>NC_048566.1:26382847-26692847 GCF_013265735.2 Oncorhynchus mykiss | reverse complement strand
ACGTGTACATTGGGGGGAAGGAGCATGCTGTTATGCACCTGTACTATGCACGCTTCCTCAGTCACTTCTGTAGGGATCAGGGCCTAGTTGGACACAGGTACAACAACTATTGTTCACTAGTCGATATCAATAGAACCATTATGCCAAAAGGTTGAACCCACTTAGGGGTGAATCCTAGCTTCCAATGAAACAGAATTTTCACTTAGTCTCCCATTGACCTCAAGTGAAAATGTTCACTTAAAAGTAAGTGGAAGCTAACTGAAGAAGGTACCATTGGCAAAACGTCTTTGTAACGTTTGTATAATTATCCCCTGCAGAAATAAAATGTAAAAAATGTATGCTCTTTGAATGTCCACTCCAGGGAGCCTTTCAAGAAGCTGCTGGTGCAGGGCCTCATCAAGGGCCAGACGTTTAGAGCTGCAGACAGCGGACAGTACCTGAAGAGAGACCATATCGACTTCACAGGTGGGCACAGCATGGTGGGGACTTTACACGCCTGCATTCACAGGTTAGAGTTAGTAGACATCCCTCACAGATGGATTCCTGAGGTTGCTCAGAAGTTCTTCCTGGTCAGGTCCTAGAAGAAGGAATGGAGGAGCACCTTCTTAACCCTTAGCCTACAATTTCTGCGTCCCCGCGGAAATCAAATTAACATAATAAAAAAATACCCATGAAAATATTTCTGTTTAAGCAAGAGATATCGCCCTTCTGCATCTGATGTTGAAAAGTGGTTGAGCTCCCGCGGGTGTTCGTTAGACCATGAGACATCCCGAGAATCAGTCTTCTCACAAAAACATTTGTAGCGTCCAAACAGTTTAGCCTACAAACAATTATGACCATTCTACGATGAGACTCTCACGAACACAGTGGTGTTCTCCGTTTTGCTCTAGGACCACAAGCCTCACAAGACTCATCTGAAGTCGGTGCAGCCTCCTCTGCCAACTTCTGTCTGTAGCGTCCGAACGGTTTGGGCTACACACTAATGTGTGTGTGTGGAAAGCTAACGCCTCTGTGGAAAGCTGAGACAGAAGGTCTGAAGGTCCGCTGTACCAGTTTAAAACATTTATGGAAGTACAGTATATGGAGATGGTTTAGTTCCTAAAATAAGGGGATACAGTGCCGTCGGAAATTATTCAGATCATGATTGAACTCTTTGGCCTGAATGCCAAGCGTTACGTCTGGAGGAAACCTGGCACCATCCCATAGGAGTAGCTTCGGGACAATGGCCTTGAATGGCTGGACTTGAACCCGATCTAACTTCTCTGGAGAGACCTGAAAATAGCTGTGCAGCAACGCTCCCCATCCAACCTGACAGCTTGAGAGCATCTGCAGAGAAGAATTGAAGAAACTCCCTAAATACAGGTGTGCCATGCTTGTGGTGTCATACCCAAGAAGACTCAAGGCTGTAATCGCTGCCAAAGGTGCTTTAACAAATTCCTGATTAAAGGGTATGAATAATATTCATAGAATTATATTTGATTTCTAAAAGCATTATGGGGTATTGTGTGTAGATTGATGGGGGGGGGGGGGGGGGGGGGGTAACTATTTAATCAATTTTAGAATAAGGCTGTAACCTAACAAAATGTGGTCAAAAAAAAGGGTCAAGGGGTCTGAATACTTTCCGAAGGCACTGTAAATACGTGATCTTTTTTGTATCTCTCAGATATAGGACAGATATAGGACAGACACAACAGAACAAACTTCCTTTTTGTTTTTTTGTTTTTTTTTACTCTCTTGTTCCGTGTAGTGACTCATTCACGGCATTTCTATTGGCTAATAGCAGTAATGCATTAAAAAAATACAGTTTTTTTTTTTGATACCTTCTTAAAATTCTAAATCAAATGGCTAAATGATCCTTGGTATCTTAAAACAATTCCCCCACCCCCCCCTGGGATTAGACAGGGCTTAGACTCTAGACTAGAGGGTTAAAAGCCAGATCTTTATCAGCTTTTTTTTAGGCTTTTTTTTTTTTTATAGCTTTTCTCCTCTTCCCGTTGCTTGGCAACTGGGTAAACACGGACACTGGCTCCGTTCACAGAGGTGAGGCTTCATATCACTCTCTGAGGGCTTCCACACTGGACGCACACACAAAGGAGTTCTAGCCCTGAGTAAACAGACTGATCAAGGAATTGACTGAAAGATAGTTCTGTCTGTTTCTATCTGTCTGTTTCTCAGGAGGCTTTTAAAAAAATCTATTTATCTTCTACTGTCAGCATTTGCTGCAGGCAAATCTGAAATGGCACCCTATATTGTGCACTACAAAAGTAGTAATAGAGTGCCATTTCAGACAACGGACAGTTTGCTGGAGATATATAGAGGTGTCCAGTGCTAACCATTGCCTTGTCCCCTGTGTCAGGTGAGGAGCCGGTGCAGATGGGTAGTAAGGCCGGGCTGCAGGTTACATGGGAGAAGATGTCCAAGTCGAAACACAACGGCCTGGACCCTCAGGAGGTGGTGCAGCAGTATGGCATCGACACTGTCCGTCTTTACATCCTCTACGCTGCTCCCCCTGAACAGGACATCCTCTGGGACGTCAAGAGTGAGTTACACGCACACTGTGACCCCCACCCCTCCTCTGCCCAACCAACTGTAGACTGGCATTTATTTTGCAGTCAAATTACAGTATGTTGTGGGGGAGTTTAATTTTAATGGTCCAGTACTGATGTTTATAATGTGTTTTGGCAGTCTTGTCTGTGGTGTAAAGTGTATTTGTGTTGTCCCCTCAGCGGACGCTCTGCCCGGGGTACTGCGATGGCAGTCTCGTCTCTGGGGTCTGGTGACCAAGCTGAGGAGGGCTCGGCAGGATGAGGACGTCCCCAACCCCTCGTTGCTGAAGAGGAAGGAGCAGGCAGACGCCAGGAAAATCTGGGAGAACAAGAACTTTGCCGTGGAACAGGTAGAATGTCCACGCTACATATCAACACCCTTAGAATGTTACTGAACATTCCTAAACACAGAGAAGTCATGTTTTCATTATTATATTGTTTGTGTTGTACTACCCACTTTTACCAGTAGGTGTCACTAACTGCAGTCACTGTAGATGACTGAAACTGCCTTGTCATGCTCAGACCTTATACCTGAATATGTAAATGCATGAATATTTGTATCATCCAGGTCTTCTTACGTGTTGAAATGGGTATTTGTCATACCAGTATTAGTCTCTCTCTTATGTTCCCGCTGCAGAGCTTGTCATCAAATGTTCGATTAGTGCTGCAGGTTTCATTTTTTTTATTTGACCTTTATTTGTGGTGTGTGAACAAGACACTGGAGGCCTCTCGAGTGGAGCAGTGGTCTAAGGTCCTGCATTACAGTGCCAGCTGTGCCGCTAAAGATCCTAGTTAGAGTCCAGGCTCTGTCGCAGCCGGCCGCGACTGTGAGAGCCATAAGGCAGCACACAATTGGCCCAGCGTCGTCCGGGTTAGGGGAGTGTTTGGCCAGCAGGGATGTTCTCTTCCCATCGCGCTCTAGCGACTCCTGTGGCGGACAGGGCGCAGTGCACACTGACACGGTCGCCAGGTGTACAGTGACCAGACTGTAACAACCAATTAGATACCACGAAATTGGGGAGGAAAAGTTTATTTTTATAAAATAATATATAAATAAGAAAAGATGATGACGCTGTGTTAACTATAGCACCTTATCGTATTCCATAAGGAATTATAGGCTACGTTCATACTATGCATTTTAGCCTCAGCATTGCATAACAGGAGAAGCTGCTGTTGTCATGTCATCCTGGGATCTATATGGTAACCTGAGACCACTCTCAGGTCTGGCAGCCCAGAGTAGCCTAGCGGGTGTGAGGAGCAGAGAATGGAAATTGATTTGATATCCAATAGTGACGCTTTCACACTTATAAATAGCCGGCTTCTGTTCCAACTCCCTCAGTGTGGCCGGTGGGGTTTGATTCTCTTCTCGCCCTTCAAAGTCTGTACTGTTAAAGGGCCCTGTGCGCGTGTGTTTGGCCCAGTCCACCCTAAGCCCCCCCCCCCAAAGCCACGGCCATCCTTTGATCCACCCTCCGTCTTTGACCTTCTCCCAAAGGCCCGTGCCAAAGGGGTTCTCTTTCCCAGAAGACTTAACTGTGGAATGTTCACATTCAGCCTTCTTGTTTTTAAACAGTGTGAGCCAACCAGTTATCAGAACCATGTATAGTGATTATCCTCTGGTCCTATTGTTGTTTTCCATTCATCACCATGAACCATCACAGGCAGCTGGGAGGTTCTCCCTGATACTATCCCTTACCACAGGGAAACATTGTTTTAGAGAGAGAGAGACACACAGAGCGAGAGAGTGACACACACACACACAAACACACACACACACACACACACACACAGAGAGTGAGACACACACACACACACACAGAGAGAGCGAGACACACACACACACACACACACACACACACACAGAGAGCGAGAGACACACACACACACACACACACACACACACACACACAGAGAGAGACACACACAGAGAGAGAGACACACACACAGAGAGACAGTATGGCTGGATATGATGCCACTGTGACCAACCTGTCTTGTGTTTCCAGGTCACAGGTCACTTCACAGAAGACTTCCTCCTGAATGCAGCCATCTCTCGACTCATGGGACTCACAAACACACTCTCTGTGAGTAGACACTGTGTGCGTGTGTGCGTGTGCGTTCAATCTGACCTCTGACATCTTTCTCTGTCACTCTCAGAACGTGTCATCTCGCGTGCTGCAGCACAGTGTGGAGTTTGAGGAGGCTCTCGCCACGCTGTGTGTGATGACCGCTCCCATGGCTCCACACCTAGCCTCTGAACTCTGGGCAGGTGGGCCACACACACACATTGTGGGAATGAATGAGTAAATAAATAAATAATGGACAATAATATGAATATTTGTTTTCATCAAAAGATGAATGATGTGTCACATGATGTGGTGTCACATGATGTGTTGTCATGTGAGTTTTGCTATGATAATCCCATTCCAGACAGGGAAAAGGAATAGTCTGCTATACTCCTAGTGAGACAGAGACTGACTGGAGAGGAGATGAGAGGACCGTCTGGAATGATGATGTGGGTTTGGAAAGAATCCAACAGGAAGTTACCTCAGGGTGTCATGTTGATGGGGCCTCTTATCTAACACACACAACGCTTTGCAACGCCCTGGTGATGTCATCACAGTCCATTGAGATAATTTGCTTGTGTGTGGTGTACCCATGTGAATACTTCAAGAATCTGAGTTGTTGAACCAACATAGGCATGAAAAGCTATGCAAAGTCAAGGTCTAGGAGTTCAGTACACAGTAATTTCACAGGAATCTCCTCCAGAATGTGATTGTGACTAAATATCCCCTGACCCAAACTGAGAATCCCCAGCCCTATTACATGAACAATGTAGCTGATGCTGAGTCGGGACAAAGGTTGACCCATGTGATCTGATGGTATAAAAATAGCCAGAAGAGGAAGTGTGCCCCCGCACTGTCCAGTAGAACATCCCCCCATTGTCAAATACACAGAAACAATTCCTCTCTTGAGGGACTGGGGTCTGGTGCTAGAGGGCTGGACATAGGGGCTGTGGGGGCTGGGAGTAGGACTGGTAATCTGGGGCTAGGGGGCTGGGAGTAGGAGCTTGGGAGCTGGGAGTAGGAGCTTGGGAGCTGGGAGTAGGGGCTTAGGGGCTGGGAGTAGGGGCTAGGGGGCTGGGAGTAGGAGCTTGGGAGCTGGGAGTAGGGGCTTGGGGGCTGGGAGTAGGGGCTTGGGGGCTGGGAGTAGGAGCTAGGGGGCTGGGAGTAGGAGCTTGGGGCTGGGAGTAGGAGCTTGGGAGCTGGGAGTAGGAGCTAGGGGGCTGGGAGTAGGAGCTAGGGGGCTGGGAGTAGGAGCTTGGGAGCTGGGAGTAGGGGCTTGGGGGCTGGGAGTAGGGGCTTAGGGGCTGGGAGTAGGAGCTAGGGGGCTGGGAGTAGGAGCTAGGTGGCTGGGAGTAGGACTGGTAATCTGGGGCTAGGGGACTGGGGGCTGGGAGTAGGAGCTTGGGGGCTGGGAGTAGGAGCTTGGGGGCTGGGAGTAGGGGCTTGGGGGCTGGGAGTAGGGGCTTGGGGGCTGGGAGTAGGATCTAGGGGGCTGGGAGTAGGATCTAGGGGGCTGGGAGTAGGAGCTAGGGGGCTGGGAGTAGGAGTTAGGGGCTGGGACTGGGATTAGGGGCTATGGGACTGGGAGGAGTGGGGGGCTGGGACTGGGAGGAGTGGGCTAGGGGACTGGGAGGAGTGGGGGCTGGGACTGGGAGGAGTGGGGGGCTGGGACTGGGAGGAGTGGGGGGCTGGGACTGGGAGTAGGGGCAAGGGGGCTGGGAGGAGTGGGGGGCTGGGGCTGGGAGGAGGGGGGGGGGCTGGGACTGGGAGTAGGGGCTAGGGGGCTGGGAGGAGGGGCATGGAGGAGTGAGGTTTTTGGGAAAAGGCAGGAAAAGGCAACATCCTCCAGCTGATAGCCACAGTCATGGAATCTGAGGGATGAACATGGAAAAGATAAACTATGTGTGTGTGGTTCTCGCTTTCTCTCTCTTTATCTCTCCCTCATAGACAGAAAGGACGAGAGTAAGTTAATATCCTTCAGCCCCCTGTGGGTCCCCCCCACATTAGCGTAAGGAGGCGGTGGGTGGGCAAACCGAAGGACTGTTGTTAATCCTCGATCTGTAGGGAGCTCTTGATAGCTTTCCTGTAATGCTCCATAGAGTTTTCAAAAGTATGAATGTCCCCTATTACTTGAGGCATGACCACAGAGCTTACAGTGGTGAGATGGTCAGTCAGTGAAGTGGTGAAGTTTTGTAGTAGCTGACGCTTGGATCGTCTAGGCTGGGTGTCTGTAAAGTACTATAAAAATCAAATGTGATTGGTTGATTTGCTAGTTTGTGACTTGTTGTCTTCCCCTCCATTCAGGGCTGAGCCAGGTGAGGAACCCCCTGAGCCCTCTCCTCTCCCGCGGAGGAGACGTGCTGCAGCAGCCGTGGCCCACCCCAGACCCTCTGTACCTGGAGACCCCTGATACCCTGGAGCTGGTTGTACGGGTGAGGCTGTCAAACGCACACTACCACCCGGTACTCAAGGGAAAAGGGAAACCTAGTCAGTTGTACAACTGAATGCCTTCAACTGAAATGTGTCTTCTGCATTTAACCCAACCCCTCGGAATCAGAGAGGTGCAGGGGGCTGCCTTAATCGACATCCATGTCTTCGGCGCGCAGGGAACAGTGGGTCAGAACGACAGATTTTTACCTTGCACCTTAGAGACTTCTGCCCTATGTACATAGTCATTGAACACTGGTCACTTTAATAATGTTTATTGTTCTGAGATCGTATTGTTCCGAAATCATTTATTTGGATCGCTGAGAAATGAAGCTAATTGATGACTTACTTTATAGGTACACACTGTATTCTCAACATAGCTCATCTATATAACTACTGCTGCACAGACCTTCCTACTTATACACTGTATGTTGTTCATACTGTCTATGCACACCATGTGTTTATATTCCCGAACTATGTCATTCTCGTTTCTTCTTGTTGGGGGGGATTATTTGTAGTAGTGTTGTACTGTTAGAAACGTACTGCACTGCTGGAGCTAGAAACACAAGCATTTCCCTGCACCTGCTTTAACATCTGCTGGTCTGTGTGCGCAACAAATAAACATTGATTTGATTTGACACACACACACACCTCTCACACACTCAATCCCCTTTCACTCTCACACAAGCCCATACATATGCCAAGGCACACACCCCTACAGAAAATTATAGACTGAAAGAAAATAACACTCCCACACACTCACAGGCATACTCTTGTGTAAATACTCAAAATTGCACTCGCACTCCCTTGAACCAAAACAGCCATAGCCCCATTCATGCGCTCACTGTCTGTAATTTACACAGAGCCTATGATCATATGGCTTGAGAGGGAAAGTGTGTGTGCGCGTGCAGCCCAGGATGCCTAGGCAATCAGCAGGCAGTGCAGCTGTGGTGGGTGGGGTCACAGAGTCAGCTGCTCAAAGATCGAAGTCTCTGAGAGAGCCCTGCTGGGGGGAATCAGAGTCCACATACACACACACACACACACATCTGACCGTCTGAGGCCTTGACGTGTATTTCCCCAGCCTAGCGGCACTAACCTCAATCTCACTGGGACTCTGACCGTCGGAGGCCTTGATGTGTGTTTCCCCAGCCTAGCGGCACTAACCTCAATCTCACTGGGACTCTGACCGTCTGAGGCCTTGACGTGTGTTTCCCCAGCCTAGCGGCACTAACCTCAATCTCACTGGGACTCTGACTGTCTGAGGCCTTGACGTGTGTTTCCCCAGCCTAGCGGCACTAACCTCAATCTCACTGGGACTCTGACCGTCTGAGGCCTTGATGTGTGTTTCCCCAGGCTAGCGGCACTAACCTCAATCTCACTGGGACTCTAATGATAGACTGAGGCCTTGATGTGTGTTTCCCCAGCCTAGCGGCACTAACCTCAATCTCACTGCGACTCTAATGACAGACTGAGGCATGGGTTCGGCCCACAGTGCAGGCCAATACACACACGTGCACTCTCTCGCTCTCTCTTTCGCTCTCTCTCTCTCTCACTCACACACACACACACACAGAGAAGTGCACACATGCACTGATTAATTATGAGCTTATCTTAACACACAAATATACAGATACCATACACACACATAATACACACACTCATAATTGGGAGAAAGCTTAGACTTGACCCAAACAGACACACACGCTGATACACAAACATACAAAGACTGGAAATGAGGAATAAAGGTTCCTCCTACTCGGCTGTAGAGGATCTGACTGCCCAGCCCATTTTCACCACAAGTTGGCTGTTTTTAGCTCAGGTTACTGAAAGGAGAGGAGGAAAGGCATATACATGTTCTATAGTCCCTGATGTAATTAGAGCGCTTTCGATGCAGCCACAGCCTCCACTAAAAGTTGGCTCGGTCAGTGTACATTATTTAATATGTCTGGACCAAATTGCTCTCACTCAATGTTAACTAGCGATGTGGAGTATTTTATGGGAGGAGGTCAAAGTATTCAGGTTTGTGCTCTTAACCTTTTGGGTTTTCTCTCCTCCCTTTCATCTCTCCCTTTCACCTCTCAGATCAACAACAAGGTTTGTGGGACGGTGTTGGTGCCTCGACAGGTGGCCCAGGATACAGAGCAGGTACGGGCGCTGGTTCTGGGGAGCGAGCTGGGACAGCGTCTCCTAGGAGACCGGACCATCAAGAAGGCCATTCTGTCCCCTAGGACGGCCCTCATCAACTTCCTCATAGAGGAGTGACCACTCAATCCTGGATGCTGATTGGTGGACTGTCATGTCAATCAGAAGACCGCAGCCACTCACAGACTTGAAGGTGGGGACATCATGTGAACGGAGGGATGAAAGAAAATTTACAAATAAATAAAAACAATAACTAGTATGAACAGAGATTTTTGTAAAAATAAATAAATAAAATAAAAAAACATCTGATGAGTGAAATGGGACATCCGTCTGTCAGTTGTGATACCAGGAGTCATACACTGAGACTGGGAAGTGTTTTTAGACTGGATGACATGTGTATCACTTTCCCCTTGTCACCATGGGGACACCAGACCCTACTCCAGTGCAGAGGGTTGTTTTGCAATCTGAAGTCACCTTGTCAATATACTGTCAAGCATGGTTACCAGGTGATAGGGCTCCAGTGTGTCTCTAACATCTGTCCCCAGCTATTCAACAGGTGAGTGAGGATTAAGCCACGTAGAGTCCGCTGATAAATACTGATATTGTGATGTGATTAGGTCCCACTCATGTTGGCCTCTCCATCAGTGGCTTCCAGTTTTAACAGAAGTGCTGAGGGACATTCCAGAACCAGGACCTCTGGCCTCAGTGGGAACACAATCACGTTCCATTCAGAGCACTAATTCTGAACTCCATGTATGTTGTTGAGACAGACTGCAGCAGGGACAGGGACAGATAAGACAGGGCTCAGGGCAGGGTGAGTCAGCCAGACCAGAGAACAGACTGAAAGGTGTTGATTCCAGTCTGTAACTGTCGGAACCAGAACATAGAGGAATTTGACTGGCGTCTGGATCACAGCTGGTATTCTGGTCTGACTGACGATGTCATCAGTGTATTGACCAATGGGTACAGGTTGCGGCTGGGTTGGATTGATGGGGTCATAGGAATGGGACGGGGGGACATGAAGTGAAGAGGACATAAGTTATTTGAATCCAGTCACCCCTTACCACAGCCCATTCATTGCCGGTCATTAACATCATCTATCAGTGAGCCACCTCATGGCTTGTAAATGGGACTCTTCTTCACAACATTTATAACTCCCCTTCCCTGACATGTATACCCCAGTGACTGAGCACAGAGTCCTCTGTCTAACATCTCCTGACTAGACCCATTACTGGTTCTAAGTGAGTCACTCAGATCATGTTGCTGGCAGGACGTTTTATTCCAGTAGCTTTTAAAAAGGTCCACCACAAAATGGACAGCTCCCTTCAGCAGGATTAGACATGCATTCTGAGCAATCAGGAAGTTGTCATTTGATTACCGGACTCTATGTGATGTGCCAGTCTCAAGATCAGTCTGTCAGTACCCATCTCTTGTTCCATCCTGACCTTCTATGGTCCTTTTATATGAATTGTATAGCCTTATGTCTGTTTTGATGTTACTCCTTTTGTCTCCTACTGTGGCTTCTACTGTGTGAATGTTCAAGGTGACATTGTATGTATGTAATTGATACACCGACCTTATAATGTATGGTCTGAAACTCTGGGTTAGCTCAGAGAAGGAGAAGCCTGTCTGTCATTCTATTATGATGTTGTTGTTTTAGATTTGACAAGGTCAGACAGTGTGAAATGTGATCAGGTGGAACATTTAAATGACATGGAATAAGGGAGACAGATTAATATAGGAGAAGGGGTAGAGGTTTGCTTTTTAAAGAATGGCAGAGGCTGAGCGCTGTACTATAGGAAGCCTTTCTGCCTCAGTGAGCCCCTGACCTTTGACCCAGACCCCCTGGACATTCCATGTGTATCTCTGACCATCAGGTGGACAGGAAATTACTCACAGGAGAGACAGAATAACAGGAAGTTAGAAAAATGACCAGGAATTAGGGGAGGAGCTAAGGACCAGTGGCCCTTTTAGAAAACAATTCCCCCACAATCCTTGAAGTAGTTGCAGCTGATTTGACTTAATTGGCTTGGTGAAAGCGTTTTCACTCGATTTTAAGTTGGATACTTATTAGCTGATAATGACTGGCTAAGATACCCTAAATGGTGCAGTTTCGAGCAGTAATAAGCAGGTGTTATCCTAATGTTGCAGTAATGTAGTCAGGCTGATAGGAGGGAGAGCTGTGACACACTGGTCTGGACAGGACAGGACAGGAGGCCATTAGTGCAGAAGGTGGCTTGAGCTTTGATTGGTTCTCTCAAACAGTTTTTCCCCCCTGGTGGGTTGAAACTTCTCCTTGTTTGGATTTGTAAATCCAACAGTTGTATTGAAAGGGGGGCGGGGCTCGTGGGCTGTGTGTAACTGCCCATGTGGGTGTTTGAGTGAGAAACACAAAGGCACAGCCCCCTTCAATATCGACACATCATGAAAATGACTCAAGCTGAACTGATTAATTAATGTATTTTTTAGTTGACAGACACCATAGCTGTCTTATGAGAAGGTGCATACATGTTTTGTTCTCATGGTGTTGCAAGTGAAACAACAGAACCCAACCTGACTAGTCCTCTCTTTACTGGTGTTGTCATCAGAGAGAACAAAATGGAGAGAAAAGAAAGAGAGAGAGGGAAGGAAGGAAGGAGAGAGAGATACATTCTAGCCACTCTCGTGGGCTGTGTGTAACTGCCCATGTGGGTGTTTGAGTGAGAAACACAAAGGCACAGCCCCCTTCAATATCGACACATCATGAAAATGACTCAAGCTGAACTGATTAATTAATGTATTTTTTAGTTGACAGACACCATAGCTGTCTTATGAGAAGGTGCATACATGTTTTGTTCTCATGGTGTTGCAAGTGAAACAACAGAACCCAACCTGACTAGTCCTCTCTTTACTGGTGTTGTCATCAGAGAGAACAAAATGGAGAGAAAAGAAAGAGAGAGAGGGAAGGAAGGAAGGAAGGAGAGAGAGATACATTCTAGCCACTCTCATTCAGTCCTATCAGTGTTTCTCTTTTGGCATGTGGTGTGTTTTGTTTCACACTCTGCTGAGGCATGACTCAGGGCTGTGTGTGATATATGAGGGAGATGGTTGTGAATCGTTATCAGCCACCTGATTCCCTCCTCTTTCTCTCTCACAGTGTTGTTATTGCTCCTTCACCGTTACATTCTAACTCTGGATCCACAAGTGTTCTAGTCTGGAATCCACACTGAGTATCACACAAATGTAGTGAAATGGACACACTTGCTAGCCAACTTCAGCAGTTTTCTCATGGTGTTTTGAGCTCCCTACCCACTGCCTTCGTGGAGGAGAGAGACACTAAGCAGGTTTCCATTGACCCAGGTTTTTCGACAAAAGCATTGTAAAAAAAATATATATAATAATCATTGCGACATCTGTAATGGAAACTGCAGATATAGAAATGTTTAAAGGTCGGGAAAAAAAAGATCCGTTCGACAGGGGTGGATTTATTTTGTCTAACTTTTTTTTAACAAATGATGATGATAAATGCTGTTTTTAGAATAAATGATCATTGATTAATTCTGAAGGTACGCGGGGCACATGATGTCATCGCGTAGCATAACTATACACTCCACATTTAATTATAAATGTCTAGCCAAATGCTTGCTAAACACATTTGCTTTGCCTGACAAGGATTGTCCTGATTTTGAAGACTGCTTGAATTGCTTCGCTTTGCTTTTCTGGTTCGCCGGGAAGTTTCACCATCCAATTATTTCAGATCTGCAAGTTTCACAATGGCACGGGCCCTGGCGATATGTGAGCACATGAGACAATAGAATATGGCAAATATAGTCACTTATTGCATTCTATCCATGCTGACTTTCGCGGGCTACCTAGACTTGAAACAGGTGTCAGGACATATGGGCTGTGGCAATTTATTATTGCGCAATTTACCTTAATGGGCAATGGAAACACTTCAACCACTACACTTTTATTCGACAATATAGATTATTGCATGA
This sequence comes from Oncorhynchus mykiss, assembly GCF_013265735.2. Taxonomy (NCBI): domain Eukaryota; kingdom Metazoa; phylum Chordata; class Actinopteri; order Salmoniformes; family Salmonidae; genus Oncorhynchus; species Oncorhynchus mykiss. Next base: position 26,679,689 of record NC_048566.1, on the reverse strand, counting down.
TTATTTTGTAATTATGACGTCATTACATCCAACTGTTTTTATCGACACACAAGATAGTTAAATGGGAAAGCATCTATTTTTTTCCCGCATCTATTTTCTATGCAAACTTTCTAAATGTCAACAAAAAGTCTCTACACAATTTAATGGAGACATAGCTAGTGACAGTCAATAGTGATAAAAAAGTTAGGTATTACTTTATGCTCACATAAATACATTTCATTGCCCAGTTATCATACACTATATTGACACAGTTCAGACCAAAATTTCCCTGAACACACATTTAATTGTGTTAGCAACAGCCCCCGAGACATTTGACACCTTCATCAGCCTGGCTGTTTCCATGGCTACTGTAAGTCATTAAATAGGCAACAATATTCCTCTGTGACTCAACTACGAGGAAGACCACAATCCATGCAGAAGGCCCTCTCCAAAGACTTACAGAAGGCCTACATTAACATAGTCTTTAATGGGTTTGAAAGTTTCCCCTGCTCCGAGCTTGACTTGGTGGAAACTAAAGGGTGGAGTATAAGGGCTAGTCACACAAGCATTCTCCATTTCACTAGGGTGATCCCAGCCTGCTTAATTGTTTGAAGGGGATAAAACATTCTAGCCTGGTACAACCAGACTGATCTGGCAAGCTTTATATATAAGCCCACCAAATCATTGTGTGGTTGTACAAGGATGAAAACATACAGGAGTTGGCTCATTTTCTCAGAGACTGAACTAAATCGGGTAGTTTGGTCATTCCAGGATATATTGTCTATGCCTCCATGGCCCAATGAGGCTTGTCTGTTATATTTAATTGTTTTGATGATAAAGCTAAAGCATTGGTATGTCTGGTAAAGGACCACATTAAGCCACAGTTATTCTGTTGTTTACCTCTCCATAGCAAACCATCACTTGGAGTAGGTTGGCTCAAGTTCTTTTACATTCTAATTTCATGTTTTTAAATGTACATTGGTATTTCATATTTTTTAAATGTGCATACATTATGAAATTAGGTCTCAGTTCTATTGCTAATTTCACCTTTTCCAAATGAAAACGTAACAGCTCTGTTGTTGCCAGTGGCGTATATTCAAGGAAGCCAAGGGAAGCCAGGTTTCCCCCCAAAAAATAAGTCTCTGTGTTTCATAATTTTCCTTAAATTCGCAAGAGGCTGAATGTATCTCACCGGAGAAAGCATCCGAGCGAGTGTAACAGTCCCCCTTTGTCTCTGTATGTGTAGCTCATCTATCTGATGCTGTCTGGTCAAAAAGAGTATGACATAAAATAATAGCCAATCAGAGTTGCGCTAAACTGACTGAGCTCAACTGTGAATAGTCCTGGCGCACCAAAGAAAAGTGTCAAGGGAAGCCAGTTTGGATTTGGCTTCACACCAATCACATCACATCGAGAGCCAAATGTAATTGACAGAAACTACTTAAATTGTTGTATCTCGTTATGTTGTTGTCCTGAAGGCTAGTTAGCTACTGTAGATAAAATTGTCCCTTTCCTAAATTAGCCATGGATGGAGATAGGGATTTGGACTTGAGGTTTTACTTATTTCTCCATACTGGCCAATGATTATAACGGTAATTCTGATCCAACCAAAAATTCATAAATTGTGACCCTGGCCTGAGAGGATGGAAGTTGAATATGTAGCTAGATGTAGTAGGCTAATGTTAACTATCTGGCCCTTTCGTTCTCCATGAAAGGAAGTTAGGCTAGCGAGCAAGCATTTTAGCCAGGAAGTCTAGGACAACAAAAACTAAAACTGTGTACTGTATGACAGAGTCATAGACCATTTTGTTAACATGAAAGAGTGGAGGATGGCATTGACATTTCTCTACAGGTAGGGTGAGCCGACATGTTTTTTCAACTTGCACGATTGCACACACACACACACACACACACACACACACACACACACACACACACACACACACACATACAGAGAAATCAGCACCATGGACAGCCAAATCATATTTACCTTACATTGATTGGACTAAATTGTTTTTGGTATCTTTTAGATGTCACTGTATTAGACTAAGCATAGGTGATCTGATGATGTTGAAATGTTGACGTTAAAATGGTGCTGGAATGTTGGAGACAGCTCCTATTTTCTTTGCGACTTGCGGTAACTCTCTGTGGTTCTAAATCAATAGTTGTTTAGTTGTCCGAAAATTTTGGAAGCATGAACTTGCTTGACCATGCTGTAGGTCTTATAACTGTTGTTACATGCAGTATGCATTGTGGACTTCACCGGGCAGAGGTTGCTCTTTGGTTTTGTGGTGAAACAAATGTGTTGTTGAATTTATTTTGCCATTGTGTTATCTTATTGTCTTGGCCTTAGGCGTATATTTCATGGTGTTAAGGCATATGAACTAACAGGTTATAGAGCAAACAACCAATTATGGCTTGGCTTACCCAGTGATTTTACCCATGCACCACTAATGGTTGTTGCCTGAAACTGTACCATTTGCTGGGAAGGGAGAGCTCTGCCTTAATAAATATCCATATTCTAATTGTTAGAGCTGATTAATCCGAGCAGTAAAACAACATGATTTTCTCCAACAAGATTTCCATCACAATCTTAATTAGCTCAAAGTAGTGCCTGCCTGTTGTTGGTGGGTATTTGCGTGAGAACGTTATAAACAAGTGTACTAAGCTCCGTTTTGAGGATGGCTGTTTGTGGTGACCGTTTCCTAATTAGTGTACAGATGGTTACTGACTGTGCCTTTATAAACATTCTGTTTTGATTACATCACAGCCAGCCACCACTCTCACAGTCTCTATCCTTCTACATATACAGCTTGGCTCCACAGACAATGGGATTCATACACAGTACTTAAAGTCCCCACCAAGGACACAGAACAATACAGATGTGTCCCAACTTGTCAGTTTGAGAAAGACCCTCCCCCCTCCTTTCCACACAGTAATGTTTACATATTTTGCATTACTCATCTCATATGTATAAATTTTATTTTATTCTATTCTACTGTATTTTAGTCTATGCCGCTCTGACATTGCTCTTCCAAATATTTATATTTTCTTAATTCCATTCCTTTACTTGAGATTTGTGTGTATTGTGTGTATTGTTGTGAAATTGTTAGACATTACTTGTTAGATATTACTGCACTGTTGGAGCTAGAAACACAAGCATTTCGCTACACCCGCAATAACATCTGCTAAAAAACATGTATGTGACCAAAACAATTTGATTTGATTAGTACAACAGTACTTCCCAGCCACAAAGCACCATTGTGCATTTCTTATGGGAAACCATGAATAGGTCAGGTTATAGCTCAGATTTATACAGTCTATGATCTTAGCACTATCCCTGCTCTCCCTCTCCACCCACCAACTTTCCACCCTGGGTCGGGACCTGGAACACTATAGGGTGGGTGGTATAATCGGGCACAGCGACAATGCTCTGGTTTCTTGGAGCCTCTGGGCTCATGCACGTGGTTAGAGGGGAATGAGTGACATCATACATCCATGACAGTCGAGCGGACAGAGTATAGTCATCAGTAATTATTAACCAATATGCCATGGTTTTCCCTACCATTGAATAAGCGGGGTGGGCGGTCTGCTCTGCTCTGGACTACCTGAAAAAACTTGAAAACTTGACACTTTTTTTTTTTTTACTTAAACACGATGTGAACATGTCGAAGCAGCCTACACACATCTGTCAGCACATCATATGAACTTGAGTCATCTGAATGTATAAATCCACATTAACCATATGTGGACAACATTTTTTTTGTGACTAATTTTGACTGCAAATCACACGTTGTAGCCCTACATGATTCCTTAGCTATTACACTGTTGATTCATAATGAACTTTAATTCAGTTGGTTCTGCACCAACAAGGTAGCCAAAGAGATTGTGGGTATAAAGTAAGTATATCAATAAACAATGTGTGATAAAAAGAAAGAAAGAACATAGCCTAAAGGTAAATGTTTGTTATGCTATGTGCCTTGAGTTATCTGGGGGTCCGGATATCGTGACTCAAAATCTACCCCAGAATGAAGTGAACACTGCGACTTTAAAAACAAACAGCGCTCCCTAATCCCACGGTCGACTCCACACTATCCACATTCGGAGCAAGACGTTTGCTTTAGTTCAGTATATTTTGCCGTACGCACTTGTAATAACTGTTCAATTATAGGCGAGCTAAATTAGCGTTGTGATAGGACCCCACTGGAATTTGTTTAGCAACTCGCGGGAAAAGTTTGGAACGCATGCACTCGCTACAAAGTTGCAAACAACGTTTTTTTAATGGATGCTTCGGCTGTGAAGTTCGGAAAGGGGGCGCAGGCTGGGGTCGTAGGCTATCTGATCTGACTTTATAAACAGACAGTATCCTGTTGCGAGCAGAGTCAGCTGGCTCACGGAGGAGAGAACGGAGCTTCTTCTCGCTATTATTCGGATCTTTGTCCATTCCGGAGTAGGCCTAGGCATAATTGCTTCCGCAGGATAGCTAACACATTACGGGAGAAACTAATTCAACTTCAGGTCGGGATCTTCACGTCAGAATACCGCTTGACAGTGCTCTCTCTCCGCTGCCTGGACTGGACAGAAGCTTGGTAATCTTTTACTTCGAGAGTGACGAGGGTTTGGATTTAATCCTTTCGTTTCAATTGTTTACTGTGATTAACATTGTTTTTATTGGCTAGCCTACTTTTTATTTTATTTTGGACAGAACTTTTTTTGTGACAGTTGTGGCTCGAATCTTAAATCAGATCATAGTTTATACACATTTTGTAATTCACTTCAAGATGGATAAATACGACGATTTGGATCTTGAGGCAAGTAAATTTTTAGAAGACCTCAATATGTATGAGGCATCTAGGGACGGGTTGTTCCGAATGAAGAGGGATGCAGGGAACAACTCCGACTTTGAAGAAACCAGGAGGGTTTTTGCCTCCAAAATGACAAAAATCCACATACAGAAACAGCAAGAGGAAATAGCCAAAAACAATTTGGCAGTGAGAATGAACGGGGGTCAAAACAGAGCGGCAGACAGCACGTTTTACACCAAAGACAGGCCGCCTATCAATAGCTACAGACAGGCAGGAGAAGCTGCGGCCAAGCCTCCCATACTCTCTGGCCCTTTGCCAGGCACCGCCAGTGGCGCGAGTCAGTACGCTCCCTATGACGCTCTGAAACACCATTCACCCAGTCAACAGCCATACAGCTACGGAAACAATTACGATAACAAGGACCGTTTTGAGCCGCATTCTTACCACCACGCCTTGAGTCCCACCAGCCCAGGGAATGCACCCACACATGCTTCTGGTCACCCTGCCAGTCCCTCTGTCACTTGGGCCTCTTACTCTTCCAGCCCTGGTGGATCATCAGGGCTTATGTGCAGCCCACCTCAGCAGCCCCCACACCACTCACCATCTCCCTCCTTCTCCGACAGCCTACCATCTCCGAGCCCCACTAGACTGCACCAGAGCAAGGCTGCCACTCTACTAGTGCGGCAGAGACCCCCCATGGTGGCTGGGGCTGCAGCAGACTGGATGCGGAGCTTGGGGAACCCAGAGCTGATTGCACCGCTCCCTCTGAGTGCCTTCACTGGCGGAGCTGACCTGTACCAGCATCTGTCTCCACAACCTGCCCCTGTTACACCGCCAACAGGCCCTTACTCAGCAGCACCCTGCATGGCCCCAAGACCAACCGCCAACCAGGGAAATCTACGCCAGAACGGGCTCTCTCAGAGTCCTGTGGTTCTCACCCCCAGCCCCACCCCTGCTCAAGGGGCTGTCCCAACCCCACCTGTACACCCATCTGAGACAGCCCAGCCCAAAGTCACTACTGGAGCTTACTTCCCTGCCTCTGCCTCTCCCTCTGGAACCAGTGTCTCTAGAAGCTTTGGCCAGGGTCAAGGTATAGGCCAGGCCCAGGGCAGGCAAGTGGCCATGGGGGTGGATGTGCCCTCTGGCCTAGACAGCCAGCTGTCCTCTGGTGGTGAGGCTTGCCAGCTCCAACACCAGCCCCAGTCTCTCAAACTGCCCTGCCAGACTCTCCATGTCCAGCCAGAGCAGGGGCCGTCTGCCGCCGAGATCAAATTAGAAGCCCTGACCAAGCGTCTGGAGAAGGAGATGGACGCCCAGCCAAAGGCAGACTACTTCGGTAAGCTTAGTTTGACATTTTGATCGACCTGGTGTCTCTCTTTAATCAAATTCACTATTTCTCTGTGTGGGTCACAGTGCGAAAATGGCCCACTGTTCCAAACTTTTCACCTCATTCATTTAACCTTGTCTTTGTATATGTGTGTGTATGTGTTGATTTGCTCATGCCAGATCAAGTGGAATAGTTGTGAGGGCATCCTAGAGGTAATTCTGTCTGTGTATGTTTATGATCATCATGGCAGATACTGTTGTTCAGTGTTGAACTCGACAGACAGACAGACAGACAGCGTTTAGCCAGAGGCCTTTCTTCTATTCTCTTCTTCGTCTTTTAGTCTAGATTGAATAGTCTAATTTGTTTTTTCTCGTTCTCCTTAAATCATCCCGTCTGTGTATGTCACTGACTGCCACCAGCCCACCTACCTCTCAGTAATAATACACGTTTTAATAGTTCCGACTGAGGCTCGGCCCAGGGCCAACCAGGAGAAGGTTGTCTTCTCCTCTCAGCTCTAATAAGCTTGGTGGATTAAGTGGAGGACACATCAATAACAACATTCATTAGTAACAGAATGCAGGCTGCTTTTTGTTAGATCAGCGCTGCGCTTTTGTCATTGTCTGTAAAACATCTAGACTCTCTTCGATCACATCCGTTCTCTCTCCGATCACATCCGTTCTTTCCCCGATCACATCCGTTCTCTCCCCGATCACATCCGTTCTCTCCCCGATCACATCCGTTCTCTCCCCGATCACATCCATTCTCTCCCCGATCACATCCATTCTCTCCCCGATCACATCCGTTCTCTCCCCGATCACATCCGTTCTCTCCCCGATCACATGCATTCTCTTCCCGATCACATGCATTCTCTCCCCGATCACATGCATTCTCTTCCCGATCACATCCGTTCTCTCCCCGATCACATCCATTCTCTCCCTGATCACATGCATTCTCTCCCCGATCACATGCATTCTCTCCCCGATCACATGCGTTCTCTCCCCGATCACATCTGTCCTCTCCCCGAACACATGCATTCTCTTGTCATGTGTTTGGCTGTTTGACTCAGTCTTTCCAAATAATATCACATGGCCGAGCACAGACCCAGGCTTGCACATTCTTGCTCTAAACCGCCATGTGCAATCACGCACACACACATGCATCCATATACACACAAAGGCACACAGGCACACACACACACACCTTTTGTATGCAGCCACAGTCTGGGGAATACAGACAATGACAACTGAATAACAGCACCTGTTAGTGTTTTTCCATGTAGCCTGTAGCTGCCCTAGGATACATGACATCAGTCTCTTTAGTTTATGTACAGATTAATATATAACTGGTTCCGAGTAAATTTACACTCTTCCCTTTTAATGCAGAAATAACTTGAATATAACATTTGTGCCCAATGTGTGCAACAGGAGAAGTGGAAGTGAAAGAGCACATGTTTGGTGGGGCTGATCAACAGATGAGAAAAGCATTGAGGAAGAAAGAAAGAGGAAAAGGAGAGAGTGAGAGAGAGAGGTAGGGCAGGAGGAGAAGAGAGAAAGAGGTAGGGCAGGAGGAGAAGAGAGAAAGAGGTAGGGCAGGAGGAGAAAGAGGTAGGGCAGGAGGAGAAGAGAGAAAGAGGTAGGGCAGGAGGAGAAGAGAGAAAGAGGTAGGGCAGGAGGAGAAGAGAGAAAGAGGTAGGGCAGGAGGAGAAGAGAGAAAGAGGTAGGGCAGGAGGAGAAAGAGGTAGGGCAGGAGGAGAAGAGAGAAAGAGGTAGGGCAGGAGGAGAAGAGAGAAAGAGGTAGGGCAGGAGGAGAAGAGAGAAAGAGGTAGGGCAGGAGGAGAAAGAGGTAGCGCAGGGGGAGAAGAGAGAAAGAGGTAGGGCAGGAGGAGAAGAGAGAAAGAGGTAGGGCAGGAGGAGAAGAGAGAAAGAGGTAGGGCAGGAGGAGAAAGAGGTAGCGCAGGGGGAGAAGAGAGAAAGAGGTAGCGCAGGAGGAGAAGAGAGAAAGAGGTAGGGCAGGAGGAGAAGAGAGAAAGAGGTAGCGCAGGAGGAAAAAGAGGTAGCGCAGGGGGAGAAGAGAGAAAGAGGTAGCGCAGGAGGAGAAGAGAGAAAGAGGTAGGGCAGGAGGAGAAAGAGGTAGGGCAGGAGGAGAAGAGAGAAAGAGGTAGGGCAGGAGGAGAAAGAGGTAGGGCAGGAGGAGAAGAGAGAAAGAGGTAGGGCAGGAGGAGAAGAGAGAAAGAGGTAGCGCAGGAGGAGAAGAGAGAAAGAGGTAGGGCAGGAGGAGAAGAGAGAAAGAGGTAGCGCAGGAGGAGAAGAGAGAAAGAGGTAGCGCAGGAGGAGAAGAGAGAAAGAGGTAGCGCAGGAGGAGAAGAGAGAAAGAGGTAGGGCAGGAGGAGAAATAGAGGTAGCGCAGGAGGAGAAGAGAGAAAGAGGTAGGGCAGGAGGAGAAGAGAGAAAGAGGTAGGGCAGGAGGAGAAGAGAGAAAGAGGTAGCGCAGGAGGAGAAGAGAGAAAGAGGTAGGGCAGGAGGAGAAGAGAGAAAGAGGTAGCGCAGGAGGAGAAGAGAGAAAGAGGTAGGGCAGGAGGAGAAGAGAGAAAGAGGTAGCGCAGGAGGAGAAAGAGGTAGCGCAGGGGGAGAAGAGAGAAAGAGGTAGCGCAGGAGGAGAAGAGAGAAAGAGGTAGGGCAGGAGGAGAAAGAGGTAGGGCAGGAGGAGAAGAGAGAAAGAGGTAGGGCAGGAGGAGAAAGAGGTAGGGCAGGAGGAGAAGAGAGAAAGAGGTAGGGCAGGAGGAGAAGAGAGAAAGAGGTAGCGCAGGAGGAGAAGAGAGAAAGAGGTAGCGCAGGAGGAGAAGAGAGAAAGAGGTAGCGCAGGAGGAGAAGAGAGAAAGAGGTAGGGCAGGAGGAGAAATAGAGGTAGCGCAGGAGGAGAAGAGAGAAAGAGGTAGGGCAGGAGGAGAAGAGAGAAAAAGGTAGGGCAGGAGGAGAAGAGAGAAAGAGGTAGCGCAGGAGGAGAAGAGAGAAAGAGGTAGGGCAGGAGGAGAAATAGAGGTAGCGCAGGAGGAGAAGAGAGAAAGAGGTAGCGCAGGAGGAGAAGAGAGAAAGAGGTAGGGCAGGAGGAGAAATAGAGGTAGCGCAGGAGGAGAAGAGAGAAAGAGGTAGGGCAGGAGGAGAAGAGAGAAAGAGGTAGGGCAGGAGGAGAAGAGAGAAAGAGGTAGGGCAGGAGGAGAAGAGAGAAAGAGGAAGGGCATGAGGAGAAGAGAGAAAGAGGTAGGGCAGGAAAAAGAGGTAGGGCAGGAGGAGAAGAGAGAAAGAGGTAGGGCAGGAGGAGAAAGAGGTAGGGCAGGAGGAGAAGAGAGAAAGAGGTAGGGCAGGAGGAGAAGAGAGAAAGAGGTAGGGCAGGAGGAGAAGAGAGAAAGAGGAAGGGCATGAGGAGAAGAGAGAAAGAGGTAGGGCAGGAAAAAGAGGTAGGGCAGGAGGAGAAGAGAGAAAGAGGTAGGGCAGGAGGAGAAGAGAGAAAGAGGTAGGGCAGGAGGAGGAATTCAATAGGGCAGGAGGAGGAATTCAACCGGTCAGCAGAAACAGATTCGTAAATGGCCCAAGAGCATTGCTTTCTGCTCCTTTTATTAAGCTAGTGCCACGCAGCACCCAGTTTGTGGGCTCTCTTCGAGTTCTTATCTGGAAATAAGGGAGAGAAAATAAGTGCTTGGCTGTCTTTCCCCCAGCTATACTGCTGTACCAGACCTGTATTCTGTGTGCAGTTAGAAACTGCTGGCACGGTGTTTATTACTCTGCTCTGAGAGCCCAGTTCCAGGCTAGTCCTGTTACTCACACTGACATTGTACCCATGTAAAATATGCGTACAGTATACTATGTCGTTTGGGATCATTGTCATGCTGAAAGACCCAGCCACGTTTCATCTTCAATGCCCTTGCTGATGGAAGGAGGTTTTCACTCAAAATCTCATGATACATGGCCCCATTCATTCTTTCCTTTACACGGATCAGTCGTCCTGGTCCCTTTGCAGAAAAACAGCCCCAAAGCATGATGTTTCCACCCCCATGCTTCACAGTAGGTATGGTGTTCTTTGGATGCAACTCAGCATTCTTTGTCCTCCAAACACGACGAGTTGAGTTTTTACCAGATGGTTTCATCTGACCATATGACATTCTCCCAATCTTCTTATGGATCATCCAAATGCTCTCTAGGAAACTTCAGACTGGCCTGGACATGTACTGGCTTAAGCAGGGAGACATGTCTGGCAGGATTTGAGTGTGTTACTGATGGTAGGCTTTGTTACTTTGGTCCCAGCTCTCTGCAGGTCATTAACTAGGTCCCCCCGTGTGGTTCTGGGATTTTTGCTCACCGTTCTTGTGATCATTTTGACCACACGGGGTGAGATCTTGCGTGGAGCCCCAGATCGAGGGAGATTATCAGTGGTATTGTATGTCTTCCATTTCCTAATAATTGCTCCCACCGTTGATTTCTTCAAACCAAGGTGCTTACCTATTGCAGATTCAGTCTTCCCAGCCTGGTGCAGGTCTACAATTTTGTTTCTCGTGTCCTTTGACATCTCTTTGGTCTTGGCCATAGTGGAGTTTGGAGTGTGACTGTTTGAGGTTGTGGACAGGTGTCTTTTATACTGATAACAAGTTCAAACAGGCGCCATTAATACAGGTAATGAGTGGAGGACAGAGGAGCCTCTTAAAGAAGAAGTTACAGGTCTGTGAGAGCCAGAAATCTTGCTTGTTTGTAGGTGACCAAATACATATTTTCCACCATCATTTGCAAATAAATTCATAAAAAATCCTACAATGTGATTTTCTGGATTTTTTTTCTCATTTTGTCTGTCATAGTTGAAGTGTACCTATGATGAAAATTACAGGCCTCTCTCATCTTTTTAAGTGGGAGAACTTGCACAATTGGTGGCTGACTAAATACTTTTTTCCCCCACTGTATGTACTACCATGTATGTATAGTCATTATTAAGACTTGTGTGTGAATGACAATGTTGATTTGGGATTAAGTTTAGTTCACATGGATGCTTGGGTTCAGGAAGGTTGAGGCAAGGGCAGTCATCAGAACGGGACGTCCAGCCGAGAGAGTGCGAGAGAGAGGAACAACGAGAGAGCGAGAGAGAGAGGAACAACGAGAGAGAGAGAGAGGAACAACGAGAGAGAGAAGAACAACGAGAGAGAGAGGAACACATAGCGTGCACTTGTCCAGCGGTCATGAAGCATCTCACTGCCGCCTCATAAAAGGAATTTCCTGCAGGAACGAGGAACGTCAGTCCGGATTGTAATTCCCGTCCCAGACCCCCAGAGTCCACTCCTTCAGTATGTAAGGGAAGATGTTCTGGGGCATGTCGCTGTCATGCTGAACACACCCACACAGATTCATAAGCACACATGTTAACATGTTATAGAGATTCCTGTGGGGGGCCGCAGTGGAAGATGGTAGAACCTTTGTGTATGACAATACTGTAATGCTGACACGCTCAAAGCACACACTCATTTTCTGCGTCATGCTGTCGTGCCAGAAAATAGCCTGCGTGACAGACAGATGCAGTTCCTGGCCTGGTCTACATACTGAACTGAAAGATAAACTCCATCCCTGACCTGCTTTTTCCACTGAAAGGAGAGGAGTATTCTCTCAGCCTGAACTGTAAGTCTGGATGCTCAAAGAGCAAGCAATGCAGAAGCACAGTGGCTAGGAGAAACTCCCTAGAAAGGCAGGATCCTAGAAACCTAGAGAGGAACCAGGCTCCGAGGGGTGGCTGTGTCGGATGAAGATTATAAGAGTACATGGTCATTAAGGCCAGATTGTGTTGAGTTACTCCTCTCTAACAAGTAAACTATGGCTAAATGCAGAACCATAATACTATGGGAATGATGTTCTATTCCTGGGTTATCAGTTCAATATTTGGTGTCATTTACTAAAGGATTGCCTAATTTGTATGATACAGTATATTATTGACCAGTGTGACTGTAGAGTATTAGGTATGGAAGTCATATTTAAACTGGGGGCATATACCTAGTGATTTAGTAGGTTCATGTAAAAGGGAGATTAGTGTGGCCATCCTAAAGGCTCATATGGGTCACTTCCAAAATGATACCCTATTGCCTATTTAGTGCCCTACGTGTGACCAGGGCCCATATAGTAGTGCACTGTATAGGGGAAAAGGTGCCATTTCAGATCCATGCCAAGTGAGTTCCAGCCAGCTAGGGCTGGGGTCTCAAATCATATACACTCTGCTCTGATTGGCAGAGCTGCAGCTGGATGTTCTGGGAAACTGAGTGTCGTGCCAAACGGCTGCACCGGGGGAACACAGAGGAATGTCTGGAGGACGGGACGGGGCTGGGGAATATAAAGAGTGGGTGGTGAGCACACTTAGTTTCATAAATGATTAGATTAACAGAAGGTACTTCGGGTTAATTTATAGAACCTTTTGTTGCGTCTTTGGCTGTGAGAGAGAGAGGGAGGGAGGTAGAGCAGGGAAAGAGAGGCAGAGCAAAGAGCAGATTTATGGGTGGGAGGTCAGACAGGAAGGGTGAGTGGTGGGACAGGACAGAGGGTGGAGCCCCCCCCCACACACACACAGATAGTAGAGGTTGAGTGCGTTGTATTGTGTTGTGATTAAGGATGGCTTTCTCCTATCAGGCTGTTGTCTCTCTGTGGACTGGACAGTTTACCTTAACTCTTCCCAGGGTGTCTTGGCTTCTGCTTTGGCACTCAATCTGTACCCCTGACAGGTCCTGCAGGAAGCCTTTGTGTGTGTGTGTGTGCATCTCTCTCTCTCCTCCCTCTTTATCTCTCTCTGTGTCTGGGCCTGGGGCCTTGCTTCATTGTTTGATTGGTTGTATAAGTAAATGTGTGTTCGTGTAGTGAGAGAATGTTTTTGTGATGTTAGGCTGTTGTTTTGGGTGGGACCAGTGTTGATGTGATTTCATAATGTCCTAGCCTTGGATTCTAATACTGCCATATGATAAACACACACAAACACTAGTACTACTATAAGGACTATTACTAAGTGCAGTAGTCTTATTTGGCTTCTAACATGACAAGTCAACTACCATAATATCAAGTTCCTGTCAGAGATTGTGGAGGTTTATGAAGAGGCTTGTTGTGAGCCATTGGGAAGCAGTAGAGGCAGACGTTTTGACAGCTGGGCTGCTGGGATGGTGTTTGGGGGGTGAAGTTTTGGCTCTGTGTTTTGATTCCATTCCCCCCTCACCCATGCCCTCATAACCGTTAAAGAAAGCACTCCCCTATAAAATCACAGGGGCTTTGGAATATGGGACTGTAATCAGGGAGGAAAATGTTGCTTCTTTACCTAAGAATGTTTGTCCTAAACAGGAACCAGTTTGTTTGGTTGTTTATGTATCCCTCTTACTTTTCAGTGCATTTTACAGTTTCAATGGCATGTGCATTACAAACAACAGCTGTGACTTTCAACTCTGGTGGAAAATCATACAATTCTCAGTTTTGAAATTTCACCAAGTAAAACCAAAGTTGAGCTGAACAAACCCAACCCTGTTGAGTCCATACAGTAGAACTGTCTGTCTGTCTAATGATGGATTGAACCTATAATTCCAGGGTTGAGGCCAGATGGTTTGGAGGAGAGGAGAGGAGGGGTATAGGAAGAGGAGAGGAGGGAGGAACACATGATGAGAGGAGTAGGACCTTAGTCTCCAGACATTGTTATGTAAGGGGATAGGTAGATGACTGTGCTGTAGGCTACAGTGGTTTATTGTCATTTTGAAGGGAAGGTTAATTCAATAAGGTCTGTATATAGCTCATTCCTATATTGTGTTACTGTATCAGAGGTATTCCTGTATTGTGTTACAGTATCAGAGGTATTCCTGTATTGTATTACAGTATCAGAAGTATTCCTATATTTTGTTACAGTATCAGAGGTATTCCTATATTTTGTTACAGTATCTACACTGAGTATACTAAACATTAGGAACACCTTCCTAATAATGGGTTGAACCCCCCCTACAAGGTGTTGAAAGCGTTCCACATGGATGCTGGCCCATGTTGACTCAAATGCTTCCCACAGTTGTGTCAAGTTGGCTTGATGTCCTTTCGTGGTGGACCATTCTTAAGCATGGAAAAACCCAGCAGCGTTGCAGTTATTGACACAAACCGATGTGCCTGGCACCTACTACCATACCCCGTTCAAAGGCACTTCAATCTTCATGTCTTGCCCATTCACCCTCTGAATGGCACACATACACAATCCGTGTCTCATAAATCCTTCTTTAAACTGTCTCCTCCCCTTCATCTACACTGATTGAAGTGGATTTAAAAAGTCACATCAAGAAGGGTTCATAGCTTTTACCTGGATTCACCAGGTCAGTCTATGTCATGGAAAGAGCAGTTGTTCTTAATGTTTTGCACACTCATTGTACGTTCAGTTTGTTAAGTACACCCATCTAGTACCGGGTCGGACCCCCCTTGCCTCCAGAACAGTCTGAATTATTTGGGGTATGGAAACATTTCTCAATTGGTTTCAAGGAAAACATTCCCCACACCATTACACCACCAGCCTGTACCATTAACACCAGGCTGGATGGGGACATGGAGTCATGCTGCTTACGCCAAATCCTGACTCTGCCACTAGCATGACGCAACAGGAACCAGGATTTGTCAGACAATGAAATGTTTTTCCACTCCTAAATTGTCCAGTGTTGGTGATCGCGTGCCCACTGGAGCCGCTTCTTCTTGTTTTTAGTTAATATGAGTGGAACCCTGTGTGGTACTCTGTAATCCCTAGACACTGTCCTGCATGAAAAGTCCAGGAGGCCGGCCCGTTCTGAGATACTGGAACCAGCGAGCCTGGCACCGACTATCATACCACACTCAAAGTCGCTTAGGTCACTCCTTTTGCACGTTCGATCAAACAGTAACTGAATGCCTGTCTACCTGCTTTATATAGCCAGCCACGGCCACATGAATCACTGTCTGTAGGAGCGAACCATTTTCGGGAATGGGGTGGGGCACCTAATAAACTGTATAGCTCTATATTGTGTTACAGTATGAAGAGGTGAACTTAATGTTGTCTCTTGTCTGTGGATGCGTTGCAAATGGGCCCCTATTCCCAATGTAGGGAGTAGGGGCCTTTGGGGATCTTGCCAGTGAGTTAGGGGAGGAGGCATACAGACGTAGTGCCTGGTGATGTCTGTCTGCAGGAGAGCAGGCCAGAGACAGAAGCTTCTTTGTGAGTGGCGAGGCGGTAGTGTCCCTGGCGTGGTCTTCGTCCCCCTGGGGAATGTTGTGTGTGTAACACACTGTTGTTTCACACAGCCATGCTGCTGTGGGCTCATGTTGTTCTGTTACCACATCTCTCTCAGCACACTGCCAACCTCTCAGCTCAGTCAGAAGACCTCAGCACACAAAACACCTCAGAGGACACTTTCTATTTTCACTGGACTCTCTCTCACTCTCTTTCTCGTTCTTTCTCTCACTCTTTCTGTCTTTCTTTCTCTCGCTCTCTCACACTCTCTATCAGTCTATGGAACTTTCCACCTCCGCTGCCTGTCAGCAACTAGATTATACTGCATGATTGGCTGTGTGTGTGTGTACGTTGCTATGCACTGCAGCATGCACATGCATGATTGAAGAGGATGACAGAACAAACCACTGCCTGTGAAGACCCAACATTATACATTGATTAAGACATGGCATGTTCTGGGTGACAACCCAATCACAGTTGGCCCATAAGAACTACTGAACCTCACCCACCACAGGTACACACACCAGCTTGGACATCTCTCCAACTTGCATTACAGTCTCTTACTTTTCTATCCCTTTCTCCTCTTTTTCTCTCACTCCTTTCTCTCTCTTTCCTTCTCTTGTCTGTCTGTTTCTACCACCAACCTCTCACTTCCTGTCCTGTCTGACTGGTGGTCTATAAAGGGGAGGGCGAAAGGGACGTTTGTTTGTGTCTTTCAGTCTGGCTGAAGTGTGTAGAACTGTGTGTGTGTGTGTGTGTGTGCGTGTGTGTGTGTGTGTGTGTGTGTGTGTGTGTGTGTGTGTGTGTGCGTGTGTGTGTGTGTGTGTGCGTGTGTGTGTGTGCATGCCGTCTGTCTAGCAGCAGTGTGTGAAGGGAGCAGCATTTGGTAGGAACAGGTCTTTTATCACTGTGTTCATGTGACAGACTCCTCTAGCCCAGAGCCAAACCAAACAAGCAGATTGGAATATATTTCCCCTTTCAATGATACAGCATGGCTAACTCATTTCCTTTGACTGTTGTTAGGCTTTTTTCATTACATTGTTTGTGTCTGGTTTCATCAGGCTGCTTGTTATGGATCCAGCCTCTTAATCAGACTGTTTTTATTTGCGTTATGGAATGCCTACAACTCTAACTTTTTATTCTAACAGGACAACTGCTTATGACTGAGACACTAGTGGTGCCAAAGTACATGATGTTAATTGTGTGGTGTGTGTGTTCATGTTAGAGGTCGACCGATTAATCAGCATGGATGATTAACTAGGGCTGATTTCAAGTTTTCATAACAATTGGTCATCTGCATTTTTGGACCTTGATCATGGTCGATTACATTGCATTCCACAAGGAGACTGCGTGGCAGGCTGACCACCTGTTACGCGAGTGCAGCAAGGAGCCAAGGTAAGGTGCTAGCTAGCATTAAACTTATCTTATAAAAAACAATCAATATTCACATAATCACTAGTTAACTACACATGGTTGATGATATTACTAGTTTATCTAGCTTGTCCTGCGTTGCATATAATCAATGCGATGCCTGTTAATTTATCATCGAATCACAGCCTACTTCGCCAAACGGGTGATGTTTTAACAAAAGTGCATTTGCGAAAAAAGCACAATCGTTGCACGAGTGTACCTAACCATAGACATCAATGCTTTTCTTAAAATCAATACACAGAAGTATATATTTTTAAACCTGCATATTTAGTTTAAAGAAATCCAGGTTAGCAGGCAATATTTACTAGGGAAATTGTGTCACTTCTCTTGCGTTTATTGCACGCAGAGTCAGGGTATATGCAGCAGTTTGGGCCTCCTGGCTCATTGCGAACTAATTTTCCAGAATTTTACATAATTATGACATAACATTGAAGGTTGTGCAATGTAACAGGAATATTTAGATTTAGGGATGCCACCCGTTAGATAAAATACTGAACGGTTACGTATTACACTGAAATAATAAACGTGTTGTTTTCGAAATGATAGTTTCCGGATTTGACCATATTAATGACCAAAGGCTTGTATTTCTGTGTTTATTATATCATAATTAAGTCTATGATTTGATATTTGATAGAGCAGTCTGATTGAGCGGTGGTAGGCAGCAGCAGGCTCGTAAGCATTCATTTAAACTATACTGCATTTGCCAGAAGCTCCAAGCAATGCTTGATTCACAGCGCTGTTTATGACTTCAAGCCTATCAACTCCTGAGATAAGGCTGGCAATACTAAAGTGCCTATAAGAACATCCAATAGTCAAAGGTATATGAAATACAAATGGTATAGAGAGAAATAGTTGACGTGTTTTAATTCCTATAATAACTACAACCTAAAACTTCTTAACTGGGAATATTGAAGAACTGGGAATATTGAACCACCAGCTTTTATCTGAGCAAGGAACTTAAACGTTAGCTTTTTTTTACATGGCACATATTGCACTTTTATTTTCTTCCCCAACACTGTGGTTTTGCATTATTTCAACCAAATTGAGCATGTTTCATTATTTATTTGAGACTAAATAGATGTTATTTATGTATTATATTAGTTAAAATAAGCGTTCATTGTTCATTCAGTATTGTTGTAATTGTCATTATTACAAATATATATATATATATATATATATATATATATAGAAAGAAATCGGCTATTTTTGGTCCTCTAATAATCGGTATCGGCGTTGGAAAATCATAATCAGTCGACCTCTAGTTCATGTCTCTGACCTGGCTGTTGTGTTGTGTTCCAGGGAGCTGTGTGAAGTGTAACAAGGCGGTGTACGGAGCCACTGCTGCCTGCCAGGCTATGGGAAGCCTCTATCATGATGTCTGCTTCACCTGCAGCGCCTGCAGTAAGTACTGCTACAGTAAACCCTGTCCACCTCACCTTCTCTCTCCTTACCTCTATCATGATGTCTGCTTCACCTGCAGTAAGTACTACTACAGTAAACCCTGTCCACCTCACCTACTCTCTCCTTACCTCTAACATTACATACTTCCCCTGCAGTAAGTACTACTACAGTAAACCCTGTCTACCTCACCTACTCTCTCTTTACCTCTAACATGACATACTTCCCCTGCAGCGCCTGCAGTAAGTACTACTACAGTAAACCCTGTCCACCTCACCTTCTCTCTCCTTACCTCTATCATGATGTCTGCTTCACCTGCAGTAAGTACTACTACAGTAAACCCTGTCCACCTCACCTACTCTCTCCTTACCTCTAACATGACATACTTCCCCTGCAGTAAGTACTACTACAGTAAACCCTGTCCACCTCACCTTCTCTCTCCTTACCTCTAACATGACATACTTCCCCTGCAGTAAGTACTACTACAGTAAACCCTGTCCACCTCACCTTCTCTCTCCTTACCTCTATCATGATGTCTGCTTCACCTGCAGTAAGTACTACTACAGTAAACCCTGTCCACCTCACCTACTCTCTCCTTACCTCTAACATGACATACTTCCCCTGCAGTAAGTACTACTACAGTAAACCCTGTCCACCTCACCTACTCTCTCCTTACCTCTAACATGACATACTTCACCTGCAGTAAGTACTACTACAGTAAACCCTGTCCACCTCACCTACTCTCTCCTTACCTCTAACATGACATACTTCCCCTGCAGTAAGTATGACTACAGTAAACCCTGTCCACCTCACCTACTCTCTCCTTACCTCTAACATGACATACTTCCCCTGCAGCGCCTGCAGTAAGTACTACTACAGTAAACCCTGTCCACCTCACCTACTCTCTCCTTACCTCTATCATGATGTCTGCTTCACCTGCAGTAAGTACTACTACAGTAAACCCTGTCCACCTCACCTATTCTCTCCTTACCTCTAACATGACATACTTCCCCTGCAGTAAGTACTACTACAGTAAACCCTGTCCACCTCACCTACTCTCTCCTTACCTCTAACATGACATGCTTCACCTGCAGCGCCTGCAGTAAGTACTACTACAGTAAACCCTGTCCACCTCACCTTCTCTCTCCTTACCTCTAACATGACATACTTCACCTGCAGTAAGTACTACTACAGTAAACCCTGTCTACCTCACCTTCTCTCTCCTTACCTCTAACATGACATACTTCCCCTGCAGTAAGTACTACTACAGTAAACCCTGTCCACCTCACCTACTCTCTCCTTACCTCTAACATGACATACTTCCCCTGCAGTAAGTACTACTACAGTAAACCCTGTCCACCTCACCTACTCTCTCCTTACCTCTAACATGACATACTTCACCTGCAGTAAGTACTACTACAGTAAACCCTGTCCACCTCACCTACTCTCTCCTTACCTCTAACATGACATACTTCACCTGCAGTAAGTAACCTACCACTTTCCCCCCTATATTAATATATATGTATATAATTATTCAAACAAAAATTGTTATTTATTTATTATGGATGGTAAAGCACTTTCAGTGTAAACTTAAATGACTTAAACAGATATGAATGATGTAGAAAATATAATGGGAGCTATATATGTTTTTAAATATAATCATCTTTTGAGAACAAACAATCACCAAAATAAAAACTAGACCGGGACGATCTAAAATTCTAAAAATGTCATGGCATGGGGCCCCCATTGATGTTGTTATAATGTTGTTGTTACTCAGATAGCATAAGAACTTAGCTTGTGTCTTTCAGCCCCATGACAAAATGTGTAAAATTGTGGGAAATTAGCTAGAAAACAGCAAGATGTTGTCTGCGGCCAAGAGTACGGCATCTAAAATTCGGCCTCTAAGGAGACCGCGCCACAACCACGACCACAACCACTACCACATCAGCCACCCCCCAAACCTACTGATCTATAGACACAAACCCAACCTGCCTCACTCACTCTTTCCTCACCTTCTGTGTACATTGCATGTAGGCACGTGCGCGCACACACACACACACACACACACACACACACACACACACAGTCACCTAGTCCAGGGTTTCTCAAACTCTGTCCTAGGTGACTCTGAGTGCACATTTCGTTTTTTGCCCTTTCTGACATGAGCTGCATGGGAGCCTGTTCAACACACTGGGTAGACTAGGCCAGGGATTCCCAAACTCGGTCCTAGGGCCCCCACGTCTGGGTGCACGTTGTGGTTTTTGCCCTAGCACTACACAGCTGATTCAGACTACCAATTGATCATTAAGTTTGGATTATTTGAATCAGCTGTGTAAAGCTAGGGCAAAAACCACAACGTGCACCCAGACGTGGGGGCCCTAGGACCAAGTTTGGGAATCCCTGGCCTAGTCCACCCAGTGTGTTGAACAGGCTCCCATGCAGCTCATGTCAGATCATGTTGCTATGAGTTGTATTGTATGCTGAGTTCCTGTTCTACTAAATGGAACTGTCACATCATCTCTCCGACACTCATCCCCCGCCCCAGACACACACACACACACACACACAATACTGCACACATATACACACACCGTCAGCTCCATGATTACAACCAAGGAACTGTGGTGTTTAGTTTCGGGGTGTGTCAGTCTCTCCGCCAGCCCACACAAAGAGAAGAGAATGCCACATCAGAACACACAGACCCTGGGACATGAAGCTAGATCACCGCAGCTGCAGTTTAGTGGCTCATTGATTCATCAAATCAATCGATGTGATTCAGTAGTTCACCAACTTTATGGTTCAGTGTCTCACTGATTAAGTGATGTTCAGCTTGGATGGTTCCCTGGCTGCACCAAATTTGCTTCCCCCTGACCTTGCCTGTCTGTCTCCTCACCTCCCCTGACCTTGCCTGTCTTTCTCCTCACCTCCCCTGCCCTTGCCTGTCTGTCTCCTCACCTCCCCTGACCTTGCCTGTCTGTCTCCTCACCTGCCCTGACCTTGCCTGTCTGTCTCCTCACCTGCCCTGACCTTTCCTATCTGTCTCCTCACCTCCCCTGCCCTTGCCTGTCTGTCTCCTCACCTCCCCTGACCTTGCCTGTCTTTCTCCTCACCTCCCCTGACCTTGCCTGTCTTTCTCCTCACCTCGCTTGACCTTGCCTGTCTGTCTCCTCACCTCCCCTGCCCTTGCCTGTCTGTCTTCTCACCTCCCCTGACCTTGCCTGTCTGTCTCCTCACCTCCCCTGCTCTTGCCTGTCTGTTTCCTCACCTCCCCTGACCTTGCCTTTATGTCTCCTCACCTCCCCTGACCTTGCCTGTCTGTCTCCTCACCTCCCCTGACCTTGCCTGTCTGTCTCCTCACCTCCCCTGACCTTGCCTGTCTGTCTCCTCACCTCCCCTGCCCTTGCCTGTCTGTCTCCTCACCTCCCCTGCCCTTGCCTGTCTGTCTCCTCACCTCCCCTGCCCTTGCCTGTCTGTCTCCTCACCTCCCCTGCCCTTGCCTGTCTGTCTCCTCACCTCCTCTGACCTTGGCTTCTCCCATAAATGAGCTTGGCCCTGTCTTTCCACTGTGATCTCCTTACTAGAACTTCAGAGGGATTCCAGAGCCATCCTGTCCAGATGGTTGCTACTCTGGTATCTATAGATGAATCGACCAATTCAAATCCCCCTGTGGAGATGATCTGTGACCTCTGCCCATGCCCATTAGAGGGCAGTGTGAGGCCTCCTGACCCCTGACCTGAAAGCTCATGCTCTACCATCGCTGATTAACACACCCTGTGTTGTCCTTTATCTTCCCAACCGTTTGTGTGGGTTTGTGCGTGCGTGTGTGTGTATGAGAGCGAGAGAAAGTGTGACTGTGTGAGGCACTAAAAAGAAGAGCCACGAAAGGGAGAAAGTTAGGGAGGCAGGTGGGGTCTAAACTGGGGGGAGTTAGGTGGATACTCTCTGACTGCATACCTCCCATACCCTTCTCCATCTGAGGGCACAGAGGCTGCGGCCGGCTCCACAGGGAGAGGGACCGGGCCGTGGAGGAATGCATGCGTAGGAGGCCTTGGGGTGGGAGTCCACAGACTGGTGTTATGCTGTATCCAGGGAGGTAGGAGTGCACCGGGCAGGACAGCAGGACCATTCAGAACTACCACCTACGCCGGAGCACACACACACACACACACACACACACACACACACAGCAACAGTCTTGTTAAGCAGACTCTCCCTCCCCCTTAACCCCTCAACCACCTTCATGGTTCTTTTGTTGCATAACAGAATCTTTAAGACCCTGAACTTAAAATACTTAAAGGGGAATGTCTCCCCCCTTCCTCAAGGTGCCTGGGAGACAGGCAGGGTGGAGGTAGTGGGAGGCAGGCTGGAGGTAGGGGAAAGGTAGTGGGGAGGTAGGGGGAGGCAGGGTGGAGGTAGGGGGAAGCAGGGTGGAGGTAGTGGGAAGGTAGTGGGGAGGTAGCCAGCCGCACCAATGTGTCGGAGGCTACACCGTGCACCTGGCAACCTTGGCTAGCGCGCACTGCGCCCGGCCCGCCACAGGAGTCGCTGGTGCGCGATGAGACAAGGACATCCCTACCGACCAAGCCCTCCCTAACCCGGATGACGCTAGGCCAATTGTGCGTCGCCCCACGGACCTCCCGGTCGCGGCCGGTTACGACAGAGCCTGGGCGCGAACCCAGGGACTCTGATGGCACAGCTAGCGCTGCAGTACAGCGCCCTTAACCACTGCGCCACCCGGGAGGCCTAGGCCGTCATTGTAAATAAGAATTTGTTCTGAACTGACTTGCCTAGTTAAATAAAGGTTTTAAAAAAATGCACTGGGCAGGAAATTACATGGGCAGCAAGTGGTTTTGGTCGCCATGACGCCTAAGATATTTTTGCCAGCATTAATTTTATTTTGCACCATCATTCTCATTCAAATGTCCACCATACAACTTTGGACCAGAGAGAAGGGAACACCTTTAATACCAGCACGACTAGAGATATTTGCGTCGAAAAAAAGTGTTGTCTTTGTCTCCCTCAATAAAGAGACCCTGTTCCCACAAACGTAGAGTCTAAATCTGCCCTCACTACACACAGTTAGTCAGCCATCTCCCAACTTTTCCCAATGGAACTTGATTTGGCATGATTTGATCAAGTGGAGAGTAGCGCATTGTGTGTGTGGACTGGAGCAGGTATTCCCAAACTGGGAAAACTGTCTAACATGGCAGGAGATGTTTTGAAATAATTACTGCTTCGCATACAAGCCAGTGAATTATATGCGTTACAGCTGGATGAGTCAACAGACGTGGCGGGCCTGTCACAGCTCCTGGTATATGTCTGTTACGTTTATGGGGGTCAATTAAGGAATACATCCTCTTCTGGAAACCAGGACAACATGAGAGGATGTTTTTAAAGTACTGGTCATCTTTGTGACATCAAATGGACTATAGTGGTCAAGATGTGTTGGTTTCTGTACTGATGGCGCAAAATCCATGACAGGGAGACATAGTAGAGTGGTAACGCGCGTGCAAGCAGTTGCTCCCAATGCCACTGCAGCATCCACCGAGAGGCTCTTGCTGCCAAGGGAATACCAGACAGCTTGAAAAACATTTTGGACACTACAGTGAAAATGGTTAACTTTGTTAAAGCAAGGCCCCTGAACTCTTGTGTATCTTCTTTATTATGCAATGATATGGGCAGCGACCAACATATAGAAGTGTGCTGGCTGAGTTGAGACTGGAGCTGGGTTGGACTAGAGCTTTTGGCTGAGATGAGACTGGAGCTGGGTTGGACTAGAGCTTTTGTCTGAGATGAGACTGGAGCTGGGTTGGACTAGAGCTTTTGGCTGAGATGAGACTGGAGCTGGGTTGGACTAGAGCTTTTGGCTGAGATGAGACTGGAGCTGGGTTGGACTAGATCTTTTGGCTGAGATGAGACTGGAGGTGGGTTGTTTTTTGTGAGAACAGAAGTGTAATTGTTGCTTTGTCCTGAGCCCAACCAATCCCAACCCACCTTACAACATCAGCCTCTCCAACTAATCTTCTGCCGTTATAGAACACAAGCATGGATTGGATGTGACGTTAGTGATCTGAAAACTGCTGTGGTTTTATTGCTGGCACTCTTAGATGGTGGATAGTTTGTGAAGCTTAAACACCCTACCCTGTCCCTGTGTCCACACTCTACATCTGATAAATGTGATTGAGGTAAGGGAGGATGTTGCTGTGAGTAACAATATCCTCCAAGTAAACACTTATAGGCCCTATTGGACATATGTTGTTGTGCTGGGGAAATAAGGATTAGATAGGATTCAACTAAATGAATCTAAATTCACATACTTGTTGAGAACCATTACAGATTTTCTAAGGAAGAGTGAGTTATGGGTATTATGAATTTTTTCAGTACATGTGAAATGTGGTCCATTCTCTTTTGCTTTGACGGCATCTGATCTGTGCATTTCTCACGTAGCTCTTGTGATTTTCTTCCTAGATTGCTAGTGTTTATAGTAAAGTAATAGACAGACTTATACATAATTCATGAATGGTGTTGGAGAAGTGGACAGATAGATCTTAGAATCAACCTTGAGGTATTAAAGAACGTTTTCACTAGAAAACAGCCCAGGCCTGTGTGCGTTTTCTGTCTCTGAGGCATTTATTATTTATATTAGGGGGGGACAGAGTCATCATTCTTCTGGAACTCTTTCATTACTGTCAGCACAGTCTTCTTCTGCCATTCATTCATCTTATTGTCTCACAAGGCTCTCTCTCTCTCTCTCTCTCTCTCTCTCTCTCTCTCTCTCTCTCGCTCTCTCCATCCCCCATTCCATCCATCACTCTTTTGTGATGGATGGAATGTTACAATCCATTCAAATCAGTTCAATGTAATTCAATTAAATGTTGTACATGATTACACCGTTAGTTCCGAGTTTTGCCTGGAAGCTTTGCCAGTTTCATAATGCTACTGAATGTGCAGGTTCAAAGCCTTGATACAAGTACAGTACATGATGTCTCATTGTTTGGCTCTATCCATGTCTGTAAGAGGATCAAACCCTTTCAGATGGCTGCTGTGGGCTTTCAGGAGATCTACTGTGATTTAGTGTCTATTGTTGTTACCCCTGAGAGGGGCCCATATGGCCCATATTTCAGTGGAATGTCTCAGGGGTCACTAGGGTCATGTTCAGTAGGGGAGAAAACCTTTTGAAACTCAGGAGAAACGGGGAGGTACTACCTGAACTTCAGTGTTCTTATTGGCCAAAACTACCTGAACTGTCCAATAAGAACACACATGTCCGTTTTCCATTGCAAAAGGTTTTGCTACGGTGTGCCCTAGCTGTTTGTCTGAACTCTGCTGCCTCCTCAATGCCATGATCAGGTCACCACTGGTATCATTGCAACCGGTGCTCTGCTCTTCTCTCCATCCCAGGCCTGTTGTGTTAAGACCCCCATTCCCTCAGCCAGCCATCTCTGACAATGAGACCTCTGAATAAAACATGTTAGTTCCTAATCGCTTAGTGATTATTTTAGCACCATCGCTCTACTCGCCTTCCTCCATTTTTGATTAGTCTAACGTGTGTAGCTAATAGCTCTGTGGCAGAGATGAAGAAGGCTCCCATTCACTAGTGTTAACCCTCCTCTCTCTCTCCCTCCTCCCTCCCTCTCTCCCCCGTCCCTCCTTCACCTCCTCCCTGAAAATGTGTGGAATGTTTCCCCTTCCTGTGGGATGGGCTGTAGGAATGGAGGGAGGGGAGAAGAGAAGGGGGTTTATTATGAAGGAGAGGAGGAGAGGGGGATTCAGACAGACAGGATGTGCTCTCGGTGTGTGGAGTGATCTATTAGAGAACAGACAGAAAGCAGGAAAGATGAGGGAAAGAAGAAGAGCTAGCGCTGCCTCTGGGCCTGAGGCCTGGGTCTCTCTCTCTCTCTCTGTCTCTCTCTCTCTCTCTCTCTCTCTGCCACGTGAAGCAAACCATTAGAGAACTCTGTTTTAATCAGTTACGCTCTGTTTAGTCATTATATTCAATCACACCATTTTCTCCTCATGTGCTAGTGATTGTCTCAGCGAGGTCCCAGGTGCGTTCCCAGTAGTTCCCAGTGCAGCAGAAAGCTGTCCAACCAGGCCAGTCTCTCTCTGAAGCAGATTAAATCAAGAGGCTTCTACAGTATTAGACTCAGTGTTTATTTGAGTTGGTGTCTGGGAATTAGCCAGACTTAATGGATTCTGTCTGACGTTCTGGAGCCTTTGAGCTGAAATAAGTTACCACAGCGCTTCTGGGCATTCTTCTGGTGTGACTTAGGGGAGATGTATAGGGCTCATTAGCCTGGTCCCAGATCAGTTTGTGCTGTCAAATAGATCTGAGACCAGGCTAGGATTTCATATGGAGTTCACACATCTCTCCGAATACTCCCAGATGCCTCCTGTGTGATCTGCTGCAATTTAGTAAAAGTAATGTTTAGTCTAATTATGGTCAGACAAATGGGTCTCATGGTTGGGCCCAGCCCAAACTGTTCAGTGTTGTTTCAGTTAAGTTTATACTCTAAAAGCCCATCTCTCTGTTCTTCGTCCCAGGCAGAAGGCTACGGGGGAAAGCATTTTACTACGTCGGTGGGAAGGTGTTCTGTGAAGAGGACTTTCTGGTAAGTAGTCCGTCTGGATACTTTATCTAGAACCCTGCATAGTTTAGCAGTATGTGAATAGAGTATTATCTATATTTCTGACAGCAGATATGTGTCTTCCACTGTGTGCTACTGTGACTATATGTGCCCGGGACCTGTGGACTCCAGATTATAGTTTACATTTGATTTCTTCACCTCGTGGCCCAGGTTCAAGTTTCTAAGAGATTCTGGATCAGTTTACTCCTGTAGGGGCATTAGGGAGGGGGGTCGGGTAACTGAAGCTAGTACTTATTAATGTTTTAGAGGCATACACCCCTGGGCTTTGCACAATGACACCTTGTATAAAGAAGAACGAGCAGGAGGACCCATGTTTAACTCAGCTGCCCTGTCACAACAACACAATCCATTACATTACAGTTTGTCTGTTACTAGTCGATTCAATCGGTTGTCCTACTGTCTCTGTGCTGCTAATGAGTCTAACTTATCTCGCCTGGTATTAGAGGACTATTTCTGGACATGGTTGTGTTTATCCCTAATTAAACATTAAGTTGATGTGGGAGAAGTCCCCCATGTATCATATGAGGTGGACTGGGCTCATATGAGAAGAAGACTAAGAGTCAGTCTAAGATGCCAGCAGTTTCCTATGAGATTATGTAGCAGCCGTAACCTCACTGTCCTCCACTCTCCTCTGCCTGTTCCAGTATTCTGGATTCCAGCAGTCTGCAGACAAATGTAACGCATGCGGACATCTGATCATGGATATGGTGAGTGTGAGTGAGTGAGTGAGTGAGTGAGTGAGTGAGTGAGTGAGTGAGTGAGTGAGCCCTCCATCAGTGTGTTGAGCAGCAGAAACATGGAGTCACTCCTCCTGCAAAGAACTTCCTGTGCGCACATCTGGAGAAAGCTTATGAGGAAGTGGTGGTTTGAGGACACAGGCACACACACACAACCTAGGGTAAAACCAGGACACAAGGAGAGAATGTAAAACCCAAGTCCAGTAGTCATCAGCAGGTGTTGTAACACATTAAGGATTTACCATGACATGGCTTTACACATGTTAACCACACAGAGCTGTAGCAGGGGGGGACAGATATGTTTTCCTATTATCACTGTCTCTCTCTCCAACACACTGCTTCCCTCAGCTACTAACTCACTGTAAGACAGTCAACTCTATGCTTCGTGGATGAGTGATCAGCGATCCACTACTTGTTAGATATGATAAAGCATTGAAATTATCTCTCTCTCTTTCACTCTCCTTCTCTCGCTCTCTCTATTTCCTTCTCTCTCTGTCCCTCTCTCCGTCACCCCTTTCTCTCTCTCTCTCTCTTTCCACCCCCCCCTCTCTCTCTCCCTCTCCCCTTCTCTCTTTCTGTCTCTCCATCCACCCTCTCTCTTTCTCTCTCCCCTTCTCTTTCTCTCTCGCTCTCCCCTCCCTTTCTATCTCTCCCCCCTCCACCTCTATAGATCCTGCAGGCCCTTGGGAAGTCTTACCACCCTGGCTGTTTCCGTTGTGTCATCTGTAACGACAGTCTGGACGGAGTGCCCTTCACTGTGGACACAGAGAACAAGATTTACTGTGTCAAAGACTATCACAGGTATGTGGGTACGACCATTATGAACACTGCCAAACATAAACATATTAGTTTAACTGGCGCTAACAATACGGCCAGAAGTCATGTTGCTATAACAGAAGTCAGCGGCAGTTCCAGCAGGATCAGGTTTTTGCCAGGTGGAGAGGAAGGGGGAGAGAGATGTTAGGTAGGAAGGGATGAGTCTCCTGTGGAAGAGCAAAGGGAGTAGCAGCATGGGGTCACCTCAGTCAAGCACAACAAACACACTGAATCAGGAATCTGGTCACAATGGAATCCACAGCAGCCGGCCAGGCCAGACCAGGGCAACCACCCAGTATACTGACAGAACCATGGGGAAACTAAGAGCCATGGGCCTTATGTTAGAGCAATCAGCGCTCACTGTACTGAAGCCACCAGATGTCATTTCCCGCCTATTCATGATTAATAGTCACTAGCATTCATTCACTAGCATACTGTTGCTTTGATTAAAGGGATAGTTCACCCAAATTACAAAATGACACATTGGTTTCCTTAACCTATAGGCAGTCTATTGACAAGGTATGACATCAATCAATGCTCAAACCCTCTTAGGCCTCACTCCCCCCTATCTGAGATATCTACTGCTGCCCTCATCGTCCACATACAACACCCGTTCTGCCAGTCACATTCTGTTAAAGGTCCCCAAAGCACACACATCCCTGGGTCGCTCCTCTTTTCAGTTCACTGTAGCTAGCGACTGGAACGAGCTGCAACAAACACTCAAACTGGACAGTTTTATCTCAATCTCTTCATTCAAAGACTCAATCATGGACACTCTTACTGACAGTTGTGGCTGCTTTGTGTGATGTATTGTTGTCTCTACCTTCTTGCCCTTTGTGCTGTTGTCTGCCCAATAATGTGTGTACCATGTTTTATGCTGCTACCATGTTGTGTTGGTACCATGTTGTTGTTATGTTTTGTTGCTACCATGCTGTGTTGTCATGTGTTGCTTCCTTGCTATGTTGTTGTCTTTAGGTCTCTCTTTATGTAGTGTTGTGTTGTCCCTCTTGTTGTGATGTGTGTCAAGCCCCCGTCCCCCCAGGAAGCCTTTTGCCTTTTGGTAGGACGTCATTGTAAATAAGAATTTGTTCTTAACTGACTCACAGTGTTAAATAAAGGTTAAATAAAAATGCTTTGGTTTAGTTTCCCTGTCACTGTTTCCACATGCTAACATTTTAGCATTTGTGGCACCAATCCCATTGAAGTCATGAAACCGATATTAGCATTTTTCGTGCATCATGTCCAAATCATCATTTGGCTCCCGAGTGGCACAGCGGTCTAAGGCACTGCATCTCAGTGCTAGAGGCATCACTACAGATCCTGGTTCGATTCCCGGCTGATCACAACCGGCTGTGATTGGGAGTCCCATAAGGCGAAGGACAATTGGCCCAGCGTCATCCGGGTTTGGCCGGGGTAGGCCGTCATTGTAAATAATAATTTGTTCTTAACTGACTTGCCTAGTTAAATAAAGGTTGAATAAAAATAAAAAATGTAATAAAAAAATATTGTGAAGCTTAACATTTACATTTTTAGCGACTTACAAGTGAAATGTGGTTTAAGTGCCTTGCTCAAGGTCACATCACCAGATTTTTCACCTAGTCAGCTCGGGGATTCAAACCAGCATCCACAACAAAGTCAATTATAGATGCTTTGAACACGATATCACAAAAATGCTAATATTGGTCCCATGACTTGATTTGTGACACAAATGCTAAAACGTTAGCATGTGGAAACAGTGCCAAAGAAACTAAAGAAAAGCATGGATTGCTGTTATACCTTGTCCATAGACTGCTTACAGTATAAGGAAACCATGTGTACTTTTGTAATTTGGCTGAACTATCCCTTTAACGCAATTCAAGTCAGTGGTGTTACTCTGGGCTATTAACACAATAATACTCTTATAAATACTGCGCAGAGTGCAGGAAAAACAGGAATTTAATACGGATACCCTATTACGCATATATCTAGGACAAGAAATGTGTGTGGTTTCTCAATCAGACCTAGTCATGCCCACTACACTGAGAGGGCCTTTGTTTTACAGACTCAGACATTCAGGTGCCAGCCAGCTGCACACGGTGTGTGTGTCTGTGTGTGTGGGGAAATAATTAATGTATTTTTCTGGATTGGTTGAATCAGACCTGGAGATTCACCACCTCTCCTTAGCAGTCTCAACGCTCTCATGCACACACACACTGAAGGGGAGAGAGGGGTAAAGGAGGAGAGAAGGGGTAAAGGAGGAGAGAAGGGGTAAAGGAGGAGAGAAGGGGTAAAGGAGGAGAGAAGGGGCAAAGGAGGAGAGAATGGGCAAAGGAGGAGAGAATGGGCAAAGGAGGAGAGAATGGGTAAAGGAGGAGAGAATGGGTAAAGGAGGAGAGAATGGGTAAAGGAGGAGAGAATGGGTAAAGGAGGAGAGAATGGGTAAAGGAGGAGAGAATGGGCAAAGGAGGAGAGAATGGGCAAAGGAGGAGAGAATGGGCAAAGGAGGAGAGAATGGGCAATGGGGGAACTGGTGAAAGAGAGGAAGTGTTAGAAGTATTAACCTTAAAAAAGAGTAACAGATACTTGTGCTGTATCTATATCAAGCCTGGTGGTCTTTCTGTAGGGAACCAGTATAAACCAGACATATATTTTCAGTCTGAAACTGTTATTATTTCTACCAATTGATGTATCTTCTTTGTTCTCTCGTTTTCTCAGGGTCTTGGCCCCCAAATGTGCAGCATGTAACCAGCCCATTCTGCCTTCAGAGGTAAGCTCTCTTTGAACACAACATCTTCAAGTAATAGCCTAAGGACTTACATGTATACAGCCATAAAATAGGTGTTTTTCTGATCATCTGCATGTCATGTATGATACAAATACCAAATTGATTGGTTGACTACTAGTATAATGAACAGGGCCTGGAATGGTTCCTGTCTGCAAAGTGATTTCAACAGGAAGAACTCCTGTCCGCAGTAATGATGAATGATAATCAAAATGTTCAGGCATATATTATGGTTTACGATGCAAACACTTCCACTCCCATCCCATGTCGATATAGACAGTCACATTGCAACCTCTGACCTGATTCCCTCAGGGTAAAGGTTGATAACCAACCCCAGTGTTGAACCTGAGACAGGAGCCAGATGTGAGGAGAGAGTTCCTCTGGCATAGCAAACGATTAAGTGTCCTATTGAGGCAGTAGCAAACATAAAGATTCCTACTGAGGCAGTAGAAAATGATCAAGAATCCTACTGAGGCAGTAGCAAACGATCAAGTATCCTACTGAGGCAGTAGCAAACGATCAAGTATCCTACTGAGGCAGTAGCAAACGATCAAGTATCCTACTGAGGCAGTAGCAAACGATCAAGTATCCTACTGAGGCAGTAGCAAACGATCAAGAATCCTACTGAGGCAGTAGAAAACGATCAAGTATCCTACTGAGGCAGTAGCAAACGATCAAGTATCCTACTGAGGCAGTAGCAAACAATCAAGTATCCTACTGAGGCAGTAGCAAACGATCAAGAATCCTACTGAGGCAGTAGAAAACGATCAAGTATCCTACTGAGGCAGTAGCAAACGATCAAGTATCCTACTGAGGCAGTAGCAAACGATCAAGTATCCTACTGAGGCAGTAGCAAACGATCAAGTATCCTACTGAGGCAGTAGCAAACGATCAAGTATCCTACTGAGGCAGTAGAAAACGATCAAGTATCCTACTGAGGCAGTAGCAAACTATCAAGAATCCTACTGAGGCAGTAGGAAACGATCAAGTATCCTCCTGAGGCAGTAGCAAACGATCAAGTATCCTACTGAGGCAGTAGCAAACGGTCAAGTATCCTACTGAGGCAGTAGCAAACGATCAAGAATCCTACTGAGGCAGTAGAAAACGATCAAGTATCCTACTGAGGCAGTAGAAAACGATCAAGTATGCTACTATCCTAGGTCAGGCTCTAGTGCAAGAGAAGGAGGAGGAGGAGGAAGGGGTGTGCTGTGTTTTAACATGTTGCATATGAGCAGGTATCCCTTTAAGCAACTGTTTGGATGTAGAGGGACTTGAAAGGGATCTCAGGCATGATGATCAGCTTTCCCTCTTTAATCATTTGGAACTCGTCTCTGAAGTCTCACTCTCTCCTGAGCCAAGCAAGCTGCAGTCAGGATTCAGGAAGACATCAATTTTCACAGCTATTTACTCAGTCTAAGGTTTGGGCTATAACAATAAACCAACTTGATAACAGACCTGGGAACATCTCTTGTTGTAATGGCTGCCATAGTTACACGCAGGTCAGCAGACCCCCCCCCCCCCCCAACATTTTATTTATTTATCTAGTGCTTGATTGAGCTGGCGCAATGGAACCAAAAGTCCCAAAAGAGCAAACCCAGAGGATCTGGCACTCCATTCAGGCTCAATCAAACTATTAATGTATCTGAAAGAGAGCTATTTGAACCAGAGGCCCTACTAGGACAACATCCAATAAGGTGTAGATTCAGGGCTGGGCTTCTATTTGAGACCTCTGTGTGTAAGCCTATGTGGGGTGGTTTTGGGAGGGGTGTTGTTTGCCTATTTTGGTGTGTGGTTCAGATGCAGGCACTGCAGCCTACCCAGTGCATGACTGTTGCCCTAAACATTATCCCTCCCTCTTAAAAAAATGTCCAAAATTAGAGTTGACTCGACAGGAATGTTGCCCCTCCTCACTGAGGCTATAAGGGTAGAATTCAGAGCTGGGGGGGCAGTTTGTGTTGGACGTGCATGTACTTTGTCATGAAAAAGGCCAGATAAATTCATGCCTACTAGCAGGTGGTTTGTAGAAGGGACCACAGTGCAGTACAAGGGGGAGAGTTTAGAATAGCTTTTTTTTTATGTGTGTAACTGGTTTTAAATGAGTTGATAGATAGCTGAAAATCTTCCATGTACCCTCCTGCTGAGTGTGTCTGGCTGATATAGAATATAAGATGTCAGTTAGCTGAATAGTTAATTATATTATAATGTCAGTTCTGACAAGCCTTGCTTTATTATCACATAACAATGGTATGTAACCACATGTCCATGATGAAAAGCTTGTGTGATGACGGTAATAATTGGTGAAAGTCTGATAAATATGGAACATTCCAGCTGTAGTACATGCCCTCTGAAGCTGTAGTAGGCTGAACCCAGACTGTCTGTCAGAAGCTAACTGTTCGTTAGCCATATGTTGTGTAGAAATGTGTTCTTTGGCCAACACCAGAATTCTGGACAGTACTGTGAACCTTCACCTGAGAAAACAGCCAGGTGTCAAAGACACATATCATTTTGGCCTATTTTTAGGCCTATTTCAAATGTTGTAGTTTGTAAAGGTTGGAAGTAAAAGGACACATATGGATGTCAGAACAAAGCCTAATTAGCTTGATATATCAGCAGTAATTAGTTTACTGTACCTGTTAGCAATCACGGCTAACTGTAGCTGAAAAATAATCAGGCTAAATGAAAAAGCAATGGACAGAGGCCTATAACGCAAAGGGATATTTTTATCCATGGATGCTCAGCATGTAAAAACAAATGTACTGTTGGCTATCTAAGGATCTCAACAGTCCTCTCTGAAGGTGGAGAGCTCAAGTTAGTGGTGGTCAATCTATCATTTGAGTGTTGACTTCTGTCATTGTTGTGATTATGTCACTGATGGATTCCATCATTTTGGTGTTGTGACATGATAATACATGCTATTAGAGGCATAGAATTACATCTAAGTTGTTATCAATAAAACGTCACAATAGGGCAAGGACGGTAGCCCCACGATATCTCTCATTATTGGCCACCATTAATTTGATAATTCAATTATAAGTGAACTACAGCTGATTAGTATGAGTGGTTTAGGTTCACTTCACCATCCTTGGTGGGCTCTGCCTGTCAAGCAGCAGAAGGGCGCATTTGCCGATGTAAGCCCATTGTTAGCTGATAATGGCTTACTTTGCAAGCTACCGGTAGAAACTTTGTACAGTTGGCTAAAAGTAGTGCTAAGTAGAGCTAATGTACTTTTTTCTCCAGCCAACGTAGGTCCGCCGCGTGAAGTTAGCTAACATGAACCCTTTTCAACATGCCAAATGGATCGGCTACCCTCACGAATCTGAAAAACATGATCAATAGATGTTTACAGATCATGACAAGCATGCAGTTACTTGCTGTGTAACTCTGATGACAGAGCTAAATGTGGAGTAATCTGAACTGTGTAGTTCTGACTATGCTCTTCAAGGTGATGGTATTAAAACTAAATAGGTCTAACATTTAACAACCCCTTAAAAGCAGCATGTAGTTGTCAATGGTTTTAGTGGAGCTGGGGGTCTCCTTGAACCCCAGCAGGCAAATCTAACACTCTGTACCTTATTGTAACGTTTATTGATAACGACCTGTAGAATTCCATTTGAATAGGATCTCTTTGGTTACAGGACTCTGATTGGCTGATGCATTTCCCACTGTCACCTGCACCTGCAGAAGATGAAAAGTGCACTGAATTGAATGCACTCTGTTACTGCCAACATCTACTTACGGTTTTGTCCATAAACCAACAAACAAAACAACTTTGCTGATAACTACTGATGAAAAATGTACATACTATGACTGTGATAAGTGGTTGTCTCACCCATAGAATAATTTAATAGGATCTCTATGGTCTCAACTATCTTAAGATGCACTAACTGTCAATCGCTCTGGATAAGAGAGGCTGCTAAATGTCTACATTTTTTATATATAATTTTAAAACTCCACTGAACAGAGCCACCTGTCACATATTTCTCCATACCTGACATTGGCCGCAGAAGAAAATGGAGAGTTGTCCAGGCCATGCATGCCATGTTTAACTGTTTTAAATTAACGGATCCAGCCTATACTGATAGCTACTCGGGTTCAGTGGACACTGAAAAGGCTGTCTGTTTGTCTCCACAGGGCTCTGATGAAACCATCCGAGTGGTATCCATGGATAAAGACTACCACGTGGAGTGCTATCACTGTGAAGTGGGTAAACATTAAGATACAAATTCCCTTTTCTATTTCCTTGTTGTTTTCCCTATATCTTTGTAGAGACTGGATGTTCTGTGTTGTTGGTGACCATACTAAATGTTAAAGCTGTCATCTTAGCAAGTATATCCACTATAAAATGCCTCGTTATTTCTCCACATGAATGTGCTTAAATGCCAGGGGGTAGATCCTATACCATATGTCAGCCTTCTCATCATATCAAGAACTCCATATTTCAGTCATCATTTAGTCTTTTAAAATAAACGTTAGAGAGATTCTGGAAAGCTATTTACTGCACACAGATCATAGACAAGGTGGTCCCAGTGCTTAATTACAGTCTTGGTACTAATTGCGAGCTAGAAAGAGGAGCTCAAGCACATGTTCATTTGCTTCGCTCGTCAACACTGTCTGATGATTCTCCTCAAGTGCCTCTTCTCCTGACTCCCGCCTCAACAGCATTTGATCACCAGTAAGCCGAGTGGAGACGAGAGCTTTTGAGGATCTCTCTCTCTGAATAGCTCCACTGTGGAAGCTAGTTAAACAATTAATAGGAGTGGAAAGAGGACACCCAATGTCCTTCTCAAACAGTGTTTAGTCTGTCAAGCCTGCTGGGCAATTCAAGGGGATTTAAGAATACCTTCAAGTTATTTCGCCTTTGACAAGGTTCTGTTCTTCTCAAAGATGTTTACATTGGAGGAGAGAATGGCCCACAATTCACCTTGCTGGTATAGATAGCTATGCCTCTGGAATATAGACAAATGTGTATTTTAAACCAGCGTTTTTAATGCATATTTTGCAGTTAAGATCCCATAGAATCAGATAGATGTAGATGGAATCACAATTACCTTTTGGGGTAATGTTCAAGTGTTATTCGATTTATTTGATAGGCTTTTCCCTTTTATCTTCCTCATCCCTCTGTGTTGGTCTGTAGGACTGTCAGATGGAGCTGAACGACGAGGAGGGGCACCGCTGTTACCCGCTGGACGGGCACCTCCTCTGCCACACCTGCCACCTGAAGCACATCGAGCCGGGCTGCGCCTCACCCACCGCTGCCTCCTACCAGCACCAGTTCTAGTTTTAGGATCTAGTGCATGGTGCCACCAGGTGGCCCTCTGAACTAACTGCCAATAACCAACCACAACCAATCTGCCCAAAAAAATGTCTATAATGGTTTGAATGATAATGTATGCCTTTACTGTACATCTCTGATGTAAGTGTGGTCCCTTTAGGGTTAATTGTGCGATTGGTTGATTGATTGATTGATTGATTGCGTGTGTGCAAGTGTGGGAGTGTGCTTGTAAATGAGATAGACCTGTTATTATTTTTTTAATGAAAAAATCTATTTCTCTATCGAAGACATGGTTTATTAGTTGTAAAGTGTTGAACTTTCATCTGACACGAATGTTAATACTCTGGAAATATTTTTTTAATATATGTATATTTAAATACCAATGCCAAAGCACAGTTGTATTTTAATGACTGATACCAAAACAATTAAGCATGGAATTATAACAATACAATTTATAGTCTCAATTAGGTGCATTGTGTGTAAATAAATATGCATTTCATGTGCTTGTGTAAATATCCTGATCTTCATTTTCCCCTTTGTGTGCCACCAATTTCAGTTGCTCAGTTTGAATCAATGTGTTTGTAGATACTGATACAGTAGAAATAGTTTGCATAGCTGAATAGAGCAATTGCCCAGTTTTGTAGTATGTCTCTGTGTGTGGGTTATGAAGGTGCGTTTCCATGAATTTTTTTACTAGAAATACCTTCATTACTCATTTTAGCTAATATGCAGGTATTGTCTAGAAAGTCAAAGTTAGCAATTCAATACACAAACTGTACATGGTCCTTTTATTGTTCCATGTCAGTGGGAATCATGTTGAATTAGTATTACATTTCTATTGTTAAATGAACCCTGGATGTTCTGTTCCCAACACTGATACTGGGCTAATATTCCCACTGTCCTCTGTCACACACCACTCATAGAATATACTTTCTATTGCATTATTAACCCAAATATAGCAGTTATGTTATGTCTGGGTCAACAATGTTTCCAAAATCCCTGCACACAATTACCACCCAAGAAAATAAATAACTAGGTTTATTCTATTCCAATAAACCCCCAAATTCAATATCTATGAACAACCCCTGATAACCCATTTTGGTTTGTAGTGACAAAAAAAGTGACTAAAAGATTAAGTTTCAGTAGGCTTAGTCTATCATATTTCATGATTTATTATATTTATCCTTGTTTGGAAAAAATCCCATGGTCATTAATCATATGTTCAAAGTATGTGACGTATGTGAAGTATTCCAGTCGTTTACTGTATTTGAAAATGATTTGAGAGATGTCCATATCTAATATTTAACTAAAATAAATGCATTGTAATAGATTGTCAAATTGTCTGTCTCTTCTTCATGAACAAGTAGCCTGTATACAACAACGAAAGCTTTTGCACAGCTGTGGTAGGTATATATTTACACAGGTATTTAGGATAATCCAAATAAATGCAGCCTTAAAGGGCCAATCAGCAGTTGCAACGAGAACAAAGCGTTCCCCACCACTGTTTCAGTAAAAAATTGAGGGATTGGGTTGGAGAAATGTAATCCCTCTCATATTCATAGACATAGCTATGGATGCAAAATTTGTTTTTATTAACATTTACTTTGTTTTTAAAAACATTGAGTAAAACAAGCTTATATTTTTGGTTCTGATGGGGTACGACAGTTATATAAATTTATTGATTCCCATTGATTCTTGAAGAATATAAATTATATTCTTCAAGAATCAATGGGTACAGAGCATTAATGTATGGATATATCAACTGCTGATTGTCCCTTTGAGGCTATTTGGACACACAAAAACATATAGAATACAAAAAGTTTGATAAACCTTAATATGAGCAGTAACGTCAGACCAGACAGCGATGTTTTTTCAACAAACTCCCTAGGCGACGAAAAGTTCTGAATCGGAAGATCAGAGTCAGCCAAGTCGAACACAATCAAACAAGTCATGATACCATCGAAACAAAGAATAATATCTTCCTTCATCATGACAACAAACAACCTATTGGTTCATCTTCGGAGAAAAAATATCAGAGAAGATAAAAGGAACGAGCTAGCCAGGAGTCGAACCTAGAATCTTCTGATCCGTAGTCAGACGCGTTATCCATTGCGCCACTAGCCCGCTAGAAATGATACAGGCACTGTCACGTTATAAAGTTAACACGAGCTGAGTTGTAGAGTAATAGTGCGATTACTAAACTGTAACTTTGATCAAATAATGTATTTGTGTGTGATACATAATTAGTTGCTGCCTATACTTTATCATAGTTTGCAAATGTACTACGACGCTAAATGTCTGACCCTGGACGCAAACTCAGGTCCAGCCATAATATACAATGTGCACATTCATTGACACGTCACTAGGTCAGACCTCTAAAGATGGCGACCGCCTACGAGAAATTCAACCTGTAAGTCTTGAAAATATATATCGTTTTCAGTCTTTTATTTTCAGAAGCTAGCTAGTACAACTTTTCTGAAAACGTTGCCATATTATGATGAGAGAAAATTGCCGTAGGTGTACGTCTAGAGCTAACTAGCAGATGATAAACTAGTTAGCTAACGTTCAACAGCAATTACAGGCTGCAGTCATTCGTATGCGAGATTTGTTTCAGTTTACAGTATTGTAGCTAACGTTAGTTTACAGTCATGTCAATGATGTGTAGTTGTGTTGTCCGTAACAGTACTTATTTAGCCATCTGCCTTTCGATTTAATTGAGTGGTAGAATTCAATCGATCTTGTTGATGAAGCAGCTAGCTAGCTAGCTAGTTAGCTTAGCTGTTAACGTTAGTTAGCCCATTGAGACAGCTAGTGAGTAGCTAATATGTGTGAGCTAGCTTGTGGCGACGTTAGCCACTAACTAAGTTGAGCTTTTGCCAAATCAAGCCAATGTTTTCCCTTTGTATAAGGCGTCACCATGCCAAATGTTCGTCTACCAAGGGCACTGATTTTGTATCTCCCTCCTCTGTGCCCACTCTCCCCCCCATAGGCACACTACCCCAGAGAAGTTTTACATTGAGGCTTGTGATGACGGCTCCAATGATGTACTGTCCATTGACAGAGTGTCCACAGAAATGATCCTCACCGGTATGTTGAGTAGGCTGTGTGTGTGTGTGTGTGTGTGTGTGTGTGTTATATCATCATGGCATTATACTGTCTTATGCCGACCAAGTCCATTGTATATATTTTTTATTTAACTAGGAAAGTCGTTAAGAACAGATTCTTATTTACAATGACGGCCTACCTAAAGGGCTCCTGTGGGGACGGGGGCTGGGATTAAAAATAGGACAAAACACATCAGGACGAGAGATAAACGCAACACTACATAAAGAGAGACCTAAGACGACAACAGCATGGCAGCAACACATGACAACACAGCATGGTAGCAACATGACAACGACATGGTAACAACATGGCAGCAGCACAAAACGGTACAAACATTGTTGGGCACAGACCACAGCACAAAAGGCAAGAAGGTTGAGACAACAATACACCAAGCAAAGCAGCCACAACTGTCAGTAAGAGTGTCCATGATTGAGTCTTTGAATGAAGACAACTGTCCAGTTTGAGTGTTTGTTGCAGCTCATTCCAGTCGCTAGCTGTAGCAAACTGAAAGATAAGCGAATGGTGGTTTGTGATCATAAAGGCAATGAAAAATGATGTGGCTCAGTTGGTAGAGCACTGTGCAACGACAGAGTTGTGGGCTTGATTCCCATGGGAGACCAGTACAAAAAAAGTATGAAAATGTCTGCACTCACTACTGTAAGTCACTCAAGATAATGCTTGAGTCTGCTAAAATGACTAAAATGTTTTTAAAAATGCTGATTGTTTGTATTTGTCTCTCTAGTGAGGAAGGACATTCCTCCCCATGCGGTCACCAGGCCAATATGTGGGATCATGGGAACTATCCGTCTGGTGGCAGGTAGGTTCAATCTTGCACTCTGTAAAATTATCCATTGAGAAGACTTTACCTGTGTACACACAACTGTTCTTAACAGGGTGAGTGTTTACTTTACCTGTGCCCCTCTGCCTACCCTCCCCAGGCACGTACCTCATCGTTGTCACAAAGAAGAAAAAGGTGGGTGACCTGTTGGGCCATGCTGTGTGGAAGGCTATGGACTTTGACGTTATCTCTTACAAGAAGACTGTGCTGCACCTGACAGACAACCAGGTAGGGAGGTGTGAGTTGGGGCCCCAGTGCCAGCCCACATCCACAAGCACTCAAGCTCAACATGACAACATGTTAATGACGGTGGGTTGTTTTGATGTGGATGCTGACCTGTCAAACCCTAGCCTGACCAATACAAATGCATTATATTGGACAGAGGATGCTAGCCATCTGTGCTAACATAGATGCCCTGTGTTGAATTGACTATGGAGCCGATCCACGGCAGACAGTGTGTCTGTAGACAGTCAAGTGTATGTGAAGGGCAAAGAGAAAGAGACCCCTTCTCACAGACAGAACAAGTACTGCATTCAGATGGTGTCATCATGTAGCTGTTACAAGAACACTCTGTTCTGTCCCCAAGTCTAGACAAGTGTTTCTCTATTAGTGAGCATCTCTATGTTGACTTCTAGTTACAGTACTGGTGGAGGAGATGTTATTTATAGTTTATAAGTTTAGATTCCTTGTATGTATTTTTTTAGGATAGTGGTCATCCGATACTTTCTAACCATCATTCCACCTAACTTCTGTTTTGCTTTCCTTCTTCAACCTTCCTCCTGACCTCTCACCTTTGACCTCTGTGCTTTCCTTGGTCAACCTGCCACCTGACCTATCTTTGACCTCTGACCTCATCAGATGCAGGACAACAAAGCCTTCCTGTCCATGATCAACAGTGTTCTGCTCACAGACGGCTTCTACTTTGCTACAGACTACGACCTGACCCACACTCTGCAGAGACTTGCCAACACCAGCCCTGAGTTCCAGGAGATGAGCCTGCTGGAAAGGGTGAGAGAATGAGGGGATATATATGTATGTGAGGGAGGAAAATAATGCAAAAACATGTTTCCTTTTGGAGATACATTCATGAAAACACGAGTAATGTGTTTGTACTTGTGTCCTGTACAGATGCAGATATTTCCTATGCAGGGCATGTGGAAACAAGTCGAATGGTATGATAAAGATGTGTTGTGTTCTTGCCCTTTTTTTTTAGGCAGATCAGCGGTTTGTGTGGAATGGTCACCTGTTGAGAGAATTCATGCCACAGCCAGAGGTAAGGACAGAACTGACACATGTTAACCACTTGTGGTAAATATAGAAGGAATACGCTCCAGTACAGATCTTATGATCTTTCTAAACTGCATTGTCTCTGTTCTTCTCTTGACAGCTGCACAGGTTTGCTTTCCCAGTTGTCCACGGCTGTATCCTTTCATGTTTGTTTTTTTCTTACAAACTCCAGATTAAGACTTTTCCCACTCTTCAATTCTCATAAACAGGAAGACCTCATTACCACTTACTGTGTAAGACAACAGATATTGCCCATGTGAGAGGGCAGTTGTTTATAGTGACTGAACTGTTAAACAGCATTGTAGTTTAAACCCTGTAATCTGTAAATAGTGTGAAATCTACCCT
Source organism: Oncorhynchus mykiss (assembly GCF_013265735.2). Lineage (NCBI taxonomy): Eukaryota > Metazoa > Chordata > Actinopteri > Salmoniformes > Salmonidae > Oncorhynchus > Oncorhynchus mykiss. The sequence goes on along the minus strand of NC_048566.1, from coordinate 26,637,715 downwards.
CTGAACAGTTGCATGTGTGCACAACACACTAGATCACATGGTCATTTTCACGGTCATATTTTGCATGGGGTTTAGCGGTCTGAGTGACTGGATGTAAACCAGCTAGTGATTTCCCCATTTCTCTGGATTAGTCTCGTCATTCTTTTCCCTGAGAAAAACATAGACCATGTATATGGTCCTGGGCAGGGTAGCCTAGTGGTTAGAGCGTTGGACTAGCAACCGAAAGGTTGCAAATTCAAACTCCCGAGCTGACAAGGTACAAATTTTTTCGTTCTGCCCCTGAACAGGCAGTTAACCCACTGTTCCTAGGCCGTCATTGAAAATAAGAATTTGTTCTTAACTGACTTGCCTAGTTAAATAAAGCTGAATAAATATCAATAGAAGTGAACTTGCAGTTTGCTCCTTTAGCCACAAGGCGGAGCGAGAGATTCATATAGGTCGCATTATAATTGAGAAATTAGGGGTATTGTATTTACAGACAAGGAAAGTTAATCCATTGACATAATATGATGGAGCCCACTTTTCTAAACATCACAACACTCCAAAACATTTTCTGAAAAGGAGGTCAGAGAAAGGTTGAATTCAGGAGGTAAAGTTAGGCTTTAAAGGTTAAGACCATGTTATCCCTAACCATGTGTTGTCCAGTCATCATTATGAAGTCCTGCTGCATCAATGGGAAGATCTTTGACTGGAACATCATCTCCAGGCGGAGCTGCTTCAGGGCTGGAGTACGTTACTACGTTAGAGGTGATTGACTCCACATCCACCAGCACGTCTAACTGGAGCTTTCTGACTAGAGCAGGGATGACGGACAATTTTTTCCACAGTGGACCGGTGTGGGTGCAGGGGGTTTTGTTCCAGCCAAACAGTAATACACACAGTACCAGTCAAATGTTTGGACACGCCTACTCTTTCAAGGGGTTTTCCTTATTGTAGAATAATAGTGAAGACATCAGAACTATGAAATAACACATGGAATCATGTAGTAACCAAAAAAAGTGTTAAAAAAATATAATTTTGATTCTTAAAAGTAGCCACCCTTTGCCTTGATGACTGCTTTGCACACTCTTGGCATTCTCTCAACCAGCTTCATGAGGAATGCTTTTCCAACAGTCTTGAAGGAGTGCCCACATTTGCTGAGCACTTGTTGGCTGCTTTTCCTTCACTCTGCGGTCCAAACCATCTCAATTGGGTTGGGGTCGGGTGATTGTGGAGGCCAGATCATCTGTGGCTCTTACACAGCCTGGAGGTGTATTGGGTCATTGTCCTGTAAAAAAAAAAAAATGATAGTCCCACTAGGCACAAACCAGATGGGATGGTGTATCGCTGCAGAATGCTGTGGTAGCCATGCTGGTTAAGTGTGACCTTGAATTCTAAATAAATAATGTGTCACCAGCAACGCACTCCCACACCATCACACCTCCTCCTCCATGCTTCACGGTGGGGCCCACACATGCGGAGATCATCCGTTCACCGACTCTGCGTCTCACATAGACACAGCGGTTGGAACCAAAAATCTGAAATATGGACTCATCAGACCAAAATACAGATTTCTACTGGTCTAATGTCCATTGCTAGTGTTTCTTGGCCCAAGCATGTCTCATTGATGTCTTTTAGTAGTGGTTTCTTTGCAGCAATTTGACCTTGAAGTCCTGATTCACGCAGTCTCCTCTGAACAGTTTACGTTGAGATGTGTCTGTTACTTGAACTCTGAAGTGTTTATTTGGGCTGCAATTTCTGAGCTGCTGTTAACTCTAATGAACTTTTCTTCTGCAGCAGAGGTAACTCTGGGTCTTACTTTCCTGTGGCGGTCCTCATGAGAGCCAATTTCATCATAGCGCTTGCTGGTTTTGGCGACTACACTTGAAGAAACGTTCAAAGTTCTTAGTTTTCCGCATTAACAGATCTTCATGTCTTAAAGTATTGATGGACTTTTGTTTCTCTTTGCTTATTTGAGCTGTTTTTGCCATGATATAGCCCTATTTGGTAAAATACCAAGTCCATCTTCTGTATACCACCCCTACCTTGTCACAACACAACTGATTGGCTCAAACGCATTAAGAAGGAAAGAAATTCCACAAATTAACTTTTAACAAGGCACACCTGTTAATTGAAATGCATTCCAGGTAACTACCTCATAAATCTGGTTGAGAGAATGACATGGCTGTGCAAAGCTGTCATCATACATTTTTTGTTTGCAGGGAGGTTCTGAGAATGTTTTACTATAGTTCCCTGAAAGTTTTTCTGTTAGGTTTTATTAACGTTCTGAGCAAAAGTTTCAATTGGACTTTTAACACTGCTATCTTAGTTTGGGTTAACTGTTTTGTGCACAGATAGGACACATGGAAATTCATATGCTTAGGCATTAATCATTCAAACGTGTTTCTTTTTTTTATTGTGGCATGGCATAGGTGAGATTCAAACCTATGCTCTTCTGTTCTCGATCCATGGAATTAGTCCACTGCACCTCCAGGATGGAGCTAGCATGCCATATACTTTTCCAACAAATACAAAGTTGTTCATTTTAGTTTATAATTATAATTATTCCCAATGTCAAACCACTTGGAGAACATTCCTATAACATTACAAACATTGAAATTCAATGTAACCATGTTTGAACTTTTAGGAAATGTTCTGTTAAGGTAATGAAATACCAAGTATTTTCCTTCCTTAAATGTGCTGAACTATCCTGCACCATTTCTGGAAAGTTGTGGGAAGGTTTTTTGCAAAATAACCATAGGACAACCACACTCTCACCAAGCTTTAAGAAACATGGTTCTCAGAACGTTATATGCTAGCTGGGTCTTCAATCAATATATTGATTAGTGGAATCAGGTGTTTTACAGCTGGGTTGGAACAAAACCCTGCACACACACCAGCCCTTTGCAGATAATATTGGCCTGTCCACTTTATAGTTTTACTGTCAATCACTCCTCGTTCAGACGGATCTTTACATAATGTCTATTTGGTCCATCAGGCATTGACTCAGAGGGTCATGCAGCTAACTTTGTGGAGACAGAGCAGATTGTCCAGTGCAGCGGGGGCAAGGCCTCATTCGTACAGACCCGAGGCTCCATCCCCTTCTACTGGTCCCAAAGACCCAACCTCAAGTACAAACCAAAACCTCAGATCAGCAAAACCATTGACCATGTAAGCTACCTGTTACAATATTTTTTTTCATGTTCAAACATTTTAATTTACAGTACAAGTCATTTAATTACAGTAGAGGTATATGATATTGAGGATTACTATTACTGAGTTCTGAAGTCTTTCTTACCTTTTATTGTCCTGCTTTCACAGCTGGATGGCTTCCAAAGGCATTTTGACTCGCAGATTATCATTTATGGAAAGCAAGTGATTTTAAATCTGATTGACCAGAAAGGCTCAGAAAAGCAATTGGAACAGGCCTTTGACAAAATGGTGTCCAGCTTGGGCAACGGCATGGTCAAGTAAGGACTATAGCTTTTCCCCATCATTCATTCTGATCCCACTCTGCTCGTCTTCTTCTAACGTCATTCATGTATATATTTTTTTTAGGGGTGAACATTCTGTCTAAAGTCATGGAACTCCAAATAACCCCTTAAAGAAGATGATTTAGTTGGATTTTACGTAACTTTTCTCCCTGTACCGTGCACCTCTAGATACATAGCGTTTGACTTCCACAAGGAATGCAGTCGGATGAGGTGGCATCGCCTGCAGATCTTAGTCGATATGGTGACAGAGATGCAGGATGAGTATGGGTAAGTATTTAGTCTGCATGGCCGGCCATGTCATTCTGTCTTTGTGTACTTAGTTTTTTTTTTTTGGGGGGGGGGGGGGGTGTTCATCTCTCTGTGGTTTGCTGATTTGTTTTGTGACAAATGTTATTGTAAAATCAAATAGGAATCAAATAGTTTGATTGGTTGGTCAGGTACTTCCTGGTTGATGTGGATGGGAACGTTCTGGTGCAACAGGAAGGGATGTTCCGCAGTAACTGCATGGACTGTTTGGACCGTACCAACGTCATCCAGAGTCTGCTGGCACGACGCTCACTGCAGTCACAGCTGGAGGTGGGAACCACCAACCAGACACGCCCACACTGACTAGACATGTCCATTTTATTTTTATATATATATATATATCACACACACTCCTACTACATCCATCTATTCCACAGGTGTCAAACTCCTTCCACGGAGGGCCAAGTGGCAACGGGTTCTCTCTTTCCTTGTACTTGATTGATGAATTAAGGTCACTAACTAGTAATGAACTCTCCACACCTGGTTGTCTAGGTCTTAATTGCAAGGAAAAACCCAAAACCAGCAGACACTAGGCCCTCCACGGAATGAGTTTGACATCCCTGATCTAAACACTTCCACCACATCTAGACACACTATCTGTCTTTGACATAATGAGCAATGTCATGGTCCTCTCTGTCCCACCTCAGGAGTTTTACTGTTCATTAAAGGTGTAGACCTAGCCTCCCCTTTTACATTCTGTAAAAGCAATGGTAAAAATCTTAATGGCAAACTACATTTCAGGAGGAGCTCGTCCATTTTGACCTAACAGACCTTTGACTTGACAAAGTCATGTGTTTCACAACTTCTACTTCTTCGACTCACTTGACCCACATTTGCAAATGAGCAACAAACTGACAAAACAGAGACTGGAAAATCCAAACTCTATGTTGAAGGCCTTTGACTAAAGCTGCTGTTTCTGTGGACTTTGACTGTGGGCTGTTTTAGTTGACTGTGGGCTGTTTTAGTTATCTGACCCTATGTGGGCTGTAAAAAAAAAAAAATCAGGTCTCATCTCACCCAGGTACCTTAAATACTTCAGGTACCATTGTGTTTTATTCAACTGTTTTAGCACTGTGGGTTAAATTGTCATTGAAACATGTATTAATAGTGTAGTAGTTAGGCTGCTGGTTTACCCACAGGGTGATGAAGGTGCAGTTGCATCAAGGTCTTTCGGGTAAACAACAGTGCTGAATCTGATGGCGACCATCTTGGTTCCACCTTGCCCCCTGTGGTCAGGCCACTGCAGTATCTCACCACACATCTTTGTTTATCTGCAGCGGCTGGGAGTTCTCCACATGGGCCAGAGGATTGAAGATCAGTCCGACTTCGAGAAGATCTACAAAAATGGTGATCCTCAGCTGAAATCTGCACACTTTCCTACCCCTCTGCCAGCACGAGCACAGCATTGTTTTCCTTATGAGATTAATCAAACCCTACGGTTTATTAACATGATTGAAATCCTCCCCTCTTTCCACTCACTAAATCTGTTTTCTTTCTTCCACCCCCCTTTTCCTCTCTCACCCTTCCTCACTGCAGCGTGGGCAGACAATGCCAATGCGTGTGCCAAGCAGTATGCTGGCACAGGGGCCTTGAAGACGGACTTCACAAGGTGAGAGAGAGGGGCTCACGTGTTTCTTGCTAATCTGGTGATTAGCAAACTAAGGCACAGGACTGGCTCTCTTCATGGATTCCAATAGAACTTGTCCATTTCTACAATGACAGAGAACTAGTTGTCTTTCTGCTGGCACAGTACCATCCCACTGTCAGTCACACCCCACACACCTATGAAGTTGGCCATGCATTATTGGATATGAACTGCATAAAACATTGATGAGTATTGAATGGACTGGTGCCCTTAGAACAGGGAGGAAGGAGTAGGATGTTTTGCTAGTGACCTTTGTTATAACCAGGAAGACAACTCTTAAGTAAGAGCGTGCTCAGGAAAGGGTGGAGGATGACGTCGATGATTATTTGTAGTGTGTGTGAGAGATTATGACGAGGATGACTGAAGAGTTGCTCATCTCTCAGAACAGGGAAGAGGACACAATGGGGGCTGGTGATGGATGGATGGAACTCCATGATCAGATACTACAAGAACAACTTCTCAGATGGTTTCAGACAGGTGTGTGTGTGTCTACTGTGCATGTGTGCCAGTTATTAGTCATGTTTTTGTAAATGTGACTAATAAAAAATGCTTGACGTGTGTGGTAACTGATAATTGAGACATCTCTCCTGATCATCAGGACTCTATTGATCTGTTCCTGGGTAACTATTCCATTGATGAGGCAGACATGACCACACCCCTTCATGAGACCAAAGACTGGAAGTTCCTCACGGTGAGATCGGATTGGCTAGGCCTGATCACTGCTATGTGTACTGATTGGCTACAATATGTGTTGGTTTCATTCACAGGTGGTAGATTGAGATTTCGTTATCTTATTTAACTCCTATTTCCCCTCTCCCCCTTTAGTTGCCCATTATCATGGTTGTGGCATTCTCCATGTGTATCATCTGCCTCCTCATGGCTGGTAAGACCGCAGTGGACTCCCTTGTCAATTCTACATTGAATCCTAATAGGGGCATGGAATTTGTTTGAAAATTCTAGTTACACCTGCACCAATCTCAAGTTAGGATTTGGTCCCATAAACACATTTTGCCGTACTTCGTTTTACAACACTGTTTCCACTGGTATTGACTAGGCAAGTATGTGCTATCAATGAGTACTTTTTCGGTACCTAGTTATTACCTGTAGTCACCCTCCGTGTCTCCCCCCCTCAGGTGACACGTGGACGGAGACCCTGGCGTATGTGCTGTTCTGGGGCACAGCTAGCTTCGTGACGGCCGGCGTCATCCTCTTCAACGGGCGGGAGTTTGTAGACGCGCCCAAGCTGGTCCAGAAGGAGAAGATGGACTGAATGTGTGCGTGTGGAAAGCAGCTACGCCCCACAGACTTCTCCTCTTCCTCTTCATCCCACTCTTCTTCATCATCGTACCCTCAGGATCAGCGGGCCTGGAGCCTGTACTGATTACTGAGCCAACGGCATGAGGAAGAGGAGGAGGAGGATGGGGTGAGAGAAAGGCCAGGTGTATGATGTAGGGCTGTGAAGCATACAGGGACTCGCTCTGCACTGGCCTGCTGCTGTCCACACCACTAAGCACATTATTTGGGCTGGGGAAGATCCCTAACCTTGTCCATAGACTGACTGTATAAGCTGAAAACGGTCTGATTTTATGATACAATACCCCACTACGGTAACACAGTTACCCTTCTGCACGGAATGCATATGAACGGGCACTGCTGTTGTTGCCATAGCAACCTTGCCAAGGGAACTACTTAAAAAAAATCTTGCTTTTTTGTTGATTTGTCACCTAGCTACATCATGTCATATTTGCTCTGTTGGTTGCCATATTGTTTCAGTGTCATTGCCCCTTAGTGGTCGATCTGAAGGTAGTGTCTTAGTGTGATAGCTGACCTATTGGGTGCCAGTGGCTGTCTGTCAGCCCAGCCCAAGCCATGATCCCAAAACTAGGTCACCAATAGTCATGGAGAGAATGTGCTAGCTGGTCAATGGTTGGTGAGGGAATGGTCTAGCTGGCCAATAGGCAGGAAGAGAACGTGCTAGCTGGTCAATGGTTGTTGAGAGAATGTTCTAGCTAGCCAATAGTTGGGGAGAAAATGGGCTGAACTGTTTCAATAGGGAACTTTAGTTATGGTGCCCCATCACCATTAATGCCATAACTGCCCATACTATTCTCGCTCACTGCACTTCTGAGTGCACAGAAACTAAGCGTTTCACATGAGGATTGCTCTGAGATGTGACGAGAGGGATGTTTGTCTGTGTGGTATGTCTGGCTGTCAAGTCTTCCCAGGTATGGAAAGCTTCATGAAACAGCTGGAAAGACAAATCCTCATTAGTTTCTAACAACCAAAAGGTGTGAGAGGGCATCAAACTATATACTATAGTGAGTAGGATCTGTCTTTGACCAGTAGACTGTGAGGCCCAGACCTAGGCTAATAATGAAGCATGGATTTAATGGTCCAATGCAGCCATTTCTATCTCAATATCAAGTCATTTCTGGGTAACAATTAAGTAACTTACTGTTATTGTTTTCAATTAAAATGGTTGTCTAGGATTGTCTGGGAATGGTTTTGGGGGAGGGGGAAACTGAACTAGCTGTTATTGGCAGAGATGTTTGGAAATCTTTGTTATTCATCTTTTAACTAATTTTTACTGTCTGGTGATGTCACCAGCAGGTCAAAACTCCATCCCACCAAAACAGCCTGACATTTCAGGCGGTCTTTTCAATAATTCAATAATAATAATTTTCACAGTATTATTTCCAACCTGGAAATGTACACTGCTCAAAAAAATAAAGGGAACACTAAAATAACACATCTGAATGAATGAAATATTCTCATTAGATAATTTTTTTGTGATTTTGTTGTCAGCACATTCAACTATGTAAAAAAAAAAGTATCAATGGAAATCAAATTTATCAACCCATGGAGGTCTGGATTTGGAGACACACTGAAAATTAAAGTGGAAAACCACACTACAGGCTAATCCAACTTTGATGTAATGTCCTTAAAACAAGACAAAATGAGGCTCAGTAGTGTGTGGCCTCCACGTGCCTATATGACCTCCCTACCAGGCCTGGGCATGCTCCTGATGAGGTGGCGGATGGTCTCCTGAGGGATCTCCTCCCAGACCTGGACTAAAGCATCTGCCAACTCCTGGACAGTCTATGGTGCAACGTGGCGTTGGTGGATGGAACGAGACATGATGTCCCAGATGTGCTCAATTGGATTCAGGTCTGGGGAATGGGCGTGCCAGTCCATAGCATCAATGCCTTCCTCTTGCAGGAACTGCTGACACACTCCAGCCACATGAGGTCTAGCATTGTCTTGCATTAGGAGGAACCCAGGGCCAACCGCACCAGCATATGGTCTCACAAGGGGTCTGAGGATCTCATCTCGGTACCTAATGGCAGTCAGGCTACCTCTGGCGAGCACATGGAGGGCTGTGCAGCCCCCCAAAGAAATGCCACCCCACACCATGACTGACCCACCGCCAAACCGGTCATGCTGGAGGATGTTGCAGGCAGCAGAACGTTCTCGACGGCGTCTCCAGACTCTGTCACGTGCTCAGTGTGAACCTGCTTTCATCTGTGAAGAGCACAGGGCGCCAGTGGCGAATTTGCCAATCTTGGTGTTCTCTGGCAAATGCCAAACGTCCTGCACGGTGTTGGGCTGTAAGCACAACCCCCACCTGTGGATGTCGGGCCCTCATACCACCCTCATGGAGTCTGTTTCTGACTGTTTGAGCAGACACATGCACATTTGTGGCCTGCTGGAGGTCATTTTGCAGGGCTTTGGCAGTGCTCCTCCTGCTCCTCCTTGCACAAAGGCGGAGGTAGCGGTCCTGCTGCTGGGTTGTTGCCCTCCTACGGCCTCCTTCACGTCTCCTGATGTACTGGCCTGTCTCCTGGTAGCGGCTCCATGCTCTGGACACTACGCTGACAGACACTGCAAACCTTCTTGCCACAGCTCGCATTGATGTGTCATCCTGGATGAGCTGCACTACCTGAGCCACTTGTGTGGGTTGTAGACTCCGTCTCATGCTACCACTAGAGTGAAAGCACCGCCAGCATTCAAAAGTGACCAAAACATCAGCCAGGAAGCACAGGAACTGAGAAGTGGTCTGTGGTTACCACCTGCAGAACCACTCCTTTATTGGGTTTGTCTTGCTAATTGCCTATAATTTCCACCTGTTGTCTATTCCATTTGCACAATAGCATGTGAAATTTATTGTGAATCAGTGTTGCTTCCTCAGTGGACAGTTTGATTTCACAGAAGTGTGATTGACTTGGAGTTACATTGTGTTGTTTAAGTGTTCCCTTTATTTTTTTGAGCAGTGTATATAAAGCACGGGAAAATCTAGTTTTTGATCAAACTGGGCATTTTAAACAAAGTCTCATGGGACATTGGCAATTTTAAATGGCACTTGTCCTCTATGACGATCTCTAAGTGTTTTAGTGTGTCTCAGGATGGAAATGTGAACTGTTGCTCTCTCTTACACAATCTTTCTCTATATTATTTATCTTTTGATTATTGGCTGTTCTGTGGCACTAGCCCCAAGTCAAAATCTGCTTCTTTACCACCGGTCATTATAAGAGATGGGGTGTTTAGTAGCAGGATTGGGTCCAATTCCATTTGAATTCAGTCAATTCAGGAATTAAGTTCCAATTCACAACATTCTCATTGAGAACATGTTTAATTGGAATGGGAATGTCAGTTTACCTCCTGAATTGAAATTAAATTGAGCCCAACCCTGGTGTATAGTGTACATAATCATTACAGGATCACACTTACTTTACCTGCTGCCAGAGTGGCACCTGCTGATCTGAGAATGTTAAGAAAAAAGTATGTAATATTTGTAATATTAAATTGATTATATTGCCGCTTATGTGTCTTTCCACTTCAACTGTAGTGGTGCAAAATGACAATGAGAGAGTATGTATGTCCTATAACTTTAAATGTTGTGGTCCAATAATACATTGGTGTTACTATGATAAAGCATAACCCAAGGTACACATCGGCTGCCATGCCAATGGACAACAGTGCATTATCAGCCATAAGCCTATCAAATTCAAGAATCAGCCAGCATAGTGTCTCTTGCTGATCTGTGTTTTTAAACAGATGATTTAGGTGCCATGTAAGCCTAGATACAATTTAATGTAATGACAAAGCATTGTATGCTTGTAAGAATGATGTGCAAAATGATCAATACAAATGACTGTGATATTTAAGCTGAGTCATGTTTGAGCGGTTTTACACATCTTTTTGGTTTGACTGCTTTACCAATGAAAATGGGTTGCTACTGTTGACTCAAGGCAGTATGAAGAAAACAATCTGGACCACAGTTTTTATTGTTTTATAGGCCTATATTATTGTCACATGTTTTTGTTTCAGAGGATTTATTTTGGGGCAGTTATTTTCCAGGATATTAATTTGTTATTATTGTGTTTTTTTTTTGTCACTTTAAACATCGTTGTGTTCAAGAATTGTGTAATAAATGTATCATCAGTCTTTCTGTACCATTTCCTAATATTGTTCTATAAAAATTGTTATTTGACATGAAATGTAGTCTATTTATTGTCCATAGTGTTTTCTGGTTTAGTTAAGTTTTAAGTGACAATATGGAGCATACTATTGGTGAAGTAATAAAAGCAGTGTCCTTCCTTCCTTTAGGGGGTAGTTTATGTGTCACAGTCCATTTTAGCAAGTGTATTCTTTATTAGATAATGGTTAATCATTGTCCGGTTTATTTTCCGAACTTTGATACACTATGCAAGGCTTTTAATGTTCCTCATAACATCTAATAGGATCACTTCTCATCAGCATCCTTGACTCAATTGGCTATGCGGTTTTGCCTTTTTGAAGAGTAATGGTCATTCTACAGGGTTGAAGATATGACAGCCTATCAGCTTTATAACAGAACTCATTATATCCATTGTCCTGGTGTCATACAGTCAGCCTACATCTCTCTCTATACATAATGTTTTCAATGAAATTATCCTCAAGGAGGAGATTAAGGAGTTGACATGCCAAGATCAGTCATGACATGTGAGGGGGATTTTTGCATACAACGAGGGATCAAGGATGGATTTTGGAACTAGGTGTTCATACTATAGTTTGAGGACATGCATGTCCAGCCTGCTTTAGCTGTAATTCCTATCATCTATATTAAGGTTTGTTTTAGAGTGAACATTGTGGAAGAAATAACAATAGGGTATTTCTGTTTTTAATTTTTAATCCATTTGCAAACATTTCTAAAAAGCTGTTTTCCCTTTGTCATTATGTGGTGGTGTGCAGATTGATGAGGGAAAAAAATGAATTTATTTAATCATTTTAGAATAAGGCTGTAATGTAACAAAATGTGGAAAAGGGGAAGGGGTCTGAATCCTTTCTGAATGCACTGTAGACCAAGGTTAGTTTTAGCTAAAATGTTTTGTAAGAAATGGTTTTGAAGCCTGTTTATACCTGGTTTATTCCTGTCTCCTGATCTTGTGCACATTCTGAGTGTGCCCACATTTTCAGTAATCTGTCTTCACATGGTATTAAAATGTGTCTCTTATCCATCCACTGTCTGCACAATTTGTCATGGTCCCTCCCTGTATCCAAATATATGTATACTATTCTTTCATAAATGTTTTTATTTATTTTAAAACATCCATTGATGTCATAAGTCAATGATTTTAGAGGGCGGGATAATGATTATTTAAATGGTTTCTCTGTCCAGATCTGTCTACACTTGTAAAGATATCCAGACAATCCGTGCCTGACTACCTCCAGAGGTGGTTAGGATCACAATGAGTCTTTTAATCATCTACACCTGTCTAAAAATGTGGGCACAATCAGAATATGGACAAGATCAGGACAAAGGACGCATTTGAGCATTTGGTAAGCTTTAAATGGGGCTTTGTAGCGGTGGCAATTTTTAAATCATTGAGATCAGCTGTGTGGAGGATCTTAGCCTATATTAATGGATCACCTCACTGTAATACGGCGGTCAATAGTGGTTGCAATTGGCCCAATCTCTTAAGATTGTGACTGTAAATGCCTGTTCTTGTCTAACCCCACACACACGTCCGTTGAGCCCTACCCAGGTCAGGGCCTATCAGGGACACCAGGTGCCATAGACCTACACAGAATGCAAAGATCCAAAAAACAGAAAGGTCCAATGAAATGATGCTTTAGGTGAATAAATATGACTCAGTTCTATCAATAGGGCTGAAAGTTCCAACAGAATCAACTACAGTATATTCACAACTGCCCTTAATGAGTATATCCTTATTCAAAACTATTTTCTTGACAGTTCTTCCCTAGGTGGCATAGTGCTGCAAAGCAAGAGCGGTACAGACTGCTCTTGCTGTTATTCTCACCATTTGTGATGCCTTGAGGCACAGTATGTCAGTATGTTGATTTTACTTGATTTTATTAGGATCCACATTAGCTGACGCCATGACGACAGCTAGTCTACTTGGGGTCTGACACATACCGAAAAAGACATGACAGACGTTACAAAAACATTGACAAGTAGACATTTAAAATACCTGAAAGTTAACGTTTAACAGTCAATTATATTCAGTGGTCAGTATCCAGTCATATGGTCAATCTCATTAGATTCGATTTTTTTCTTGAATATGGATCTACTTTTCCCCTGGGAAATGTCAACCAACTATCACAAAGTATTTTTGAAATACACAGGACAGTTTTTTTTTTAAATGGTGTCCAGCACACAATTTTCTATTCAGTGCATTTCAGTCACAGAAAAAGACAGTAGGTTTTATTTTTTCATGTGACTAATACACATTTGGAGTAAGTAATTTGCATATATTTCATAATAATCTGTAATAGTGTGTGATTGCGGCCCGCAACTCGAGTCGTTCCTGCATGTTGGCATTCCTAAATCTGCAGGAATAGATATACCAGCCACCCTCTTTATCCAAGCTGTGATGAAAGCTGTGATAAACAGACACAGACACCCTCGCTGTAACGTTAACAGAACGCCTGTGTAAAGTTACTGGAGTACTAGCTAGCTCACGGTGTCATTTGCTCCTGCCTGCCGAGCACCTGCCCTTGCCGTAACGTTAACAGAACTGCTGGATAGCAGTGTTCGGCAGGCGGGGGTGAAGGACACCCCTGTTGCTACTGGTGTCGCTCCCGCTGTGTATGTTAAAACGGCCAACTGTAGCCATCTGAGCGGTTTTGCTTCTGAGGCTGATTCTACTTTGGTCTGACCCACTACAAGCGGTCCGGCAAGAAGCAGGCAGATTTGTCCACATCCAGAGTTTTATTCTCTAGTCACCACCTCACAGTTGCACACACACACAGATTTGCATCAGAAGTGATTTTTGTGGTTTCTATAGAAGAATAGAACTAAACATGCATATTGGGGCTCCCGAGTGGTGCAGTGGTCTAAGGCATCTCAGTGCTAGAGGCGCCACTACAGACCCTGGTTCAATTCCAGGCTGTATCACAACCGGTCGTTTCATAGGGCGGTGCGCAATTGGCTCAGCATCGTTAGGGTTTGGCCGGGTAGGCCGTCATTGTAAATAACAATTTGTTCTTAACTGACTTGCCTGGTTAAATAAATTAAAACATTTTTTAACAATGGTACTGCAAACTACACAATGCAATACTTACATAGCCCAATAAATAGCATGGTATTACAACATAACACATCAGAGATATTCACACATTCAATTATCTTTAAGGTCCCTCAGTCGTGCAATGAATTTCAAACACAGATTCCCTCACAAAGAAGTGCACCTATTGGTAGATGAGTTTAAAAAAACAGACATTGAATGTCCTTTTGAGCATGGGGAAGTTATTTACACTTTGGTGTATCAATACACCCAGTCACTATAAAGATACAGGTGTCCTTCCTAACTCAGTTGCTGTAGAGGAAGGAAACCGCTCAGTGATTTCACCATGAGGCAAATGGTGACTTTAGAACAGTTACAGAGTGTATCACTTTACTGCAGTCAAATAACCTAGTGGCCTCACAGGGGGAATGTTCTTCATATTTTTCATAATTTCATAATGAATAAACTTTTTTTGTCAGAAAATCCAGTGTTTCCATGTCAAATTGTTTTGTCTTACTTCAGTCTTCTGTGATGTATTCAAAGTGTAATATTGGGATGCAAACTCAACATTTATTACATGTCAACTCTATATCTGACACGGTATAGGTGCCTTCTTTTTTAAGCCCATAAATGTGTGAGATGTATACTTTTGTTTCAAAATAGATTGTTTAAGACTACCAAGGAATTCTGTGTGACCCTGGTTTAGCCCACTGTAGTAAAAGGTTAATGGCTGTGATTCGAGAAAACTGAGAAAATTACAATACTAACCTAATTGACAGAGTAAAAAGATATTCCAAAACATGCATCCTGTTTGCAATAAGGCACTAAAATAAAACTGCCCCAAATTGTGCAAATACATTTGCTTCATGTCCTGAATACAAAGCGTTATGTGAATCTGGTGAATAACTGGCTTAGAGCGGTGGTAGTCAGGAGAGTAGTGACGGTATTGGTGCTCCTGCTGCGGTGACTCAGGCCAGGAGGGCCTACAGAACACTCTCGTGAACTGTTCCATTTCATAGACAGCTCCTCATATTCTCTCAGCAGCTCCCAACTGGAGAGGGTGTGGTCCACAGCAGGGCTTGTCTCTTAGATCTCATCTCTTAGATGAGAGAGGTGCGTAAGGCCTCTCAGCTTCCTCAGGTGTATGACAGCTTCGTGTGGCAATGTGAGCTGAGGTGGGTGGTGATCTCATGGTGAGATGCACAAACTCCTCTTCAGGGTACCTCAACATCACAACTATAGCAGGTTAGAATCTGTCTGGAAGAACCATGTAAAAACGGCTAGCTGAAGCTGTCTGAGCGGTTGGCTTCTGAGCCCTCGTCTGCTAGTGACTTAAGCTGACTCTGTTTGGATCTGACCCCCTACAGGCAGTCCGACAAGAACCAAGCAGTTGTGTCCATATCCAGAGTTGTATTCTCTTAGTCACCACACACACGCACACGCACACAAAAAAAGTAATTTATGTGGTTTAGAATATAAATAAATGTGCATATTAACATGGTACTGCAAGCTACACAATTTGATCTTTACATAGCCCAATAAACAGCATGGAGTTACAACATAACACATTAGAGATATTCACATAGACTAGTCTCAACAGAGAGTGAGGATAATTACTGATCCGCCTGACAGTCAAGATTTATGGCCCTGTCTGTCCTGACAGCTAGTGATTTTATGTGTCACCATTGCCTAAAGGGACTTTTCACCCTGGAGGAACCTGGGCTTGGTTTCTTGTACGAGGCATTTCTATGTCAGTGAGATGTGTTTCACACATGATTGCCAAGGAGGAAGGCAGGTTTGGGTTATCATTTGACGGCTTCCAGTGTATTGATGGGGGGGTGAGATTTGAAAATAAATCTAATCCTGTTTTGTGGCATTTCGCAAAGACTGTGTAATATATTCATCACACTATACGTTTGTGTGTGTATAGATATGGTTGTCCTTGTTCCATAAAATCATTGGATGTCTTGCAGTGATGCTCCTAACAGTGGATTAATTGCTACAGATTCAAGCTGACACTTTTTTTTCAGTCTCTGAAAGACTACAACTGGTGTGGGACTGGTGTTTTGTGCTCTGGCACTGTCTCTCCCCCAAGGAGGGATTTTTTGAAAGGGAGGCGGACACTAAAGACACAATCCTTTGGGCAAAACTGAAAGAACTGACAAGACCGCAATGGCTTCAGGTGATTGCCCTCATCAACACGAATTTGACGATGGAGCATTTTTTTTATGTTCTAATATCTACATGGAAACATTCAACCATACATGTTTCAACCGGAGTATTGTGAAGAGAATTCAAAACCAAGAGTTGGGTTTAGCTAGAAGCCAACAGGGCAGATGACAAATCTGCTAGGAACACAATCATTTCACTACACCCACAATAGTATCTGCTAAGTATGTGTATGTGACCAATACAATTTGATTTGATTTGAAATACGGTGGCTAGCTAACTTTAGTTTACAGTGCATTCGGGAAGTATTCACACCCCGTCACTTTTTCCACATTTTGTTACGTTACAGCCTTATTCGAAAATGTATTAAATAGTTTTTCCCCCTCATCAATGTACACACAATAGCCTATAATGACAAAGCAAAAACTGTTTTTTGGAAATGTTAGCAAATGTACATATTTTTTACATTTAAATATCATTTATACAAAGTATTCATACCCTTTACATTTTTGAAGCACCTTTGGCAGCAATTCCAGCCTCGAGTCTCCTTGGGTATGACGCTACAAGCTTGGCACACCTGTATTTGGGGAGTTTATCACATTCTTTTCTGCAGATCCTCTCAAGCTCTGTCAGGTAGGATGGGGAGCCTCGCTGCATAGCTATTTTCAGGTCTCTACAGAGATGTTCGATCGGGTTCAAGTCTGGGCTCTGGCTGGGCGGTTCAAGGACATTCAGAGACTTGTCCCAAAGCCACTCCTAAGTTGTTTTGGCTGTCGGCTTAGGGTCGTTGTCCTGTTGAAAGATGAACCTTCAGCCCTAGTATGAGGTCTGGAGCGCTCTGGAGCGTGTTTTCACCAAGGATCTCTCTGTACTTTGATCTGGTCATCTTTCCCTCGATCCTGACTAGTCTCCCTGTCTCTGCCTCTGAAAAACATCACCTTCCTGACCAAGGCCCTTCTACCCCCGATTGCTTTGGGGGAGAAGCGCCAGGCAGCCAGCTCTAGGAATAGTGTTGGTGGTTCCAAACTTCTTCAATTTAAGAATGATGGAGGCCACTGTGTTCTTGGGGACCTTCAATGCTGCAGAAATGTTTAGGGACCCTTCCCCAGATCTGTGCCTTGACACAATCCTGTCTCAGAGTTCTACGGACAATTCCTTCAAACTCATGGCTTGGTTTTTGCATTGTCAACTGTGGGACCTTACATAGACTGGTTTGTGCCTTTCCAAATCATGTCCAATCAATAAAATGTACCATAGGTGGACTCCAATCAAGTTGTAGAAACATCTCAAGGATGATCAATGAAAACAATATGCACCTGATCTCAATTTCAAGTCTCATAGCAAAGTGTCTGAATACTTATGTAAATAAGGTATGTCTGTTTTCGTTTTTAAAAAATTAGCAAAAATTTCAAAAAACTTTTTTTCACTTTGTCATTATGGGGTATTGTGTGTAGATTGATGAGATCCTTCTTTTAAATTCAATTTTGGAACAAGGCTGTAATGTAACAAAATCTGGAAAAAGTCAAGGTGTCTGATTGCACTGTAGCAACACCTTCCCCATTTGCATTCATATCTTTCCTGTATATGCTATAACCATGTATAGCTTTTACTGGATCATCAAAGGGATTATCCAAGTGTGTTTCAGAGATGGACAGAATATTATTGTTTTCTGATGTTAGTAAGTTGTCAATTGTATGAACCTTGTTTCTCAGGCTACATATGTGAATATGGGCTATGTTTTGTCCTTTTCTGGGTTGCTTGTTTGTTTTTAGTGCTATTCTGTGAGGCTGATCTGAGGTAAACATGTCAGTGACATACAATAGTCATTTACTACATTACAAATGTCTACACTGTATTTCTGATCAATTTTATGTTATTTTAACGGGCAAAGAAGTGATTTTCTTTCAAAAACAAGGACATTTCTAAGTGACCCCAAACTTTGAACGGTAGTGTACCTTAGTCGAACCACCTGTGTTCCCTTCCCTGTAGGTAGTTAGGTAGTAGGCTTCACAGCTCTTCCTTTAATTTGTGTTTCACAACAGTTGTCTTAAAGAAGAATTAAAGGGATACTTCAGGATTTTGGCAAAAAATCATCTTCCCCATAGTCAGAATAACTTGTGGATACCATTTTTATGTCTCCTTGTTCAGTATGCAGGAAGTTGGAGGTTGTTTTGTGAGCCAATGCTAACTAGCTTTAGCGCAATGACTGGAAGTCTATGGTATCTGCTAGCATTATTAGATACTGTACCATAGACTTCCGGTCATTATGTTAACGCTAGTTAGCAATTGCGCTAGCGCAAGTTAGCAACTTCCTTCAAACTGCACACAGAATTAGATAAAGGGCCTCAAAATCCCGAAATATTCCTTTAACACCTATCTCTCTCAAATAATGTTTTTAATGAAACAATTTCTATTATGATTGATTGGTGACTCGTTAAGTTTATATTTATACTCTTCCCCATTCCTGATGGACATTTTTGTTGGGTTTGGGTTCAGTAAGCAAGTTCTCAGATTGCAGGCGAAAAAAACAATCTTAAAATGCCACTCCACTTTAGGCTGAGGAGGCAGCTGAACAGAGCGATGGGACTGGGGGGCTAAGAAGGCAACTGGGGGGCTGATGGGCTGAGAGGGTGGGCTGAGGGGACTGTGGGGCTGACGGGCTGAGAGGGTGGGCTGAGGGGACTGGGGGGGCTGACGGGCTGAGAGGGTGGGCTGAGGGGACTGGGGGGCTGACGGGCTGAGAAGGTGGGCTGAGAGGGTGGGCTGAGGGGACTGGGGGGCTGATGGGCTGAGAGGGTGGGCTGAGGGGACTGGGGGGCTGACGGGCTGAGAGGGTGGGCTGAGGGGACTGGGGGGCTGAGTACAAGCAGCTGGAGGTTGTCTGATTAAGAATGTTCTATTGGTGTAACTTAAGTGGGATTATTAAAGAAGGAATGTGTGGTGGCTAAAGAGCCACTGAGAGATCCATTGAATCGTTTTGTGGAGTATTCGAGATTATTATTTATGATAGATATGTTTTTTTACTCCAGAAATATGGCTCAGCTTTATGTTATTTATCAGCCTACTGGTCTACTGTAGTATTAGTCATAGTAAACTCAGCAAAAAAAAGATACGTCCTCTCACTGTCAACTGCGTTTATTTTCAGCAAACTTAACATGTGTAAATATTTGGATGAACATAACAAGCTCAACATAACATGCTCAAAGAGATTGAGATCTGGGCTCTTCGCTGGCCATGGCAGAAAAGTGACATTCCTGTCTTGCAGGAAATCACACAGAGAATGAGCAGTATTGCTGGAGGGTCATGTCAAGATGAGCCTGCAGGAAGGGTACCACATGAGGGAGGAGGATGTCTTCCCTGTAACGCACAGCGTTGAGATTGCCTGCAATGACAACAAGCTCAGTCCGATGATGCTGTGACACACGCCCCAGGCCATGACGGACCCTCCACCTCCAAATCGATCCTGCTCCAGAGTACAGGCCTCGGTGTAACGCTCATTCCTTCTACAATAAACGTGAATCCGACCATCACCCCTGGTAAGACAAAACCGTGACTCGTCAGTGAAGAGCACTTTCTGTCAGTCCTGTCTGGTCCAGCGACGGTGGGTTTGTGCGTTGTTGCCGATGATGTCTGATGAGGACCTACCTTACAACAGGCCTACAAGCCCTCTGTCCAGCCTCTCTCAGCCTATTGCAGACAGTTTGAGCACTGTTGGAGGGATTGTGCGTTCCTGGTGTAACTCGGGCAGTTGTTGTTGCCATCCTGTACCTGTCCCGCAGGTGTGATGTTCGGATCTACCGATCCTGTACAGGTGTTGTTACGCGTGGTCTGAAACTGTGAGGATGATCAGCTGTCCGTCCTGTCTCCCTTTAGCGCTGTCTTAGGCGTCTCACAGTATGGACATTGCAATTTATTGGCCACATCTGCAGTCCTCATGCCTCCTTGCAGCATGCCTAAGGCACATTCACGCAGATGAGCAGGGACCCTGGGCATCTTTCTTTTGGTGTTTTTCAGAGTCAGTTGAAAGGCCTCTTTAGTGTCCTAAGTTTTCATAACTGTGACCTTAATTGGCTACCGTCTGTAAGCTGTTAGTGTCTTAACGACTACTCCACAGGTGCATGTTCATTAATTGTTTATGATTCATTGAACAAGCATGGGAAACAGTGTTTAAACCCTTTACAACGAAGATTTTTACGAATTATCTTTGAAAGACAGGCTCCTGAAAAAGGGATGTTTCTTGTTTTGCTGGGTTTAGTTGTACTAGGGGTGTTGAATAAGTCCAAAAAGAAAACTATTGGTGGATGTGATTGGCCAGTTGGTATACAATTATGTTAAGAATCAAATTTCTTCAGGTAACATTAACTTTAATTAAGGGCTTGATTTAATCCATAATGCTGAAGCTCAGCTCCATTGTGCTATTGAAATTATTCAGCGCTACTTATTGAATCGAGCCCTAATAAATAAATATCTTATTGGACCATATTCAGCCCAAATTTTTTTTTGCATACTCAGCTATTCCTCTGTTGAATCTGCAGCCAATATGAAGCTTGTATGATATGTCTGGAGCATGTTCTCACTCACTTCACACCTTCCAGTGATGTGAAGAATCAATATTTGAGGAGGAAGAGAGACAAGGAGCTACACAAAGGGAAAGTTAAGTGCATGTCAGTCAGCACCCCAGTACATTTCCATAGCGTGTATCAGTACATTTCCATAGCTTGTGTCAGTTCATTTCCATAGCTTGTGTCAGTACATTTCCATAGCGTGTGTCAGTACATTCCCATAGTGTGTATCAGTACATTTCCATAGTGTGTATCAGTACATTTCCATAGTGTGTATCAGTACATTTCCATAGTGTGTATCAGTACATTTCCATAGAGTGTGTCATTACATTCCCATAGCTTGTGTCAGTACATTTCCATAGAGTGTGTCAGTACATTCCCATAGCTTGTGTCATTACATTTCCATAGTGTGTGTCAGTACATTTCCATAGCTTGTGTCAGTACATTTCCATAGTGTGTGTCATTACATTTCCATAGTGTGTGTCATTACATTTCCATAGTGTGTATCAGTACATTTCCATAGTGTGTGTCAGTACATTTCCATAGTGTGTATCAGTACATTTCCATAGTGTGTATCAGTACATTTCCATAGTGTGTATCAGTACATTTCCATAGTGTGTATCAGTACATTTCCATAGCGTGTATCAGTACATTTCCATAGAGTGTGTCATTACATTCCCATAGCTTGTGTCAGTACATTTCCATAGCGTGTATCAGTACATTTCCATAGTATGTGTCATTACATTCCCATAGCTTGTGTCAGTACATTTCCATAGCGTGTATCAGTACATTTCCATAGTGTGTGTCAGTACATTTCCATAGTGTGTATCAGTACATTTCCATAGTGTGTATCAGTACATTTCCATAGTGTGTGTCATTACATTTCCATAGTGTGTATCATTACATTTCCATAGTGTGTATCAGTACATTTCCATAGCGTGTATCAGTACATTTCCATAGTGTGTATCAGTACATTTCCATAGTGTGTATCAGTACATTTCCATAGTGTGTATCAGTACATTTCCATAGCGTGTATCAGTACATTTCCACAGTGTGTATCAGTACATTTCCATAGCGTGTATCAGTACATTTCCATAGCGTGTATCAGTACATTTCCATAGCGTGTATCAGTACATTTCCATAGCGTGTATCAGTACATTTCCATAGCGTGTATCAGTACATTTCCATAGTGTGTATCAGTACATTCCCATAGCTTGTGTCAGTACATTTCCATAGCTTGTGTCAGTACATTTCTGATATTGCAGAGTCACAGTGTTGACACTTCATAACAAAATAGTACTAAATGCTTTTAATTCCATACAGATCTTGAAAAAGACTACAGATATTGCAAATATAACTAGTCTATCTCATATACACAAAATTAATTTCTACTGAAAAGGTGGACCTTGGTCATTCTATTTGAAGTATGGAACTATTACTGGCTATTGAGATTTGGGAGAAAAAACTTTCCTATTTATATTACCCTTTGGTTTGCTCCACAAAAAGAGTGACATTTGGGTAGTGTTATTCTGTAAAAAAAAACATATTTCACCTAATATTATCATTCTGTCAGAAGGAGCAAACGTTTCAATTCATAAAAAACATGTTTTTCCTATTCAAGAGGTCAAATTAATAAAAAATGGCAATTAAAGTAACAGGGTTGACCATAACAGGATGGACAATTTTATCTTAAATCAGCTGCAAGCTTAACAAAACAAAATGTGTTAAAACATTTCTAGCCCATCTATGGGCAACAGGCTTGAAGTGTTATGCTCAACGCTAACAGTTTTTTTTTACCACAAAACAACACTTTTTTTAACCTTTATTTAACTAGACAAGTCAGAACAAATTCTTATTTACAATGACAGCCTACACCAGCCAAAGTCAGATGACGCTGGGCCAATTGTGCACCGCCCTATGAGACTCCCAATCATGGCTGTTTGTGACACAGCCTGGATTTGAACCAGGGTGTCTGTAGTGACACTTCTAGAACTGAGATACAGTGTCTACACCACTGGGGACTGCTGTGCCACTCGGGACTGCTGTGCCACTTGGGAGCATGCTCCCTGTTCAGTATTTCTTTAAAAATATATCATTTAATAGAAATACTTTCAGCATATTAAAATGTGTCTAGTTTTACATAACAGGATTGACCTTTAAATGTGAGACAAATGTCAATTAATCACTAATGCAAGAAAATATCTCGGGCTTTACAGTGACATGGGGGGGACATTTTGGGGTTGTGTGTTATAATCTTCAGAGAAGTCAGAAAAACATGACGTGGGCCATTTCAAAATGACAATTTTTGGAACTTTAGCGAGTATTTATTCATATAAAAAATAGGATATATTACATTTTCCATGTAGTTTGTATAAAAGGGCACTTCATTTAATGTAGCAGGCTTTAAAATATCTACTTGAAATATCAAAAATATTTGTAGAATGACCCTGTTATATTCAGCCCTAAACCTCAGCTCACTAGGCTGAAGACAAGACTACATTCCAGTCTTTGACAGAGGAAAAAAAGTGCTTAACTTCCGACAAACACGCTATTTAATGCAGGTGGTTCTCGGATGACACATGTCTATCCCATAGAAATATAATCTCATGCTATACTGGACGAAAATATAAACGCAACATGTAAAGTGTTGGTCCCACGTTTCATGAGCTGAAATAAACCATCCCAGATATTTTCCACATGCAAAAAAAAAGCTTATTTCTCTCAAATGTGCTCAAATGTGTTTACATCACTGTTAGTGAGAATTTCTCCTTTGCCAAGATAATCCATCCACCTGACAGTTGTGGCATATCAATAAACTGATTAAACAGCATGATCCTTACACAGTTGGACCTTTTGCTGGGGACAATAAAAAGCCACTTTAAAATGTGCAGTTTTGTCTCACAACACAATGTCACAGATGTCTCAAGTTTTGAGGGAGTATGCAATTGGTATGCTCACTGCAGGAATGTCCACCACAGCTGTTGCCAGAGAATGTAATGTCCATTTATCTACCATAAACCACATCCAACGTCATTTTATAGAATTTGGCAGTAGGTCCAATGAGCCTCACAACCGCAGGCCACGTGTAACCACGCTAGTCCAGGACCTCCACATCCGGCCTCTTCACTTGCGGGATCGTCTGAGGCAATGCTGAGGAGAATTTATGTCTGTAATAAAGCCCTTTTGTGGGGAAAAACTCATTCTGATTGGCTGGGCCTGGCTCCCCAGTGGGTGGGCCTGGTTCCCAAGTGGTGACCCCATACCCTCCCAGGCTCACCCATGGCTGTTTCCTTGCCCAGTCATATGTCACATGAAGTACATAGGTTAGGGCCTAATTTATTGATTTATTTCCTTATATGAACTGTAACTCTGTAAAATCTTTGAAATTGTTGCATGTTGCGTTTATATTTTTGTTCAGTACAGTTCTGTGGTCTATACATCCAATGGTATTATAAAGTACAAAGCTTGTCAAACCAAGCACTTAAAAAAATCCAGATTTCATGCCATTGAAATGTGTCATCCTTGCTGGATACTAGCAAGTAGGACTGAATGACATGCCTGGTTTGCAACAGGCTGGCTGCTGTATGTGTAACTTGTTCAGTCATACCAATGGTTCAAATGTCTTCATGTCTTTAATAATTTCACCATAGAAAATACTACTTATAAAATATGAACACATAACACATATGAACAGTTAAAATAAGAATTGTTCACACCAATACTTGGTTCACACTAACACCAACCTGTACTCAACATAATAAACACTTCAAACAGCCTACCCGACCGCTCGGAGGCCTCTGCATGGTCCTAAAGCACACAGTTGCCACATTTTGTATCACATTCCAATGACAAAACCGGCAGGGGACAAAAATGCAATTTCAGAATGTGGGAGGGCATGTCACCCTGTCCCCAGTGAAAGTTGCGCCCCTGTTATTGTTTCAAATTGTTCACATTAAAAATGCTCACAGTATTACAACATGTTTGGCAATTGTTTCTGTGCAAACCCATACATTTGACTGTAAAAAGTGTAGGCCTACATGGTGTTTTTGTTTGTGAATATGCACAGCACATTGGTGCATAGCCATTGGGCTGTATCCTAAGTCCAGTTGATATGGATTCTATAACAGCAGTGCAACACTACAGTACTTTCTATTTAGAAGAGCACAGATACTTTCACGCGTTCAGGAGCTGAAACGTTCTGGGAATGTTGCAGAAAGAAATGCTTCCTATAGAGCTGACATGATTTCCAATTCCATTAGACAGAAAATAGTGTATGTTATACCAAATATATATGTATCTGAACATTCTGTTACATTGCACCCTACCAAGTATGATCCTGGTTAGAAGTCACTGATGGTGGATTGACAACAAAGCCCATAGGTATAGATATGGTCTTGGTCCTGGTCATAGAGATTTGTTCGTTACATGTGAAATTATCAGTATGTTTGCAAACATACAGCCATTTCTACAAGTTGTTCTTGGTCATTTGACACCAGTCAGACTGTATTCAGTCATAACCGAGTCAGACGAAGGTCTGCCTTGTACATCCAGGCACTCAACATATCTCACAACTCATTGAGTAATCTACAGAATATCTACAAAATATCTACAGTAAACCAATGGGATACAAAATACTTCACCATAATGACATTTAAGGGAAAAAATATCTTAAACATTTTGTGGAGCTTTAAATAAAGAGGGTTGACACACTGTCTCAAAGAATCTGCTACTGAAAGCTAAACATTAAAGGTCCAATGCAGCCGTTTTTATCTCAATATCAAATAATTGATGGGTTACAATTAAGTACCTTACTGTGATTGTATTCATTTAAAATGGTCAAAAATAAACTAAAATAGCTACTTAGCAAAGAGCAATTTCTCAGGCAAGAATTTTGCTAGGACTGTCTTGGAGTGATCTGAGTGGGGAGGAGAAAACAGAAAACTAAGCTGTTATATGCAGAGGTTTGGATCTCTCTTTCTTATTGGTCTATTAACTGATTTACCACGCTCCATCCCACCAAACAGCTCTTACACTAAAGGGGGATTATAATAATTTCCCCAATTTCACAGTATTATTCCAACCTCATAGCCTAGAAATATGTATAAAACTCAGGAAATCACGCTTTTTACTGCACTGGGCCTTTAAACAATGCAATAAACCATTGACAAGAGTATTTGTTCGTTCTTCACTTCTGAAATATTTTGGACGTAGTTCTAAGCCCTGCTCAGAAACACAGCTACAAAATACAAAAGTTATTATCACCCAGTAAGTGTTAGTTGTCAAAGGACGACTAGGGCTAATGCTAGGTACAGATCTGGCGGTCTGTCCACCAGCAGCACAGTGGCAGAGCCAGCCTGCCCTGGGGGGAGAAAGAGGGCCTTTGGTTTGTGGTGTGGCATGAACCACTGCACCAGGGGAGTGAGGTACTGTTCTGTTAAGACAGCCATGATACGTAAGGTAGGCTGTCGATCCTATAACTAGCGGGTCCAGTCAGTCTCAGGGCCGTAATGTAGCAGCTCTGCCTTGTGTCACTCTGTCTGTCAACCAATACGTCGGTCTTTACAATGACACAGTGCTGACAGTGCGCTCTCTCTTCCCACTGGCCAGGTTCCTCTTCTTACAGTAGGTGTAGAGGGCCGTCAAAGGGATACAGCAGACAGAGGAGGCTAGGAGGAGGCCGATGAAGGCTTGGGCGTAGGGAGGATACTCCGTCACCACAGACTTCCCCTGGAAGAGGGGGAAGACAATAGGACAGGCAGAGATCAACATTGTATCTGGGTGCATGAATAAAACCCAAAGCATCATATTCTGTTACAGTACTTTTCTTTCATTCATGTATGACTGGTACAATCAAATCATAAAGATAAGTAATACCTTATCTTACCAGTTTTTTGGTCCGAGTGCTTGTTAGTGTAATGACAGGGTTATTGAAACAATATTGGAGATAAAAAGAGAGGCCTTACCAGTTCTTTGTTCCAGGCTTGGTATGTGGGCGTTCCTCCCTGGATGTAGTTGACGATGTAGAAGATGAATAGGGCAATGAGGAGGATGGGACTGACTCCTGCCAACATGATCTTCCAGTACCAGTTAAGACGATGACCTAACATGTCTTCTACATCCTTCTCAAACCTGGAGAGGGAAAGGTTGCAGGAGCATTGACATGAGGACTCTGTCTATTAGGGCAGCACCCCGCACCGCTCTGATTCAGAGGGATTGGGTTGAATGCAGAAGACACATGCATTCAGTTGTGCATCTCACTAGGGATCCCCTTTCCCTTCCCTAATATACTTTCATATATTTTGTACGGGCAAAAGACAACCTTGGTATTTTAGTTTAAACATTAATTCAACATTCAAAGGAAATTGCTTATATGCTTCATAAGCCATTTTGCTTTTAATAAACAGTACAAGCCCAACTTAAAAAACTACAGTACAACCAAGTCAAAAGCCTGAGAGAAGAGTGAAAGGAATGTGAGGTATTTGTGGAGGATTATGCTAAGTGTTGTTTGGCATTACTGGTCACAATACAGCTTTTATGAGGTACTTTATAGATTTAACTCTACTGGCTGCTAACACAACAGCAGTAGAAACTGTTTCAAATAAATTCAGCTCAACTATTGTTTCTTGGAGATAAGATACTATACGACGAAATGTGCTAGTTTTTTTGATGCTTAGAACGTTTCTGAAATTAGTCATTCTTCCCTGTCAATATTGTGCACACACACACACCTTTTGATGCCATATATGTAGCAGACGGTGATAACTTCAATGAGGACGATGAAGAGCAGAGAGAAGGTGGCTCCATAGTCGTTGAACATGGTGAACCAGTAGTTCCCAGAGCGGGTGGTGAAGCCCAGGCCAAGCAGCAGGCAGAATAGACACACCAGACCTACAGGATATGACAACACACCTGTTAGTCACACACACCAGACCTACAGGATATGACAACACACCTGTTAGTCACACACACCAGACCTACAGGATATGACAACACACCTGTTAGTCACACACACCAGACCTACAGGATTGGCCAACTCAGCCTAGTCTACCAAGCTTATCTCTGTCCTGGCAACCCAATGGTTGTACCAGCTTCCCCCGATGTTAGGACAGCAGAGTCCCTGCCCGTCTTCTGAAAATGTCTGAAAACCTATCTCATCAAATAATATCTTAAATAAGGTAATAAATAAGATATTAAAAAAAACTTTCACTTGTATTTTCCTACTAGCACTGACTTTGCTGAAAACCTCTTTATTAAGAAAACATTTATTTACTACGACTGTGATATGTAGTTGTCTCACCCAGCCACACACACACACACACCTAACTCAAGCAGCAGGCAGAACAGACACACCAACCTAAAGGTCAAGGGTCAACTCTAACCCTCATGTTCATACCTTAGCTCAATTCTTACCCTCAACCACAACCCTAACCCTAGCTTCCTGACCACACCGTAGCTCAACCCTAACCCCCCTTCCACTCTTCCCCTCATCACCCCTTCTCTCTCACCATTGAGTGTTTTGGTGCTCATGTAGTGGCTGATGAACTTCAAGTCACTGAGGGGGGTGATGACGGCGATGACGTTGCCCAGCATACTGCCCATGCCCAGCAGCAGCAGCATGATGAAGTAGAGCACAGACCACAGCTGAGACACGGGCATGTTCTTAATGGCCTCACTGTACACTATGAAGGCCAGGCCTGTACCCTCAACAGCCTGGGAGGGAGGGAGGGAGGGAGGGAGGGAGGGAGGGAGGGAGGGAGGGAGGGAGGGAGGGAGGGAGGGAGGGAGGGAGGGAGGGAGGGAGGGAGGGAGGGAGGGAGGGAGGGAGGGAGGGAGGGAGGGAGGGAGGGGGAGAGAGAGAGCATAGTGCATAGTGCAAAAGTGGCTAAAGTTAGTATTTCATTTTTTGCTTTCCTCCATTGGAAACTTAAGTGGGATAGTTTATTAAAGACAAAATGGAAAATCCAGGAGACAATTGAAAATTAAATATTAACATTAATTGTAACTGCAACAACCAATGATACTTGCCACATCTCACTACCACCACCACAGAGTCAAATAAAGTTGTATAGGTGACAAGATTAACGATTTATAGAACGGTGAGTAAAGTTTTTATTGCCTCACAGTAAAATGAATTAATTTTGTTGCTACATGATAACATATTGTCAGGAAACCAGAGGTATTTTGTTAGATTAAAGGCTCGATTCAATCCATATTGCGGAAGTTCTGTGCTATAGTGCAAACATTTTAAGGTAAGATCGGATTGAAACGATTTCTGCAGCACTGCCTTTAAATATCAATCTCGCTATATCGCAGAACTTCAGATTGAATCGAGCACTAAGAGAAGTAGTAAATGAAGTTGTCTTATCAGTATTTTGCACAAGTTTTCCTTTTGAGTTTATTAGTTCATTTGAGTTGTGTGTTAACATGACCTACCGTGTCTAGTTCAGCCTCTAGGTCACAGGTCTCCAGCCTACCTCCCAGACTGGCAAACTGTTCTGGGTGTGTCCTGTTCAGCTCAGCGATCCAGTGGTTGACATTCTCCAGACTGATGGTGTCCTCTGCTAGATCAAAGGTGTTCAGGAGCAGCAGTCGCACCCTGGGAGAAGAAGAGAAATGTCAGTGTCATGAAAAGGACAAGTAGTGTAGCGCGGTTTCTCTGAACTTTTTTTAGATGGGGTGGGGTGGGCCAGGTAACTTCCTGCTATTCTACGCATTTTGCCATGAGGTTCAGAGAAGATTTAGCAGTTGTATAGCTAATGTCATGTCATTCTAAACATTTTGCCATGGTATATGACATTTATACATTTTTTGGTTGGGACCTCCCCGCCTAGTGGGGCTGCATGCTACGCCACTGGAAATGACATTTCTGATCTGAATCATACAGTATATCTAACACCCTATACAATTCCTCTCATTGCTGATGTAGATTCCAATGCTTTCCCAAGTCCAAGCACCTGCCATCTCTTCCATCTGTATGTCTGCAGAAAGTGCTACAGTCTACAGACGTTAAATTAATTGTATATGTTTGACCTAAAATTGTTTACGTTTGTACTGGATGAGTGCTGCTGACTGGTGTCACCTACTTCTCTGAGTTGAAAGTTCAATGCCAAAGTCATTGAGACAACCAACCAGACCGCGACCCCACCCAGGGCCTCACCTCTCCAGGCAGCTCTCGTAGTTGAAGGTGGCCTTAAAGCCATAGATGGAGAAGGTGACGATACTGGCAAAGATGGAGGTGCCGCTGTTGACCATGGACACGACGATGGCCTGCTTCTCAAAGTTGTTGTTGTACTGGTTGTAGCTGGCAAAGGCGATGAGGGATCCAAAGCCCAGGCCCAGAGAGAAGAAGATCTGAGTGGCCGCGTTGATCCACGTGGTGGGTTTAGCCAGCTGTTCCATCTGAGACAGCAAACACACACACATTAGTAATGGCACACACACATGTGTAAAGCAGGATTAAACATAACAGAACACTGTACATGAGCTACCATACCTTGGCGGGGAAAACATAGATCTATTGCATCGCGTCTATGCCGCTCTGTCTTTGCACATCCATATATTTATATGTACTTATTCTTATTCCATCCCTTTACTTACATTTGTGTGTATTAGGTAGTTGTTGGGGAATTGTTAGATTACTTGTTAGATATTGCTGCACTGTCGGAACTACAATCACAAGCATTTCGCTACACTCACAATAACATCTGCTGTGCATGTGTATGTGACCAATAAGATCTGATTTGATTTGATCAATAACATTGTTTCATTCATCTAATCATTCATACCTTGGGCGTGAACATGTACTTCACACCGTTGATGGCTCCGTGAAGGGTGACCCCACGGATGAGGTAGATGATGAGGACCAGGTAGGGGAATGTGGCTGTGAAGTACACCACCTAGAAAGGGCAGAATAAGCAGGGGGATTCAGGGTCAAAGTTCAACTATGCTGCACTGGTTGCCTGTTTGCCAACAGAAATTTGGCCCAATTTTCCCAGGGTTTTATAATATTGCTCACTGAATTTACTGTGAAGTTGTAGGTGAAAGTGAACTTGTTTGTGTATATCTTTCCATCAATTGATAACGATGCTATTACATTTCTATTATTTCTCTCTGTATTGTTGGGAAGGGCCGTATGAAACCATTTCACTGTTAATCTACACCTGTTGTTTATGAAGCATGTGATGATTAAAATGTGATTTGATTTGATGAACCTCTTCTAGGTCATTTTGGATGAGAGATCAAATCAAAATCAATTGTCAGAACGAATCAGAACGACTCAGAACGATTCAGTTTTCACGGGACCTCTTGCGTGTTATAATAAAGATCATAGGCAGCTCGTGAGTTTCAAGTTTGGGGAAGCTTACAATTTATCCTACCGTTTCTACCTATCTGCATTCCAGTTATTTTTTGTGGAACAGCTTCATTTAAATAATAACGTTTTTGTTTCTCAAAATTACTCTCACGTGGTTAATCAGAAAAATCTGAATTAAAATGATAAAAATCTCAATTAATGCAAGAGCACCAGCCTTTGCCACATGGACACATAGTGTATCTATGATCCATTGGCAGCTAAAGAAATTAGAACATGGAACTCAGCGTTGGCCTATAGGCCAATGCAGCAGTAGGCCTATAACTTCCATCGTCAACTAAGTAAAATAGGCCTAAAACAAATTAAAACAGTAGAAGATATCCTTGTTAAAATTCTGTTTTTTTCAAACGCATTAGCCTTTCTACTCTGCCTGTCTTCCTCCCTTTCTATCTGTCTTGACTTGAGCTATCGCTAGTGAAGTGCACCATTGTTTAAATTGTAGCAGGTTGGCGTGCTCAGACGTGTGCGCTCCCTCTACGTTATGACAGAGAAACCATACACATGCTCATTTCTCACATGGAGCACTCCAAACGAAAAACATTGAAAAAAATGGACAAAACTCCTAAATAAACCAAAACCTGTTTCTCACAAGTGTAGCAGGTTGTGAACTCTGCAAACAACGTTTCCACTCCAAGAATGAGAACGGTAAATTACTGTAATACATGAATTAACAGAAATGTATGTAACCAAATGACGGGGATTAACGGTAACTTTATTAGGCCTACTGGTTACATACTGTATATAATGGGGAATTGATCAAAATAAGCAATCAAAGGGAAAACAATTCACACAATAAACAATGAATGTGCAAGAATTGTTGGAAGACATTGGAGCACATTTTTGAGAGCTGAGTGCATGCATTCTGGAAAGAGACGCAGATGCCCATATTTTCGCCACTCACCCGTCCCCTTATTCTTGTCTCAACATTTTAAATGATACTCAAGACACATTATCTTCACACATTTGTAGATGCTTTTCACTGGCATCAGCAACTCAATAATCAGATAGGCCTATTACCACGCGCGCTGACAAATTTGCTGGCTTCCCAAATAGGGCCTTCAGCACTTGTGATTTGAAACAATCCACAGCTAGTTTAAAAAATGAAGACGCTAATGATCCTCTGTGGCTAAGTCAAGCTCTCTGGTAAAGTATTTTTAATTATTTTATTTAGACAGGAGTAATTATATAATTTTGGCAAAACATCAATTCACTTTACGGGAAGCCAGCATCGAACAGTGCACTGTTTCCTTTCTAATTCGCACGTGGCTGAAACCAGAGATTTGTATATAATGACGAGATTCTCATCTCTGCACTAACAAAGTGAGTCGTGGTCCCAAAGGCGGGAATGTAGGCGACAAGCTTATATCTGCATATTATGCCCATAGAAAGACATTGGGCTTATTCAGGATAGATTTGGACGTGAGTGAGCCCTCTGGATAAGAGCGTCTGCTAAATGACTCAAATGTAAAAATGTAAATGTAAACAATGCAGCAGATGTATCTGATGGTGTCTGGACAGAAAAGGTAAGACATGCCATACTCCTTTTGTCCAGAGAGCATCAGATAGATGGTCTACACATACGGAGACATGGTTGTTTCACTGCTGTTTCACTAGCTCATTGATGCGTCTTTGTGTCCGAGCGTGTCTCAGATAAATAATTTATTAAAACTTCAATATTTTATTTGGACTGGCAAGGAGGTACAGCAGGGCAGGCCAGGCCCCCTAGGGCCCGCCCTTAACACCGGTTCTGCCATGAGTCCACTGTGAACAGCAGACAAGAAAACAGTTCTCTGTCCTTGTTGACACAGTATCCTTTACTTTCACCCTGGCTTGTCTCCTCAGAGACTCCTACTCCAGATAGTTTTGTAATGAAGTAGGCCAAGGTTTTCAAAACTTTCCTATGATGCCCCCTCACTCTCTCAGCAGATGTTTTCCTCAGTTCAGTAAAGATCCGTTGGATCTGCTTCTCCTTTCCCTGCTCCATAATTCTGAGTTGGCAAACTGCAGCCACAAACTTTGACTGTTTTATCCGCCAGGCCTTGATGGACAACTATCTGACCATATAGAATATTGAACTGTTTGTACCTTGTCTCGCCATTGCGAAGAACTTTCTGGACCCTTTCCTTTGTTATCGAGGTCACCTCTCAGCTGACTGTTTTCCTCTGCTCAGTAAAAATACAGGTAACTGCCAAAATAAAGGAAACACTTGACTAAATGAGGGATACAAAGTATACTGAAAGCAGGTGCTTTCACACAGGTGTGGTTCCTGAGTTAATTAAGCAATTAGCATCCCATCATGCTTAGGGTCATGTATACAAATACTGGGCAGGTCATTATTTTTGCCACCATGGCTATGCCCCCATCCACAGGGCATGAGGCGTCACTGAATGAGCATGAAACGATGTAAACCATATGCCAAGGCCATCTCAATCACCAGATCCCAATTGAACACTTATGGGAGATTCTGGAGTGGTGCCTGCAACAGCGTTTTCACCACAATCAACAAAACACGAAATGGAATTTCTCGTGGAAGAATGGTGCTGCATGCCTCCGATAAAGTTCCAGACACTTATAGAATCTATTCCAAGGTGCATTGAAGCTGTTCTGGCTCGTGGTGGCCCAATAACCTATTTAGACACTTTATGTTGGTGTTTCCTTTCTTTTGGCAGTTACCTGTATGACATAGGAGACGATAGTGACCTATGTCCACTAGATCTGCAGCTAGTATGACATAAGGGTGCTATAACTGTCCTGACCCTGTCCATCGTTCCCGAGCTGAACTCTTGACCTCTCACCTTCCCGGTGGACTTGACCCCCTTGACGATGAACAGGTAGACAATAATCCAGGCCAGCAGGAGGCAGAGCGCCTGTCCCATGTGAATCCCTCCGTTCTCCTCGATGGACCCGGAGATGTCCAGGGTCTCTCTGTAGAAGAAGTACTGGGTGGGCGTGGCCCGCTCACACTCCTCCACAGGGCCGGTCAGGTTGCTGTTAGCCGGGCACTCTGCCCATGGCAGGATCGACTGGAGCAGAGTGGGAGGAAACAGCACAGGTCAGGTCAGGCACAGGATGTTACAGATAGCACTAGAGCAATGAACTGCGTCTTCTAAGATTCCAAACAAAACAGTCTGCACAGGACCAATAGTGTGCACTCAAAGCTGAGTGATGGCTTTGGTTCTGTTAGTTCTGGATACATCTGGCAATAAGATTGTATGTAACAAGTTATTGAAGATTGTCTACATTTTATGATCGCATCATACATCTGAATGTAGGTCAAATCATTTGAATTTTGACATTGTGAGACTGGAACTAACCTGGAATGAATGAAAGAGGTACCAGAAACTCCATGCATTGATGACGTTGTAATAGAGGCATAGGTACATGGAGGTCACAACACTGGCCATACCTGGAACCAGCAGAGAGAAGAACAGATCCATTTAAACTATAAGCAGATAATAACTACTTTTTCAAAGTAACTTTAGTTAAGTAAACTATATTTTTCTTCCAGTGTGAAGTAATTGGTAGCTTAAACTATATACTATATTTTTAGAGTAGTTTCCCCAACACTGTACATTTGACACAAAAGTACTGGCCTAAATGTAACAAAACCATATATTTAAATATGTGTAATGTGATAAATTATAGGCAAGTTTATGTACTTTATTTAATGGCAAGGTGCACCCATACATGTGTTGCACTCTATGTGCAGTGTCCTCTGTCCAAAAAAGTATTAATAATAATAATAAATAAATAAATGATATATACAGTACCAGTCAAAAGTTTGGACACACCTACTCATTCAAGGGTTATTTTTACTATTTTCTACTTTGTAGAATAATAGTGAAGACATCAATACTAGGAAATAACACATTTGGAATCACGTAGTAACCAAAAAAGTGTTAAACAAAATGTTAATGTCTTCACTATTACTCTACAATGTAGAAAATAGTAATAAAACATTTAAGAACTTGATGCAAATTAATGACTTAAAAATCATACAATGTGATTTTCTGGATTTTTGTTTTAGATTCAGTTAATCACAGTTAAAGTGTACCCATGATAAAAAAAAAACTACAGACCTCTACATGCTTTGTAAGTGGGAAACCCCGCAAAATCGGCAGTGTATCAAATACTTGTTCTCCCCACTGTATATATATTTCAGTACTCACCCACTCCCCCCAGATAGGGGCTAATAGCTCTCCATGCTCCAATGCTGCCCAGACGCATCTTCTGGCCAATGGCTAACTCCATGTAGAACAGGGGTACCCCCAACAGGACCAGCATGAGCATGTATGGGATCAGGAACCCACCTGAGGACAGAAAAAGGACACACACACAGTATATTTTACCATTCAAAACACCTGCAGTAGCAGAGACAAAAACACACACATCATCTATAAGGTGATGAACTGAGCTTCTGATTCACATGACACCCAGATTTTTAAATTATTATTATTATTTTAAACATTTTAAATTTCACCTTTATTTAACCAGGTAGGCTAGTTGAGAACAAGTTCTCATTTACAACTGCGACCTGGCCAAGATAAAGCAAAGCAGTGCGACATAAACAACAACACAGTTACACATTGCATAAACAAGCATACAGTACAATAACACAATTGAAAAAAAGAAAGTCTATATACAGTGTGTGCAAATGGCGTGAAGAGGTAATGCAATAAATAGGCCATAGTAGCAGAGTAATTACAATTTAGCAAATTAACACTGGAGTGATAGATGAGCAGATGATGATGTGCAAGTAGAAATACTTGTGTTCAAAAGAGCAGAAAAGTAAATAAAAACAATATGGGGATGAGGTAGGTAGATTGGGTTGGCTATGTACAGCTGCAGCAATCAGCTCAGATAGCTGATGTTTAAAGTTAGAGAGGGAAATATAAGTCTCAAGCTTCAGCGATTTTTGCAATTGTTCCCGTCATTTGTAGCAGAGAACTGGAAGGAAAGGCGGCCAAAGTAGGTATTGGCTTTGGGGATGACCAGTGAGATATACCTGCTGGAGTGCGTGCTACGGGTGGGTTTTGTTATCGTGACCAGTGAGCTGAGATAAGGCGGAGCTTTACCGGGCATAGACTTATAGATGACCTGTAGCCAGTGGGTCTGGCAAAGAATATGTAGCGAGGGCCAGCCGACTAGAGCACAAAGGTCACAGTGGTGGGTGGTATAAGGGGCTTTGGTGACAAAACGGATGGCACTGTGATAGACTACATCCAGTTTGCTGAGTAAAGTGTTGGAAATTATATTGTAAATGACATTGCCGATGTCGAGGATCGGTCAGTTTTTACGAGGGTATGTTTTGGTGGGGTGAGTGAAGGAGGCTTTGTTGTGAAATAGGAAGCCGATTCTAGATTTCATTTTGGATTGGAGATGTTTAATATGAGTCTGGAAGGAGAGTTTACAGTCTAGCCAGACACCTAGGTATTTGTAGTTGTCCACATATATAAGTCAGAACCGTCCAGAGTAGTGATGCTAGTCTTGCGGGCGGGTGCGGGCAGTGAACGGTTGAAAAGCATGCATTTAGTTTTACTAGCGTTTAAGAGCAGTTGGAAGCCACGGAAGGAGTGTTGTATGGCATTGAAGCTCGTTTGGAGGTTAGCTAACACAGTGTCCAAAGAAGGGACAGATGTATACAGAATGGTGTCGTCTGCGTAGAGGTGGATCAGGGAATCACCCGCAGCAAGAGCGACATCGTTGATAAATACAGAGAAAAGAGTCGGCCCGAGAATTGAACCCTTGAAAATGTGTTCTCTTTCTTAATAGTTCTACTTCATTTACACAATGAATGTGGTCTCGGTCCTTGTATTCTGTGAGAATGCTGTTCACTGACCACAGCTCAGCATTCAACACCTTACAAGCTCATAACTAAGCTCAGGCAGCTCAGACTGCGTGGCCACGTATGACTCCAACACCATTAAGTTTTCTGACGACACGACGGTGAGACTGCCTATAGAGAGAAGGTCAGTGACCTGGCAGTGTGGTGCCAAGACAACAACCTCTCCCTCAATGTCAGCAAGACAAATGAGCTGACCGTGGACTACAGGAAACGCAGGGCTGAGCATCCATCCACATCGAAGGGTAGGTAGTGAAGCGGGTCAAAAGCTTCAAGTTCCTTGGTATCAACATCACTAAGGAATTAACATCTGAAAAAAGAGTAGCAAGGCTATATACAGACACCTGTTAGTCAGGCGTATTGAGGTAGTATGTACATGTAGGTATCGTTAAAGTGACTGTGCATATATGATGAACAGAGAGTAGCAGAAGTGTAAAAGAGGGGTTGGCGGGTGGTGGGACACAATGCAGATAGCCCGGCTAGCCAATGTGCGGGAGCACTGGTTGGTCGGGCCAATTTAGGTAGTATGTACATGAATGTATAGTTAAAGTGACTAAGCATATAAGAGAGTAGCAGCAGCGTAAAAGAGGGGTTGGGGGGGCACACAATGCAAATAGTCCGGGTAGTCTGGGCCATACGCACTACCCTCTGAAGTGCCTTGCGGTAGGAGGCTGAGCAATTGCGTACCAGGCAGTGATGCAACCGGTCAGGATGCTCTCGATGTTGCAGCTGTAGAACCTTTTGAGGATCTCAGGACCCATGCCAAATCTTTTTAGTTTCCTGAGGGGGAATAGGTTTTGTCATGCCCTCTTCACGACTGTCTTGGTGTGTTTGGACCAATCTAGCTTGTTGTTGACACCAAGGAATTTGGAACTCTCAACCTGCTCCACTATAGCCCTGTCGATGAGAATGGGGACGTGCTCCTTTTCCTGTAGTCCACAATCATCTCCTTAGTCTTGGTTACATTGAGGGATAGGTTGTTATTCTGGCACCCCCCGGCCAGGTCTCTGACCTCCTCCCTATAGACTGTCTCGTCGTTGTCGGTTGTTGTGTCGTCAGCAAACTTAATGATGGTGTTGGAGTTGTGCCTCAACCCCATCACATCACAACATTGCCTCTTCCCCCTCTTCCCCCTCTTCCCCCCTCTTCCCCCTTGACCGCAAGGCCCTGCAGAGGGTAGTTTGTAAGGCCCAGTATATCACTGGCGACAAGCTTCCTGCCATCTACACCAGGTGGTGTCAGAAGAATGCCCTAAAAATTGTCCAAGACTCCAGCCACCCAAGTCACAGAATGTTCTCTCTTCTCTCTTCTAGTGGTACTGATGCACCAAGTCTGGAACAAAAGGACCCTGAACAGCTTCTACCCCCAAGCCATACGACTACTAAATAGTTAACCAAATAGCTACCCAGACTATCTGCATTGACCTTCTTTTTACTAACTCTTTTGACTCATCACATACGCTGCTGCTACTCTTTATTTTCTATCCTGTTACTTAGTCACCTTACCCCTACCTATATGGACATATTTATCTCAATTACCTCTTACCCCTGCACATGGACTCGGTACCCGTACCCCGTGTATATAGCCAAGTTATCATTACTCTTTGTGTATTTATTCCTTGTGTTATTACTCTCTGCATTGTTGTGAAGGGCCCGTAAGCATTTCACCATAAGTCTACAATTGTTGTTGATTTGATACTCTATGAGGAAATAGCAAAAAACTATTTAACTGTCTGTTTGGGTTTTTGAAGTGTATTTTATCCAATTTATGCTTTGGACATAAATACGAGTATAGGATTAGACAATAACATTATTTGGGTATGAGTTAACACAATATTAACTTTTAAGTGTTTTGTTTTCACTGGACAGTTACATTAAGGCAATACGTAACTCTACAATAAGAAATACAGAATAACTCTACTTGCATACCACACCTGTATTTACAGAATGGACATATTGGCCTTAAAGCAACAGAGGCATCAAGGAGTCTCCTGTATGTGAACATTTTCTATGAATCTATGAATGGAAGAACACATCATAGACACCTGTTGTAAAACTTTGCAATCAGTTGAGACCATTAAAAGTGAAATGCAAAAGCAAATGTTAATCCATTGTTATTCTGTGATAAACAACGGGTCCATTATTATTCTGTGATAAACAACGGGTCCATTGTTATTCTGTGATAAACAACGGGGCCTGTTAAGGGTTAAAAATGTGATCTGTATCAGTCTAAACTTGGAGTGGAAAGCTATTTTATGCGTGCGCTTTTGAAAGCTCCGTTATATATGCGCTTTGGTACGTCGATACCCTCTGTTTTTGAGAGGACTAATGGTTCTCAGTGACTTATGGGGGAGGAAAATGAAAAATACGAATTGAACTAACAACTAAGTGAGATAATTTTTTAAACCATTGCACATTTCCTGCACCATTAACTTTTAGAGGAAGAAAACAAATGGCTGCACAGTAAACACCTTCACTCACTAGAAATGTTTAACAATGTGACTGACTCTAACCAATATAGTAATTGTTCAGATTCCATGTAAATGGGTAATAAACTGACAACGTTTCACCCAGGGTAAAACAATAACTAACCTATTCTACAACCGCACAACATCAGTGTGCCATTGCGCATGGATAAAGGTGAATAAAGTGGACACTGACTGGCTATTCATATAGCCTACATTACCACTTTTAATCAGTAAACACTAATTGTATTCATTCATTTTACACAGTGTCCAATATTGCAGTTCTATATTTAATCAAAAAAATAACTGTTGGCCTAAATGTACAATAGATTATGGATTAAACCATAAATTAGTCTATGCGCTGCACCTAAACAATAAATAAATATTGCTTACCCCCGCCATGCATTTGACACAAGTATGGAAAACGCCACACATTTCCCAGTCCAACCGCGTATGATACACACGCCAGGACAAATTGCATGGGATTGTCCCACTCTGCTCTTGCGGCGTCCTTCCCCATCGTTGCGTCCTGAGCACACAATCAAGCCAATTTTCAGGTCTGGTCGAGTCGGTGGCAGTGCGGTGCCGGTGAACAACCTTGACAGTCAGTAAGCCTGTCTGAAATACCGGGAGTAGGAATGGCACTCCTGTCTGGAGTAGAACAAATCCAATGACAGCGTCTGGGAAACAGGGAAAGTGTTTCAACAGGAGGCTGTATGAGTCAGACACATTTGCAATGGTTGAAGAAATAGCATGGAGTTTATAGAACGCTTGCCCATTCTACTGAGGTCCCCCAATTCGAGAGGGAGGGCCTAACGTGTTAAGT
Source organism: Oncorhynchus mykiss (assembly GCF_013265735.2). Classification (NCBI taxonomy): domain Eukaryota; kingdom Metazoa; phylum Chordata; class Actinopteri; order Salmoniformes; family Salmonidae; genus Oncorhynchus; species Oncorhynchus mykiss. Next base: position 26,597,552 of record NC_048566.1, on the reverse strand, counting down.
ACTGTAGGCATGGGCTAGAGTTTAATGGAGTTTATGTAACCCAGGTGAATGTTTGATTTTCACAGCTCTTCTTAAAAACTTGAGCTTATAAGCCTGTCATAGAGACAGTGGACCATCACCAACACCTTTTATATTCCTTAGGGTAAGCTTCAGATAGCATGTGTTTGCTTTTGTACAATGGACTTCACAGTGCAAGATTCAATGCTGGAAATAATGTATTTATTTTCCTTTTTACTGTTCATACAACTTCAAATATAGTACTGGAGTCCGATGTGCAAAAACAGCACAACCACTGTGTTGAGGTGTCAATGATTCAAATAGCTGTTTCTATAAGAATTCAATCAGTAAGGCACATTCTTCAATCTAAAAAGGAACATATCCATTACACTTTTATTGCATTTAAATTAAAAAGCAACGCAGAGGAAAAAATTGTACACGTAAAAATGAGTGAATATACAGCATCACACACAGTGACGATACAGTACAAATAAAAGGATGAAATATCGAACCAAAAGAAACGAAAAGGAGACAATCAAAGAGAGTGAGAGAGGAAGCCCTCCAGGGGTATGTCCTCGCTGACGTTGTGTCTATCTACAGATTTCCCTGAAACCCCCTCTGAAGAGCTATGGCCTAATGGCTTATGGCTAACGGCTTAATAACATACAGTCCTTTCACAAGAGGGACAAGTATAGTACACTCTGACATTAGCCTCGAGAGTTACATTGCGATTGACTCCTCAATCGCAATGGTGTTGCTCTACTCCAACACCATCACCAATATCAAGTGTGCAAGTTTACTGATGACACGATGGTGGTATGCTTGATCACCGACGGCGATGAGACGGCCTACATGGAGGAGGTCAGTGACCTGGCAGTGTGGCGCCGGGACAACAACCTTTCCCTCAACGTCAGTAAGACCAAGGAGCTGATCGTGGACTACAGGAAAAACATTTTGGGATTGAGGCAAGCACTCTCCCATCCACATCGACGGGGCTGCAATGATGCGGGACGAGAGTGTCAAGTTCTTTGCGCTCCAAATCACACATACAGTCACAGTCATGAAGAAGGCGTTTTAGCACCTTTTTGTCATGGGCTCTCAATTCCTCAAAAAGTTCTACAGCTGCACCATTGATAGCATCTTGACTGGCTGCATCACTGCTTGGTATGACAACTGCACCGTCCTCGATCGTGGTGCGGACAGCCCAGTACATCTCTGGGGCCGAACTCCCTGACATCCAGGACCTCTATATCAGGCAGTGTGAAAGGAAGGCCCGGAAAATCATTAAAGACTCCAGCCACCCAAGTCATAAACCATTCTCTCTGCTTCCGCACTACAAGCGGTACCGCTGCATCAAGTCTGACACCAATAGGCTCCTAAAACACTTCTATCCCCAAGCCATAAGACTGGTAAATAGCTAACAAAATGGCTACTAGGACTGTCTGAGTTGTCCCTTGTATTTATCTATGCACACTCACAGGACTCTACACACTCACACACAGACACTCCAACAAACACAACATGCACACACATTTATACTGACTCCACACACACAAACGCACACACACTCACATATAATCTTCATTTACGCTGCTGCTACTCTGTTTATCATACATCATGATGCCTAGTCACCTTAACCCTAAACATACAGTGCCTTCGGAAAGTATTCAGACCCCTTAACTTTTTCCACATTTTGTTAAATTACAGCCTTATTCTAAAATAGATTTCCCCCCCAGCAATCTACACACAATACCCCATAATGTCAAAGCGAAAACAGGTTTTTAGAAATGTTTGCACATTTATATATTTTTTATTTCAGAAATACCTTAGTTACATAAGTAATCAGACCCTTTGCTATGAGACTCTAAATTGAGCTGAGGTGCATCCTGTTCCCATTGATCATCCTTGAGGCGTTTCTACAACTTGATTGGAGTCCTCCTGTGGTAAATTCAACTGTTAGGACATGATTTAGAAAGGCACACACCGGTCTATATAAGGTCCCACAGTTGACAGTGCATGTCAGAGCTAAAACCAATCCATGGGGTTGAAGGAATTGTCCGTAGAGCTCCGAGACAGGATTGTGTCAAGGCACAGATCTGCGAAGGGTACCAAAACATGTCTGCAGCATTGAAGGTCCCCAAGAACACAGTGGCCTCCATCATTCTTAAATGGAAGAAGTTTGGAACCACCAAGACTCTTCCTAGAGCTGGCCGCCTGGCTAAACTGAGCAATCGGGGGAGAAGGGTCTTGGTCAGGGAGGTGAGAGAGCTCTAGAGTTCCTATGTGGAGATGGGAGAACCTTCCAGAAGGAAGGCTTTCTGTGTTTTTGTTCTACCTCATGTTATTTTTTAATACTACATTGATATTGATCACTGCATTGTTGGGTTTAAAGCTTGCAAAAATACATTTCACTGAACTTGTGCACGTGACATTCACTTGAAATTGAAACAAACAAGTCTAACACAATTATCACTGTATGTTTCACAATCCCTACTGTGTCAATAGTCCATCACTCATCCACTTCAAACCAGGGTCTCAGATGGGGGTAAAACTGGTTGTGAAATGGACGCCTGAAGGGTACACGTGTGGTTTGCTGCTTGCTGCACATCCCACTTAACTTTTGTTGAATCCGGCCCATATGAGGCTGAGGCTGGTGGGACCGTTTGTCAGGGAAGGAAGGGAGGTAGGGGGCGCCGTTTTGTTGGAAAACTGGGCTCTGCTCAAACAGCGACAGGTGTAGAACTCACATCTGAGCCCTAAATGGGACACAACAGGAGTTAATAGTCGGAGCTGTCCAGTTGGGACTCGAGCGTCGTGGAGGGAGGCCATGGGACCATGTTAGAGGAGCTGTATGAGGCAACAGCAGGAGTGGTTACGGGTGGGTTGGGGGTCGGAAGAGGGGTGGGGTTCGGAGAGGGGTTCACAGTGAGGGGTGCAGCTGTACAATTGAGCTGAATTCTGTTTTCCATTGCTCCCCACTGACATAACACAAATGCATTGCTATTTGTCCCAGATGACATCCCCCTCTCTGATGCATTAGCTGTGTTTATTTTGGATTTCATAATGGTCCTAGTTGGACAGTTAAGGAAGACGCCTACGGGACTGGTGTGGCGTGATCATTGGGGTGGAGGTAAGAGGGAGAATGTCTGAAGGAAAGAGAAAACGCAGGACAGAAAAGCAACCCAGCCTGCATATTTACAGTTGAAGTCAGAAGTTTACATACACCTTAGCCAAACACATTTAAACTCAGTTTTTCACAATTCCTGACATTAACTGTAACTGAGTCAGGCTTTTTCAGTTCTGCCCACAAATGTTCTATGAGAATTGAGGTCAGGGCTTTGTGATGGCTACTCCAATACCTTGACTTTGTTGTCCTTAAGCCATTTTTCCACAACTTTGGAAGTATGCTTGGGGTCATTGTCCATTTGGAAGACCCATTTGCGAACAAGCCTTAACTTCCTGACTGATGTCTAGAGATGTTGCTTCAATATATCCACATAATTTTCTTTCCTCATGATGCCATCTATTTTGCGAAGTGCACCAGTCCCTCCTGCAGCAAAGCACCCCCACAGCATGATGCTGCCACTCCTGTGCTTCATTGTTGGGATGGTGTTCTTCGGCTTGCAAGCCTCCCCGTTTTTCCTCCAACCATAACGATGGTCATTATGTCCAAACAGTTCTATTTTTGTTTCATCAGACCAGAGGACATTTCTCCAAAATGTACGATCTTTGTCCCCATGTGCAGTTGCAAACCGTAGTCTGGCTTTTTTATGGCAGTTATGGAGCATTGGCTTCTTCCTTTCTGAGCGATGTCGATATAGGACTCGTTTTACTGTGGATATAGATACTTTTGTACCTATTTCCTCCAGCATCTTCACAAGGTCCTTTGCTGTTGTTCTAGGGTTGATTTGCACTTTGCGCACCAAAGTACATTCATCTCTAGGAGACAGAATGTGTCTCCTTCCTGAGCGGTATGACGGCTGCGTGGTCCCATGGTGTTTATACTTGCATACTATTGCTTGTACAGATGAATGTGGTACCTTCAGGCGTTTGGAAATTGCTCCCAGGGATAAACCAGACTTAGAGGTCTACAATTTTTTTTCTAAGTTGTTGGCTGATTTCTTTAGCTTTTCACATGATGTCAGGTAAAGAGGCATTGTGTTTGAAGGTAGGCCTTGAAATACATCCACAGGTATACCTCCAATTGACTCAAATGAGGTCAATTAGCCTATCAGAAGCTTCTAAAGCCATGACATAATTTTCTGGGATTTTCCAAGCTGTTTAAAGGCACAGTCAACTTAGTGTATGTAAACTTCTGACCCACTGGAATTGTGATACAGTGAATTATACAGTGAGTTTGTTAACAAGAAATGTGTGGAGTGGTTGAAAAACTAGTTTAATTGACTCCAACCTAAGTGTATGTAAACTTACGACTTCAACTGTACAATAGGAGGGGGGTTGGGGGAGAGGAGGCATGTTTTGTCGACAGATGTGGAATTTAGCAAGAACGGCTCGCAGGAGGTCAACATCATATCCTCTTGTCTGTAATCCAGAACTGGTCTCAGTCTGCACCATGGTGAGCTTTCAACTGGCCACATCCTTCCAAATAAAAAGCAGAAAGGCCAGAGGCCAGAGGCTGCCTGGGATTGGGACAGATCTGACAGGAAAGATCTGGACAAAACGTCCACCACAGTGAGGCACAGTCCGTCTGGGTTAGGGTTCTGACGGTAAATGCTTTAACAGGTCCTGACATCTCATCGCTGTGGCTGCTGCGAGGAACAGAGACCCCATGCCTGCTCAGTACAGGAACGCTACAGGAACGAGAGGCAACTCCTCGCTGGCCCATAGCCCTGGCAACAATGGACAATTAGTGACTGTTGCGGTACAGACTGTCTGTAAAGTTAAGACGCCGTTACATAACAGTTCTCTCAATGGGTCTTTGTCTCTCACTGGGTCTTTGTCTCTCACTGGGTCTTTGTCTCTCAAAGGGTCATTGACACACGCCTGTTCTGTCTCTCCAAGCAATGTGCCCAGTCTGCTCTTAAATCTTGTACACTTGTCACAAGATGGGTTGACCAGTTGAGGCCATTTGCATACACTTAATGAGTGTATTGTTTATGTTTTCCCTCAATCACAATTTGACACTTGTTTATTTACAAGGAAATATAATTGCTTACAGATCCTTTTGTTTGTGAGCGTCACGCCACAGCACGCCACTGCGTTTTGGCTAAGATCAAGTATAGTACCTGAGTCACATGTATTGCTGCTTGCTAATGATATTGGTCTGGAACACCATCAAGGCAGCATGACTCTTGGCTCGCCCCGCGTGGGAAAGTCTGGCCAGAGGGTGTACTACTGCTTGGTGACAAAACATCCGGAACTGACGTTTGCCATGAAAACCATGTCAGCTCCCCTCTGTGTGTTGAGATATTGCCGTTCAGTTGTTTGTGTCCGTTATTTGTTTGGGATGGGGTTCTGACACTTTCACCAATGTTTCAAGGCAAAGACTGGACTACGGAAATACCAGAGCCATATATCTGAACATTCCGACAGCGCCACTTTCTCCTCCATAGCTGTTGCTAAGTGATAATTTGACACTTCCGCATTGTGCTGTTTATTACTGATAGTTTTCAAAACCTATGAAAATGTCCAGTGAAAGCAGATATGCAATTTGTTGACAGCACAACACAGTACAGACTTGGATACATATTGAATGCTAATCAATGAAAACGTCTGTCAAATTCGCTGCTCTGTTTCGCTTGTTTACAGCAGGTAATTTCATAGGGAATTGTCAGACGCGTTCTCGTACTGTTACATCATCAACCTTTCAAGAATTAAGTTATATCTGGGCGCTAACATGGCAGCCGTTCTAAAACCTGGCTGAACTATCTCTATATATGGAAATATATAGATTGAGTTTTCTGGCTCAAGTTTTCTGGTTGAGTTTTCTGGCTCAACTCAACCAGAAAACCCACAGTGCTTTTCAATGAGAAGGCTGCCACCACTAAGGCTTATCAGGTCCAAAGCTCTAATACCAGGGATTTATTTTATTAAGTTAGTAAGAGTTTCGGTCAGCTAGTTTGAGTGATTGTGGTGAAGGTTTTATCTCCATAATAATACAATTCTATAGTCATGACAGCATCTTTTTTCAAGGAGTTATTTTTCCCTTTTTCATTTTAGTGTGAATTTGATCTGATCCAATGGTAGACGTGACGCTGTATCTACTCTATGTGGTCATTTCAAACACAACACTGCCATCTACAGGAATAAATAGATACAGTCTTACTCTTGATTAGGGCAGACAAAGGGTGACTGTCAAAGTCAGAAACTTTTTCCAACAACTGATAGAAAAATAACAAGCTTGGTCAATTATAAACCTATACTTGTTTATTGATGGACATGACATTTGGAAACAAAACCTGCTGTAATATTTCCAAGAATCATGTAAGATCTTTGGATGTCCTACCAGCTACAACTTTAGCAGGATCCTTCCCTAAGTATCTAGCTATTCCATCCAGACCCTAGTCAAATCTTACAAACATGTAAACCAGGGTCTAACAGAACTATTGAGTCACTTCGCAGACCCACACTATCCCACATTTCCATTTGTAAAAAGTTGTACCCCCTTGTGAGCTGGAGGAGGTGAATGGAGGAAGGGGCTCCAGCCCCCGACCCTGGACCCCTCCCTGGCTCCATACTGGGGATCTCTCTCACCCCTCTTCACACCGACTCAGGACAAACATGATAGGGCCTGAGCACGAGACCGAGAATGTTCTCCAGTAAAATCTGCAACATCATCCATGGCTGTCCATGCGTATGTCTATAGCTTTATCCATGCAGGATATAATGGATTTATCAATAGGTTGTTAGAAGGAACAAGGGTGAGATGAATTAATTAATGCAGACCGACAGAGAGACTGACAGTAAAATAAAAACTATATACTGTGTACAAACCGTGATAAATAAAACAAGGAGAGAAATGTAGAAATAAGTGAATACCCTACATGCATTCATATGGCCAAATGAAGCAGCTATAACTGATAGTTGCCACTTTAAAACACCCACCACCACAATGTAACCAACATTACGTTTCTTTTATTGTACCCCCTCACTTGTCAATATGTCCCTCACATGCACTTGCTACCATAAATCAAAGAACACAGGTGACACATACAAGTGGAAGATACTCTATCCTCAAGATATTCTAGCCTCGAGGTTCAATTCTGTAAAATAACATTTTTATTGATTAACAATGCTCTTGATCAATGGCATATGTGAATATTACAGAAGCATTCTTCAAGTTTATTTGCATGCAATGATAGATCACAATAAAAATCTGTTTGATATTACCTTTGTATTCGCAGGCCAGGAGTGTTCTCTTCCTATCTGCTTGAATGATAAACAAGCAAGTTATAGCAAATTATAGGTTTTATTAATAGTTCTACCTTTTTCTTATCGCTCAAAGAAATCAGGCGTTCTGCGCACACAACATTATTTGAATTAAACAAAAAAATCTACTTTAATCGACTGCGGTATGTAATCAAATGTTCTCCTTCAACACATTCAGTTTATGTATGAAATATGCTCCGTTTCTGTTGTGGTCCTCCTCCTGTTTGGGATGGATGCGAGAGTTCGACGTGGGCTGGGCGCTTGCTTCCTATTGGTTAGTTCTTTCTCCCGCTCCATCAGTGAGCGAAATGCTGTTTTGAGTGGGCGCGGTGAAAATATTCCAGTAGGCTAGCTCAGAGAAATTCCTCCATAATCTCTGGCTAGTCTATGCAATCCATGTGGGCTCAAGCAATGAGTACAACGGGGTCATTATCATCATCAATTTACACGTCATTAAAAATTGCGCACGCAGTTCATCATCAGAAACGTCTGATGATGAAGTGATTAGGATTCCATCCAACTCCAAATGCAGTTTGTGCAAATTAAAGTGACGGTCCAAAGGTTTTTTTTTATAATTTCAACCAGTAGTTTTTAAAGTAGTGCTCACCAGCCATAAACAGTCACGAAAATTGTGCTCAATTGTGTACTACATCATTAGTTAAATAAAGGTTCACTTTAAAAAACTTGCAATAAACAAATCATCCATTTCATATGGTATGTAACCAATTGCAAAAAAAAAATGATGTGATATGTTATGAATTCCAATTATTCAGGCAACATTTTGTAAATGCTTACGATCCCGGACGTCATCTGAGATGGATTACCTATCAGGTAGCAAGGCAATGTAAAATATCCCAATTAGAGCTAGATAAAGCAGGAAGAATAATATACTTGCTGAACATAACTACCGGTCTTGTGTGTTTTCAAGGTCATCACTCATTCACTGTTAAAGGATTATTACTATTTATTTAATTTTATGGGTGGATCAGCTTAATATTGCAGAAAGAATGTTGCTTCCATCAATGAGAGCCAGAAATCTTGCTTGTTTGTAGGTGACCAAATACTTATTTTCCCCCATAATTTGCAAATAAATTCATTAAAAATCCTACAATGTGATTTTCTGGAATTTTTTTCTCATTTTGTCTGTCATAGTTGAACTATTGGTTAGAGCCTGTAAGTAAGCATTTCACTGTAAGGTCTACCTGTTGTATTCGGTGCACGTGACAAATAACATTTAATCTGATTTGACTTTTCTATGTGAATTTGGTCAGGTCGTCCGCAAAGTTACCTACTGGACCTTGTTGGACCAGCCGTGTTTATGTTTAGCCGTTTTTCCCGTGACCAGTAATGCTTCCTATACTTTCAATGCATTTTTTTTTGCAAAAGATGAGTAAAGCTTGGCACAAAACAAAAAAGGTGTGTAAACTGCATTTACCCTCCACTACACCAGTGCCCATGACATGATTTCAAAGCAAAGTTCAAATGATGTTTCAGTGTCCATAATTTAGGTCTGCCTGATTACCAACAGGGGTGTAAACATAAATCCATGTGCATGCAAGCAAACATGACTGATGGATTGGCCTATTTGTCAAAGCATCAGCTGCAACACACCACTAACTTCTCTGTCCACAAGACAGCGCTATGCAGGCTTGTTGCATCACACTGTGAATGACATGCTGGTGTGACTGTGAGCTCAGCCAGCTCAGGCCATAAGGCTCAGCAACCAGCAGGCTGTTTGTGTATTGTGTGGCAGTGGTGGGCAGCGCACAGTACAGCACAGGGCAGGCCCGATGGATTAGCATGATAATGGGGAGTCAGTGAGTGGAGAGAGGGCTGGTATAAAAGAGGGGGGTGCAGAGTTTGATCTCTGTCACAGTAGCGCTCATGACCTCACCTTGCGTCTCTGCTCCGCCTCCAAGCACTCTTGCTGACTGTGGTTTCTCTCTATTCTCTCCTCCTCCCTCCTCCTCCTTGTCTTCCCTTGACTCATCCTCCTTGTCTTCCCTTGACTCCTCCTCCTCACCCTGCCCTTCCTCCTCCTGCTCCTACTCCTTCTCCTCCTCTCTGTCAGCATGGATGACAACATAGAAATCCACACCTTCCTGTACTTTGCCTACGGCAGTAACCTACTGAAGGAAAGGCTCCAGCTCAAGAACCCCTCCGCTTCCATCCACTGTGTGGCCAGGCTCAAGGTACGACCTGACCTGACCTGACTATAAGGAGGACCTGGGAGGACACCTGACCTTAATCTGACCCTCTCTATCTCTCCTTCTCTCCAGGACTACAAGCTGATATTTGGGAACTACAAGGGTCTGGCCAGTGACCGCTGGCATGGGGGTGTGGCGACCATCGAGAACAGCCCAGCGGACGAGGTGTGGGGAGTGGTATGGAGGATGAACGTGGCTGACCTCGAGTCTCTAGACAGGTAAGAGACCTTCATCTTGTTCACCTAATCCAAGTTGGTGCATACCGTGTCTACTTTATCAAGGCTGTATCACAACCGGACGTGATTGGGAGTCCAATAGAGCGGTGCACAATTGGCCCAGCGTCGTCCAGGGTTTGGACGGTGTAGCCCATCATTGTAAATAAGAATTTGTTCTTAACTGACTTGCCTAGTTAAATAAAGGTTACATTAAAAAATAAAAATAAATACTAAGTCTGTTGTGTCCTTCTGAGTGCTTCTTCATCGTGGTTAAAGTGGTCTAGTTCTAACCCGTTCAAAACCTGTGCGGGTGGGTGTATTCATATTTGTGTGTGTGTGTGTGCAGCCAGGAGAACGTGAGACTAGGGGCCTACAGCCCTGTGGAGGTGAATGTGAAGACTCGGGGCCAAGAGCTCAACTGTCGCACCTACATCATGAACAGCTGTATTTACGCTCCACCGTCTCCACAGTACCTCAAGGTGACACACCTCCTTTTACACTCTTTTCCCTCCCCCTCTCTCTCTCTCTCTCTATCACACACCGTCTCCCTTTCTCAATCTATTTATATCTCTGTCATTCCAAATCAATTTAAGAACATGGACTTGACACGGAACCCTGTAAGACGTTAGGGACCTTACAAAGTGTAGAGAGGAACGTTGTTAATGAAAGTGGTGCTCTCTATGGATATACAGTGGAAGATGAAGAGAAATGCAAATAGTTGTCTCTGAAAATGATCTCTGATAGAAATCTCTGAAAAGGTATTTACCAACAAGTGCTTTTTCAAACAAATTGTAATTTAACAATGTACTCTATATGCTCAAATTCATAACCAAAACAACAGCAAATCAAACACATCACTCGTTACTTGCGGATGACAGCGTGGCTGACATCATCCTCTTGAATGAGTCTCTGTCACTCACTCACTGTGGTGGCAAAAATACCAGTGTTTTGGTGTTTTTTCTGGCGTTTGCCACTGACAGCTCCCAGATGGCTTTGTGTTGAAAAGACAATAGGGAAAGAGCAGCAACTAGGTCAGTGGATTTTTTGACTATTCACTCACAGCCCCTCTCCAAAATAAAACCTCCCTCTCTGAAGCATCTGGAATGCTACATTCCAGGTTCATATTCTGGCTTTCGCAAGAACACAGGATTTGTTTTATTTTTTCTTTAGTAGATATCCATCAATTCATCCAGGATGTACCCAATCTCATGCACTGTATTGGACAATGTGAACAGTTACTAAACTGTGTTTCCAGACGGTTCATTGCACATCTAAATGCTCTAGCGAAATAATCAAAGTGGTGTGAGGAAAAACAGCCAGCGAATGTAACAGGCGTGGAGCGTGGCTTTGTGACCACAGAAGCTTTGTGCAGTGCTCTGTCGTGTGTGTACCAGACTCATACGGTTGAGCTGAGTGCATTGTTCCTCTGTTATGTGGCGTGTTCTATGTGTGGTGTGTGGTTCGATGGGTACAGTATTTGAGATACACACATTCTTGGGGCAGTTACCATAGCGTAAGGGTAGTTACTATTGATGTTCTGGATTTTAATGGGCGCCACTGGTCATTTATTGTCGTTAGATAACAGAAAATACTGTATAAGTGATTGTCTGATTAATATAGTTTAACTTCCTATGAAATTATAAATGTTTTATGTTGATTGTTCTCTGGTTGCCCCAGGTGATTTTAATGGGGGCGGAGCAGAATGGCTTGCCAAAGAACTACCAGGAGAAGCTGAGGTCCATCGAGACCAACAAGTATGAGGGCCCACTGCCTGTCATGGCTGAGCTGGAGCGGATTATGAAAAGAGCTAAGGAGAGAGCCAATCACCGATCTGACGCTTAACAACACCTGAAACAAACTGCCATGTTTAGGAACTCAACTCCTGGTAGGACAATTGAAGCAAACTTCTACAACTTCCACTGTCCTACCAAGAGTTGTTGAATATCTTCTCATCTCCAGTTTGCTCCACTGTTCATGCACCTTGGTTTGAAAGCGAGGTAGCAACAGCATTTATTTTTCTCTAGGAATTCAAACTTGCCTAGAGAGATAACTGTGTTCAGAAACCCACTGGTTAGAGAAACCATCAAGTCCTGTGTGTAACGTTACATCTATAAGTCCTCTTCAGGAATAGTTATTTACTGACACATAACAATGATGATGATGATGATGATGACACCGAGCATCCCTCAGACTGTATAGGGATTGAATGTAGAATATGATCATGTGTATTTGTACTACTTCGGCGGACAATAAAACCTCCCCGGATGTTCTGTGTTGATCTGTATAGAGTGCACAATGGCATTAAATCAGCCTCATTCAAGATAGCCTGGTCTCAGATCTGTTTGTGGTGTCTTTCCAAATCCTATGGGTCAGTGACATGACCACGTTGTTAAGACAGCACAGAAAGATATGGGGCCAGGCCACATTCAAGATCACTTCTTCTGTTAATCCTTAAGAGTCTACTGATGAAGAGCCCCCTGAAGTGAGTTTCCAGTATGTGGCTTTGCTGAGATGGTGACCAGAGAAAATCAGCTGTATCATACATCTGTGTCATACAGTAATGCAACGCTAGAAGAAGACAGGAGAGAGAGACGGAACATGTTATTGAATCCAATAATAAAAATGTATGCAAAGCCATAAACGTCATTGTTAGATCAGAAGGTGTTTCCTTTTTTTGCTGCAAACATATTTTGAACATCGGAAGTCTGTGTACTGTATATGATTGAAGGTCTTTGTCTCCCTCTGCTGTTGATAACGGTTGGTCATTGTGTCCACACAGTTCATACAAAGTTAATTGGAAGCAGAATACCATGTACACAAAAAAGGTGCTCTCTAAAACCCTAAAGAGTTATTTGCTCATCTCTGAAGGAGAACCCTTTATGGTTCCAGGTAGAACCTTTTCACCCAACAAAGACCCCTTTAAGAACCCCTTTTAAAAGAGTGTAGTACTGTATCTGGTCACTGGCCAGGGTGTGGTTCAGGAGGGACCAGTTTGGTCCACAGACGGTCCCAGAAGGCAGGCTGCATGGCCTGGTCCTGGGGCCAGTCCAAGTAGGTCCTGGGGATCACAATAATAACAGATTATTTGAATAAAGTATAAAGTGCTTTTATCACACTCAAGGCATTACACAACACTTGAAATACAGCATACACTAAAGTCATAATGAAGATACTGTATATATATATATATGTAAAATATAATTTAGAAGACAAGCCTTTCAAGTCAAATTCCTCAACACTTGAGGTCACAAAAAAATATACCGTGCTTTTGGAAAGTATTCAGAGCACTTCATTATTCCCACATTTCGCTACGTTACAGCATGATACCGCCACCACCATGCTTCACTGTAGTGATGGTGCCAGGTTTCCTCTAGAAATTACGCTTGGCATTCAGGCCAAAGAGGTCAATATTGGTTTCAGCAGACCAGATAATCTTGTTTCTCATTGTCTGAGAGTCCTTTTGGTGCCCTATGGCAAAGTCCAAGCTGGCTGTCATGTGCCTTTTATTGAGGAGTGGCTTCCGTCTGGCCACTCTACCATAAAGGACTGATTGGTGGAGTGCTGCAGAGATGGTTGTCCTTCTGGAAGGTTCTCCCATCTCCACAGAGGAACTCTGGAGCTCTGTCACCTCTCTGACCAAGGCCCCGATTGCTCAGTTTGGCCAGGCGGCTAGCTCTGGGAAGAGTCTTGGTGGTTCCCAACTTCTTCCATTTTAGAATGATGGAGGCCGCTGTTATTAGGGAGCTTCAATGCTGCAGAATTTGTTGGTACCCTTCCGCAGATCTGTGCTCAATTTTGAGTCTCTTAGCAAAGGGTCTGAATACTTATGTAAATAAGGTATTTCTGTAGTTTTTTAGCTATATACATTTGCAAAAATGTCTAAAAACCTGTTTTCGCTTTATGGGGTATTGTGCGTAAATTGATATTTAATACATTTTAGAATAAGGCTGTAACGTAACAAAATGTGGAGTGGTCTGATTGCTTTCTGAATGCACTATGTTTTTGCAAGGATGTTTCCTAGTTCAATAAATGATAGAATGTGGTTCACAGAACCCCCTCTCCACATGCTGTACGTACCTGGTCTTGACCAGCTTGGCCAGGCGGTGGTGGGCAGACAGCTGGCGAGGAGGGATGTCCTCCAGGAAGACCAAGATAAGGATGTCCCTTTGCTCCACCAGCAGACGGAGGGTGGCCAGCCGCAGCTCCAGGGAGCACCAGTTACTGCGCAGGTAGTTACGACTCACCACACACACGGTGTAGCGGCTGCCTGGAACCAGACCAATAAGAAGGATCAATAGATGGTGATGCCATTGGCTTGGCATTTTTAACCGGTGAGTCTGTATATAGTAATTCTAGTAGTCCAGGATGCCTACCGTAGAGGCTGTCTGTGATGTTGTCCACAATGTCCTTCCCCAACTGGAAGTCCCTGCTGTGCAGACATAGACGCAGGAAGGGAGGCCCCCTCTGCTCCAGGCCCGGAAGCAGCTGCTCCACCACCCAGCGCTCGTCTCTCCCACTGTACGACACAAAGGCATCATAGCAGTAGCGCCCCCTGAGGTTGGGCCTCCGTACAGCCTCTTCCAGCCAGCAGCGGATGATGTGGCAGAAGGCCAGTAGGTATTCCCGAGCCAGCTGATGGAGCAGCACCACCAGCATGAAGAGGAGCAGGCCCAGCGAGGTGCAGAGGAACAGGACAAAGCCCACGTCCAGGGAACAGTTGGCTGCTGAGTACCTGAGATGGACGGTGCAATGACGGAAACAAAGTCATCCATTGACGCTTAGATTACTCATATTATGGACACTATCAATAGAGAAAGCATTCGAAACAGGTCGTGGCTGCACATCCAGGCCTAGATGGCAAGTTCAAATGCTAAACGGCCATGGTGGTGTTCTATGTGTGTGTTGCCTCTATGGTTGTACAATAAATGGATGCTCTTCATTATCAGTATATCTTTCTTCTTACCTGGCAAAGTTCTGGATTCCATTCTCGTTTTTACATGTCACGTCTGCTTCCCCAGGGTGATAAAATACGACCTGGACATGTGACTGTCTTTCAGCCCAGGCGAGCAGCCAGGTGTTGTCACAGCTGCAGTCCAAGCGAAAATTGTAGAGTAACAGGTACCTCAGGTTGGTCAGCGGCTCTGTGAAGCTCTCCATCACACTGAACTCCTCTGGGATGTGGACTGACATCTGTCTGAGGAGAAGGCAGAAAACAGTTCACTCTAAGGGCCCAAATGGAGGCTAGCTTGTAGATGCTGCTAGCCAATCAAACACAGAATCATTTGTAGTTGTAGCTCGTAGTGCCATAGTCTTGTCTAGTGGTGGCAAATCCAGACCACACATGGTCCCTTGTGGCATCCCACTGGGCAAAAACTGGTTGAATCGAAGTTGTATCCAATGTTGGAAAACTGATTGGATTTGCAAAAAGTCATCAACGTGAGGGCATTTCCTATTTTCACCCAACTATTAACTTCAATCCAATGACATGGTGACATATGTTGTTGACTTCATGTTCAATTCACGGTTAGTTGACAACAACGAAATGTAATTCAAAACGAGACGTTGAACTGACATCTGTGCTCAGTGGGATGGGTTCAAACCCCGCCTGCCTTCATATGGGTGGGTGTTTCTATTATCTACCTGAGGGAATGCAGGTCTCTGCTCATCTCCTCCTCCAGACTGAGGATCCTGCAGGTGACCAGGTTCAGGGTCTCCAGCTTGGTGAGGTTGTGGAACATAGTGGCCAGCCCTGGCTGCCGGTAGAGTTCCACTCCCATTAGCGTCAGATACCTACAGTTGGATTATAATCAGTTACCTTGTAAATGCACTTTTGAAGTAATCTGTCATACTTCTTTTTATTCTTTAGACCACTACTGCTCTTAAACCCCATTCATACTTTTAAAAAAGCAGGCAGGCCAGACTTGGATGGTTTGCATACAGTACAGCTTTTAATCTAATTTATTGTATACTTTTGAAACTATACAGCTGTTTGTCCTCACTCTACCGTTAAGTAAATGGATAAATAGATACCTCATCTCCACAAGTGTGTTCAGGTCAGTCATGTCCACAAATTCAGCTGACAGCACAGAATTGAAGCCAAAGTACTGTAGGGAGGTGAAGTATCTTGCGGCAAAATGAGACCCACACAGGAGACGTTCTGTTATGGCTGTGAGGCTGACGACAGACTGGAAAAACGGTCTCCAGCAGTCCTGGAAGAATACAGTTGTGGCACTGAGCTGAAGGAAAATCCCTGGTTTTGGGGTGCTGTTGCTGCCGATGATGATGTTGAGGGTGTACCACATGGAAGAAATGTTCATGTGCATTAACCCTTGAGGGAACACACCAAATATGTGTGTCAGATTCACATTCACGCTACTCTCCAACTCACTAGGCAAAGGTTGAAAGTCCCCTAAACATATGTGCTTCAGCAAAGTGAGGTGGATGAAGGCAAATGCTTCAATCGTTTCTAGTGGGTTTTGTTCCAGAATTAGGGTTTCCAAGACATGCAGGCCAAAGAAACTGTTCTCTGTTATCTGAGAGATCTTGTTATTACGTAGGTCTAAGAACCTCAATTTAGCTAGTTCCTTAAATGTAAAGTCTGCAACAGTGGTAATCTGATTTCCTGACAAAATCAGCTGTTTCAGATTCTTCAAGCAACCAAACTGCTCTGAGGTGATGTTTGTGATTTGAAAGCTTAACAGGCACAGTTTTTTCAGCCACAGAACAGGACCCTTTTGAATGTCACAAAGCATACTGATTTCAACTTCCCTCGAGTGCATAAGGAAAACACCCAAATCAACGAGATTCTTCAAATCATGGATCAAACTCAAGTTAAGTGCATCATGATCATGTTCATAATAATTTAAATTAATCTTCTTTATCCCCTGGCAGTTTCTCACAGCAGATGTGGTGTTCCAGAATTGATCATTTCTTACATTAATTTCTGTGATTGAGAGTTTGAATACGGTTTCACAAACTGACTCAAAGGAAATGCATTTGTTGTAAAAATCAAATGCCTGCAGTCTTTTGATGCCAGACTGCAGAAGCTGTGTCTGTGGCTCATCAACCATAGGCACAGAGAGCTCTGTGATGTTTTCAAAGCATTTGAATGCACCTTTATCTAAGTGATGAGCGTTAGGGAATGAAAATCTCACCTCTTGAAGACGATAGAAATGAGGAAGCTCAAGAACAGCTCCTTTGGTGTCAGAGCAGTTTGGGGGTCTCAAAGTGACTATCTCCTTTGACTTAAATGTCAGGCTTGTTATTGACTGTGACATATTAACTATCCTGCATAGCAAATCAGATAGCTCCTGTGCACAACATCTGTTGACTGTGAGTTTCTTCAATAGGGGGATCCCTCCAAATACGTCCAGTGCCATCACAGAAAGCATGCAATCGTCAATGGAAAGTTCCTCCAGATTAGTCAGGTCCCTGAAAGTGTTGGATAGAAGCGATGCATTGTTACACTGTATCATCCCCTTACAGTTCAGAGAGAGTGTCTTTACACTGGACAGTCCCTTGAAGGTGCCATGGAGAATCGTGGGTAGAAAGCCCTCTAGGTGAAGTCTCTCAAGAGCGTAGAACCGAGAGAGAGCGCCAGATTGCATTACGTATCCACTCCTGATCTCGAGACAGAGGGTCTGGTAGTTTGATGGAACAACAGAGAGGTTGACTTTGAGGTCATATATATCCCAGCAACTGGCAGTGAAGCCGATCATGCTTGGGCAGTTAGCGTGAATGTACATCCAGTAATTCACTTTCTCATAGAGGATACATTTGTTACTCAGCCAACCCCAGGAACCAAAGATCCAAAATACAAATAGTCCCAACTGAACACAGACCAGGCTCATCTTTCTTGTGAAGTACCTCAGAGACACTGGTCAGTTGGAATGACTTGATGCTTGTGCTGCAGTTTGAGTATATATACCTATCTGTGCAATCTTTTTTTGGTCTGTTTTCTTACTGGCTTTGACAGAAAGAGAAAGGCTGCTGTACACAGATAAGGTTGTTGTTGCTCACCTCTTTCTAACTTCCCTTCCCACAAAATATATATAAGAGAACTGGTGGAGTGCATGGTTTGTATCTTTAAAATTAGATGATCAAATATAGCACTGATTGCAGAAGAAACATGTAATGCATACACAAAATGTATTTCACAAATGACCTAAAACAAATATTGTATCGGTGGAATATAACTTTAGAATCCTTTTGGAAGTGAAACGTGTAGTATTGGTAAATATTGTAGTTATTGAACATGAACCTAATCTCCTAATCTTACTTCTTAACTTTAGTCTTAAAGCTACAATTCACTGAATGCTTCTATTGAGAAAGGATTCACAGGGGGCTGTAGCTACGGATGTAAATATTAGCCCAACAACAGTGCAAAAAAGTCTGGTTTCAACAGTGGTGGAAAAAGTACCCAATTGCCATACTTGAGTAAAAGTAAATATACCTTAATAGAAAATGACTCAAATAAAAGTGGAACGAGTGTTTCAAACACATCAAACACGTGTTTGACTACTTTCTGTTTCGTTTATGGCAGTAATCTGCTGAAGGTAAAACTGCAGTTGAATAATCCATTCTCAGTTTTTGTTACAACGGGCAGTTTGAAGGTAGGTTTCAGTGCGTATGTTTTGTTGTGAAGATGTTGAGAAGTTGGCACCAAGCATAGTAGGTTGGCATCGGAGTTTTCATTTGCCATAATACGTGTGCAAGCTATTAATTATGCTGTTAGCAATGCTTTAACAAATAATTGTGATTGGGCTACGTACATTTGATTTATGAAGTTACTGTATATGCTTTGTAATATTCTACTTGACAGGATCATGTGATTTAAATTTGGATACTGGAAGAAAGAGTTCAACAACACCAACTCTTGGCATGGAATTTGTTGCTACTATATAAGAGTCCAAGAGATATGTGGTCTGGAAGATGGACAAGGACAACCTCATCAGTTTAGACAAGTGGGTGGCTCATTTACAGTGTTATAGGCCTATCACTATGGGGTGCGGTTTGTGAAGTTGAACAGCCATGAATAGGAATTGTTGCAAAAATGAAGTTCTAGGACCTATAGTGGGATATTCCAAATGTACATATTTGTCCTGAAGGCTGGAATAAGCCTGATAAGCCTAAGACCCTGGTTATCCTAGTTCTCTTCCCTCAAGCAGGTCCTAGTAAAATTCTGGTTCCAGTGGAAAGAGTGATACAACTGATTGAACGTACAGTATGTCGGTATGTCAAACTATAGTTTTGGCAAGTTGGTTAGTTAATCTACTTTCTGCATGACACAAGTAATTTTTCCAACAATTGTTTACAGACTGATTATTTTACTTATAATTCACTGTATCACTATTCCAATGGGTAAGAAGTTTACATACACTAACTTGACTGTGCCTTTAAACAGATTGGAAAATTCCAGAAAATGATGTCATGGCTTTAGAAGCTTCTGATAGGCTAATTGACATAATTTGAGTCAATTGGAGGTGTACCAGTGGATGTATTTCAAGGCCTACCTCCAAACGCAGTGCCTCTTTGCTTGACATCATGGGAAAATCTAAAGAAATCAGCCAAGACCTCAGAAAAACAATTGTAGACCTCCACAAGTCTGGTTCATCCTTGGGAGCAATTTCCAAACGCCCCAAGCATACTTTCAAAGCTGTGGCAAAATGGCTTAAGGACAAGAAAGTCAAGGTATTGGAGTGGCCATCACAAAGCCCTGACCTCAATTCTCATAGAATATTTGTGGGCAGAACTGAAAAAGCGTGTGCGAGCAAGGAGGCCTACGAACCTGACTCAGTTACACTAGCGCTGTCAGGAGGAATGGGCCAAAATTCACCCAATTTATTGTGGGAAGCTTGTGGAGGCTGCCTGACAAGTTTGACCCAAGTTAAACAATTTAAAGGCAATACACTCAATTAGTATTTGGTAGCATGTAAACTGCTGACCCACTGGGAGTGTGATGAAAGAAATAAAAGCTGAAATAAATCATTCTCTCTAGCTTTATTCTGACATTTCACATTCTTAAAATAAAGTGGTGTCAGGAATTAAAATTAAAATGTCAGGAATTGTGAAAAACTTAGTTTAAATGTATTTGGCTATGTAAACGTCTGACTTCAACTGTATATAACATTCTGGATTGTTTTACAGACTGTAGAGAATGGCATGAATTTGTAACTTCAATCAACAGTATCTACAAAGGATTAAAAACTTCTAACTGCCCTTAACTGTGTGTTCTCCAGGCAGGAAGGAGTGGGAATAGGATTCTACAGTCCACTAGATGTTACCATTAACACAGACGAGGGAGAGGTCCTCTGTCGAACCTACCAGATGAACAACTTCACAGTTCACCAGACCTCACCTCCATACAAACAGGTACGCTATATGTCTGTCTTTTGCAATAAAGCATCTTAATCATACACAAATAAGGATAGTTTTGATAGCTAGTTTGAAGGATGCCTCCATTGGCCATATCCAAATGCATGAACAATGACTACAGGTGTAAAAAGTGTTATTTAACAGCAACATGTCAAAACCCAATACAGAAGTACAGACTTATGCAAATACTCATGGGTCTTGTGTCATTAACAAAAAACAACGTACTTTGTCCTACAGGTTGTTTTTGTCTTGGAGCAAAACAAAACTGGCTTACCTCTGGATTATATTAAGAAGCTGGAGGCAGTGGAAACCAACGGCTACAGCGGTCCGTCCATTTTAGATGACATCACCGCGTTGAAACCTGCTGATAAAGGAAAAAGCTTGTAGATGGTACCAGAGGAAAGAAGATGAAAGAGAAATCACTTAATGTAACAACTTTAGAGGGAAGTTGACATAAGACTCCGTTGTCTATGTTCAGTTGTCCCTGTTGTACTCTTGTGCAACATAATCAGCATAAGTAAAAATGCATTAGAGTAAATTTTAAAAACGAAGTGGCACACTGGTTTCTATTCCCCAATGTTCTGTGAAAAATGTGAGCCTGTCATTTTATATGTGATACCAAATAAAGGAAAAATGAATGACAATGTCTGGCATAGCATTTTGTTTCACCAAAGTTTCTCTATTTTGCTTGGGAAGCGTGAGACAGTCACTCACACACACACACATACTTGATTGATTGGGTATTATGTCAGGGCCGGTTCCAGACATACAGTGCATTCAGAAAGTATTCAGACCCCTTGACTTTTCCCTAATTTTATTAAGTTACAATCTTATTCTGAAATTGATTAAATTGTTTTTTTCTCCCTCAATCTACACAACAGTACCCCATAATGACAAAGCAAAAAAGGGGTTAGAATTTTTTGCAAATGTAAAAAATAAAATGAAATGTCACATTTACATAAGTATTCAGACCATTTACTCAGTACTTGGTTGAAACACCTTTTGGTTCTTCCCATTTTTCTCTGCAGCTCTTCTCAAGCGGTCAGGTTGGATGGGGAGTGTCGCTGCACAGCTATTTGTCAGCTATGTTCAACCGGCTTCAAGTCTCGGCTCTGGCTGGGCCACTCAAGGACATTCAGAGACTTGACCCGAAGCCACCCCTGCGTTGTCTTGGCTGTGTGCTTAGGGTTGTTGTCTTGTTGGAAGGAGAACCTTAGCCCCAGTCTGAGGTCCTGAGCGCACTGGAACAGTTTTCCATTAAGAAACTCTGTACTTTGCTCAGTTCATCTTTCCTCAATCCTGACTAGTCTCCCTGGCGCTGAAAAACATCCCCACAGCATGATGCAGCACCATGCTTCACCATAGGGATGGTGCCAGGTTTTCTCCAGACATGACACTTGGCATTAAAGCCAAAAGTTCAATCTTTGTTTCATCAGAGCAGAGAATTTTGTTTCTGGTCTGAGAGTCTTTTAGATGCCTTTTGACAAACTCCAATGTGGGCTGTCATGTGCCTTTTACTGAGGAGTAGTTCTGTCTTGCCACTCTACCATAAAGGCCTGATTGGTGGAGTGCTGCAGAGATGGTTGTCCTTCTGGAAGGTTATCCCATCTCAACAGAGGAACTCTGGAGCTCTGTCAGAGTGACCAGAGGGTTCTTGGTCACCTCCCTGACCAAGGCCCTTCCCCGATTTCTCAGTTTGGCCAGGCGGCCAGCTCTAGGAAGAGTCTTGGTGGTTGCAATCATCTTCCATTTAAGAATGGGGGACACTGTTTTTTTGGGGGGGGGGGATCTTAATTGCTGCAGAATTTTGTCTCGGAGCTCTACGGACAATTCCTTCAACTTCATGGCTTGTTTTTTGCTCTGACATTGACTGTCAACTGTGGGACCTCATATAGACAGGTGTGTGCCTTTCCAAATGATGTCCAATCAATTTAATTTACCACAGGTGGAATCCAATCGAGTTGCAGAAATATCTCATGGATGTTCAAAACAGAATGCAAAAAAACAGAATGCACTCGAGCTCAATTTTGAGTCTCATAGCAAAGGGTCTGTATACTTTTGTAAATAACGTATTTCCTGTTCTTGGGCGTGACTTTCAGATCTCCTTTTATCTATACAAGAACATAGGAGCAAGCTGGTTTGCAACACAGAAGAACAGGAGATTATAATAGAACAGTTTCAAACGGTTTCACAAGGTTAGTCACACACTCAGTTATGTGGACACATACAAAAAACATTTCCCATTACTATTGGTGCAGTAGTTAGTCTAGCCAGCCATCTAAACGTGCAGTCTTCATGGATGAATATGCCCCAGCTCTGCAAGCATTATGTCAAAATACGTTTGTTTTTCATCATATATGGAGTTTTGCTTAGCAGCTATCTTCATTTACTCCCGTTAGGGCCGGTATGTACTTCCAAAAAAAGATCTAAATAAAAATGTACAATTAACCCCAAAGCTTCATATTTAGCCTTCAGAAAGTATTCACACCCCTTGACTTTTTCTACATTTTGTGTTACAGCCTGAATTAAAAATGATTACATGTAGATTTTTTGGGGGCCACTCGCCTAGCTACACACAATACCTGATGACAAAGTGGAATTATGTTCTATTTTTATGTTCTAGAATTATGTTCTATTTTTTACTCATTTATAAAAAATGTAAAGCTGAAATGTCTGGAGTGAATAGATATAGTGCATTCGGAAAGTATTCAAATCCCTTCCCCCACATTTTGTTACATTACAGCCTTATTCTAAAATGGTTAACAATGACATTTTTTCCTCATTAATCTACACACAATACCCCATAATGACAAAGTGAAAACAGGTTTATTACAGGCTCACCCTTATTACATTAAAAAACAGATACGTTATTTATGTATGTAGTCAGACCCTTTGCTATGAGACTCCAAATTGAGTTCTGGTGTATCCTGTTTCCAGTGATCATCCTTGAGATGTTTCTACAACTTGATTGGAGTCCACCTGGGGTAAATTCAATTGATTGGACATGATTTGGAATGAACTCAACTGTTTATATAAGGTCCCACAGTTGACAGTGCATGTCAGAGCAAAAACCAAGGCATGAAGTCGAATGAATTGTCCATAGAGTTCAGAGAAAAGATTGTATCGAGGCACAGATCTGGGGAAGGGTACCAAAAAATGTCTGCAGCATTGAAGATCTCCAAGAATTCTTTGGCATGAATGTCTGGAGGAAACCTGGCACCATCCATATGGTGAAGCATGGTGGTGGCAGTATCATGCTGTGGGGATGTTTTTCAGCGGCAGGGACTGGGAGACTAGCCAGGATTGAGGGAAAGACGAACGGAGCAAAGTACAGGGAGATCCTTGATGAAAACCTGCTCCAGAGCGCTCAGAACTGATGCGAAGGTTCACCTTCCAACAGGACAACGGCCCTAAGCACACAGCCAAGACAATGCAGGAGTGGCTTCAGGACAAGTCTCTGAATGTCATTGAGTGGCTCAGCCAGAGCCCGATCAAACATCTCTGGAGAGACATAAAAATAGCTGTGCAGCTACTCTTCCCATCCAACCTGACAGAACTTGAAAGGATGTGCAGACAATAATGGGAGAAACTCCCCAAATACAGGTGTGCCGAGTTTATAGCGTCATACCCAAGAAGACTCAAGGCTGTAATCGCTGCCAAAGGTGTTTCAACTAAGTACTAAGTAAAGGGTCTGAATGTAATATTTCACTTTTTAAAAATGTATACATTTTGTGGTAAACCGTGTGTTGTTGGGTTGAGCGTGCAGAAATTGACACGGAGACAGGGAGATTTTAGTCCGCAAAAACAACTTTACTATGACAGAAAACAAACATAGTAAAGAAAATCACTTAAGTTTGGCTCGGTCCTTCTTCTCTACTTTTGCTCGGTGTTGGTCTCTCCCTGTTCTCTCTCGCAATGTGCCACAGTGCTCCTTTTATTTGGCTTCCACGGCTGGTTGGCACTTTCCCTTAATTACCTCCACTTGGAGCTGTCAGTGTCGAGGTGCCCAGCTCCCGTATTTCCAGCAGAGGGAGCCAACGTCGCCTCACGTACCTCCCCTCTACCATCCCCCGGAGTAGATCTCCTGGGATACCACAAGTTGAAAAGACATCAAAAAATAAATTTTTGCTTTGTCATTATGGGGTATTGTGTGTAGATTGATGAGGGCATTTTTTTAATTAATCAATTTTAGAATAAGGCTGTAACGTAACAAAATGAGGGAAAAGTCAAGGGTCCTGAATACTTTACAAATGTACAAATGTAAATCCCTTTGTTAAGGCAAGCCTAAATAAGTTCAGGAGTAAAAATTTGGTCAACAAGTCACATAAATTGCATGGACTGACGCTATGTGCAATAATAGTGTTTAACATGATTTTTGAATGACAACCTCATCTTTATACCCCACATAGATAATTGTAAGGTCCCTCAGTCAAGCAGTGATTTTCGAACAGATTCAACCACAAAGACCAGGTAGGTTTTTCAATGCCTGGCAAAGAAGGGCACCTATTGGTAGATTGGTTTAAAAAAGCATACCTTGAGTATCCCTTTGAGCATGGTTACATTATGAATTACACTTTGGATAGTGTATCAATACACCCATTCACTACAAAGATACAGGCGTCCTTCCTAACTCAGTTGACGGAGAGGAAGGAAACTGCTCAGGGATTTCACCATGAGGCCAATGGTGACTTTAAAACAGTTGCAGAGTTTACTGGCTATGATAGGAGGAAATTGAGGATAGATCAACAATGTTGCAGTTACTCCACAATACTAACCTAAATGATAGTAAAAAGGAGGAAGCCTGTACAGAACAAAAAATATTTCAAAACACACATCATGTTTTGCAACAAGGCACTAAAGTGATACTGCAAAAAATGTGGCAAAGCCTTTAACTTTTTGTCCTGAATACAAAATGTTTGGTTAGGGCAAATACAATACATTACTGAGTACCACTTTCCATATTTTCAAGAATAGTGGTGGCTGCATCATGTTATGGGTGTGCTTGTAATCGTTAAGGACTGGGGATTTTTCAGGACACAAAAAGTAATGTAATTGAGCTAAGCACAGGCAAAATTCTAGAGGAAAAAGCTGGGTGAAGCAGGTTTCAGACACTGGGAGATGAATTCACATTTCAACAGGGCAATAACCTAAAACACAAGGTTAAATCTACACTGGAGTTGCTTAACAAGAAGACAGTGAATGTTCCTGAGTGGTTGAGTTACGGTTTTGACTTAAGTCTATTTGAAAATCTAGCTTGAAGAATTTTGAAAAGAGTAAATGTTGGACAATTCCGGTGTGGAATGATCTTAGAAACTTACCCAGAAAGACAACAGCTTAACCGATGCCAAAGGTTCTTCTACAAAAACTTGACTAGGGGGTGTGAATACTTATGTAAATTAAATATTTTATTTTCAATAAATTTGCAAAAAATTGAGAAAAAAAACACATCTTCACTTCGTTATGTCGTTATGGGGTATTGTGTGTATATGGGTGTATCCCGACTCAGGATATGACCCATATGCAGACACGCGAGGCGGATAGTACAGTTCTCAGATGATTTATTAGAAGCACAGGGCAGGCAAAGGGCAGGTCGAGGTCAGGCAGAGGTTCGTGATCAGGTCAAGGTCAGGCAGGTACAGGACGGCAGGCAGGCTCGGGGTCAGGGCAGGACAGAAAACAGAACTCTAGCAACAGGAAGGCGGGTAAGACCTGACAAGGCGAACTGGCAACAGACAAACAGAGAACACAGGTATAAATATAGGGGATAATGGGAAGATGGGCAACACCTGGAGGGGGGTGGAGACAAGCACAAAGACAGGTGAAACAGATCAGGGTGAGAAAAAAAAAGTTATCCATTTTGAATTCAGGCTGTAACACAACAAAATGTGAAATAATTCAAGGGGTATGAAGGCACCATACATCACATATTAATGCCACAGGTCGGAAGTCTACAACAGCTCAATACAATGGAGGTGCCGAAGAGGATTTCCTTTTCGGTTGCTTGTAAATATTTATTTAGATATTTTTAGGAAATACATACTGTCCGTAATTGTAGTAAAGGGAGATAGTTGCTCAGCGAAACTCCATATTTAGTGAGTAACAAAAGTATTTTGATATTATAAATGCTTGCAGACCTGGCGAATGGGAGTTTGAATCAGAGCTTCCTGGGAGTTAGGGAGGTCTCTAACGCACAGATATTGGGGCAGGCCGAATACCGACCGGAATGCAGAGCCTGTGCCAAGGCCTGAACTCCAGGGTGCCCACATTAATTTGGTTAATTCTCTCTCAGATATCATTAAGTCGTTATAAAATGTGTAGAATTGCAGGAAATGAGCTTTAAAAATGAATTTTAAAGGGGTCCACACAGAATATGCTGACTGTGCCAACAGTGTAGCGCAATGTAGCAATGTTGTTTTTCGTCACAAAAGGGGAGGCTCCTTGTAGTGAGCTTCGACATTCAACATACTTCCGTGCCACATAAAAAAATTGTAATCATCCCTTCATGTCACGTTCGTCATAACAATGAGACCAAGGTGCAGTGTGAGATGAATACATTCGTCTTTTATTAAAACGAAGAACACTAAAACAAACTAACAAAAACTAACGTGACGCTATAAACACGAGTGCTGACATGCAACTACACATAGACAATAACCCACAAAACCAAAATGGAAAATGGCAACCTAAATAGGATCCCCAATCAGAGACAACGATAAACAGCTGCCTCTCATTGGGAACCAATTCAGGCCACCATAGACCTACATATACCTAGACATACTAAAACCCCATAGATATACAAAAAACCCTAGACAGGCCAAAAACACCTAGACAATACAAAAACTAAACCAACCACCCTTGTCACACCCTGACCTAACCAGAATAATAAAGAAAACAAAGATAACTAAGGTCAGGGCGTGACACTTCCGTAGCAATGGAGGTAGTGTTGTCTAGGCAATGAAGCTTGCTTGGTTCCTTGGTCTTATGCATAGGCTATTCATAGGCTATGCTTCAACATAGCCTATTTTGCATTGATAAGCAAATATATTCTCAGTGACTGTTCAAACAATAAACCAAACAATATTGTAGCCTTATTTGAATTCCCCCCAAAATGTATTTTGATTAGAAATAATAACTACTGATTCCAGGCTACTGGTAAAAACTACTGATATGTGCTTTTTTCTCCCTAACCAAAACATGATGTTCTATTTTTAGGTGATATTGGAATGAATACACAAGCAGCATTTCAAACTGGGATAATGTTTTAGGTTACACTGGCAAATATAAGAACATTTGCAGGGCATATTTTGTCATTATAAATCAAATGATCTCACATGGAGATATGGGAAGCTAAAAAGGCTGGCAAGCTTTCTATGTTTTTAGCCAGGTTAAAGCCAGCTAGCCAGGCCGCCAGCTAACTACAACTGGCAATGGAAGGCAACTTTCTATGTTTTTAGCCAGGTTAAAGCCAGCTAGCCAGCTAACTACAACTGGCAATGGAAGGCAACTTTTTATGTTTTCACAAAATGAAAATACAAAAACAAAATACTTTTCTATTGCCCCCTTCTGAATGGGAGGGGAACCGGCGAGGATATCATTTTACCAAAAGGAGTCGACTACTCCAAAAATCCCACACCGCCCACGTGCACACAAGCACGTAGGTCAATGGAGTGGAGCTTGTAGCAACCTTAAAACGTACATTTCTCTCCACAGTGAGAGCGGGCCCCTAAAAATGTTTGCCGTCGGCTCGGGGTCCCCCAACCAAATCTCGCTTAGGGCCCGCCTTTTCCTCTCTTCAGAAAATTGTTTGAGACAGGAATAGATCACTTCTCTAACAGTCGAAGAGAAACATTTGGTTAATATCCCTTTGTACACTATTTTAAAAGTTGAATAACCAATAGGAGATTGTTTTAATGGAGAGCTGTGATTCTCAAGTTTTTCCACAGCTGTTTAGAAAGTGCCCATAAGAACAATGTTGTGTTTTCGGCATCATTAAAGTGAAGACTTATTTTATCAAATCAATTCTCTGTAATTATCAAATCAAATCAAATTTGATTTGTCACATACACATGGTTAGCAGATGTTAATGCGAGTGTAGCGAAATGCTTGTGCTTCTAGTTCCGACAATGCAGTAATAACCAACAAGTAATCTAACTAACAACTCCAAAACTACTGTCTTATAAACAGTGTAAGGGGATAAAGAATATGTACATAAGGATATACCATTATTATTACGTGATTAAACTAATCATGTAAATGTAATTAACTAGGAAGTCGGGGCACCAAAGAAAATCTCAAGATTAGAAAGTTATACTTTTCCTAATATAACCTTTCAGATATTTTAATATCTGATCAATTAGTCTTCTAATTAATGAATTATTCTTTACCTCACGTTAGTCTCATTCCAAACGTCGTAAATTGTGGGTTATCTGCACGAACCCAGTCTTTGCTATGGATCATCCATACATCAATTGTCTTAATAATTTATTTACTAACTAACTAAATAATCACAGAAGTGTATAACAAACAAACAAACAGCAAGTATGGTTACAAGGAAATGATAGGGGATGTGCCCTTTTATGCTCTTATTCTGTAGGTATCAATAGTCTCAGAGTTTAACCACATGGTATGGTTAAGAATTCAACAACCATAACAACATTAGCTTATAGAGATTCGAGGTACACATGGTCTCTACTCAAACCTTAGCCCTCTCGGCAATCGAGGTACACTTGGTCTAAAGTGGGCTTCTCTAGGTGGGGGTTTTATTCCTGTTATTCCTTTATCCCTGACGCCAGATCAATGTCTGTGCTCATGGAGCGGGCCAATGACTTAGTTCAATTTAAAGGGAATTGGATTCTCTTTCATTAAACAGTTTAAAATCACATTACATAATTTCACAAATAGCTTCATCTTTACTCATTCATTTTATACAATAATTAGATGAAAATCTCATAACGGAGACTCTTCTATAAACAGAGTTATGGTAATGTGGCTGTATTGTCTCTCAATGAGGTCACAAACTTCAAACAAAATGGACCGGTCGTAGCTGGATTCTCCACCGACCGGTTACACATTCTCCAAAACATGGATATTGTTCAGTTTTCAAGTTCCTTTGTTCTACTGTGAACCTTTCTCTCTCCATACTGCATGAGGGAGAGAGTCTCCTCCAGGAATTTAAATCAAATCAAATTTTATTTGTCACATACACATGGTTAGCAGATGTTAATGCGAGTGTAGCGAAATGCTTGTGCTTCTAGTTCCAACAATGCAGTAATAACCAACAAGTAATCTAACTAACAATTCCAAAACTACTGTCTTGTACACAGTGTAAGGGGATAAAGAATATGTACATAAGGATATATGAATGAGTGATGGTACAGAGCAGCATAGGCAAGATACAGTAGATGGTATCGAGTACAGTATATACATATGAGATGAGTATGTAAACAAAGTGGCATAGTTACGACCTGATATAACAGAGCATGGGTGTAGGGGGAAGAGAGAGGTGGTGAGAGAGAGAGAGTTGGTGCTTGCTATATTCAAAGAGGGCCACGTCATGACAACAATGTTATCAATGCGTTTTTGAAAGTAGGATAAATGTCCCAGCCCATATTATACTGTATGTGATACTGTACATTACACATTCACATGTCTTTTATCCTTTTGTTGGATCCATATTTCTCTCCTAATTGATGATTCTCTGTAATTTGCTACAGGAGATAAATATGCACACAGGAGACAAATGTAAAATCTCCTCTCATTCATAATTTATCCAATTGAAACAAAACCACTCCGCTACTGAATTCCCCCTACACTCTTCCAGGAAAGGCTGAATTACAGCTGCATGCATATTATGGGTTCCAGTGCCGATAATCCAGAGTAGGAGCAAAGGTATAGGACGGCAGGCAGGCTCAGGGTCAGGGTCAGGCACAGTAGTCAGGTAGACAGGAACAGGGTCGGGACAGGCAAGTGTCAAAAACCAGGAGGATGAGAAAAAGAGAGGTAAGCTTGCCAAACAAGACGAACTGGCACAGACAGACAGAAAAAACAGGTATAAATACCCAGGAGATAAGTGGGGAAGATGGGTGACACCTGGGGGGGTGGAGACAAGCACATGGACGGGTGAAACATATCAGTATGACCTGGCGTTCCACCTGGGCGGACACCTGGTTGACTGGGGTGACGGCGGCGAAAGTCGGCGATGAGGGCCGGGTCCAAATTATCTTTATCGGGAACCCAGCACCTCTCCTCCGGGCCATAACCCTCCCAGTCAACCAGGTACTGGAAACACCTGCCCCATCGTCGAACCCTCAGGAGGCGTTTAACCGTGTACGCGGCACTATAGTGGCGTGCCAGCACCTCAGGCTTGACCTTCTTAAATACCGGGCGGTGCTGTGGAAGCGAAGTAGCCCGGGCCTTACTGAACCCCTTCCGGAGGTCCTGGTACTCTGTGGAGCTGGCGGAGAGGTCCGGGGCAATTTCCAAGACCCCAGGAAGACTTCCCTGGGCAGGCAGAACTGACTTCAGGCAATGAGTGTGGCAGGAAGGTCTCCAGCCCATGATGGCACCAGTAGCCCAGTCAATGGAGGGATTGTGTCGCTGGAGCCAAGAGAATCGCAATAACACGGAACCTGCAGAGACTCAAACAGCAGGAATTGGATAGTCTCGCTGTGGTTCCCCGACACTCGTAGGTTGACAGGAGTGTTCTGGTGGGTGACCTGGCCTATAGAGCGCCCGTCCAGCGCTCTAACACCCATGGGAATGGAGAGGGGTTGACTGGGTATTCCCAGCTCGGACGCCAGGGTAACGTCCATGAGACTCACATTGGCCCCTGAGTCGATGAGTACCTGGAGAGACTTGGACTGGTCACCCCACAGCAGGGTGGAATGGAGAGGGTGGCGAGTAAGGGGAGAAGAACAATTATATTTATGTAACTACAGACAATACCCCATAATGATAAAGCAAAAACAGGTTTTTAGAAAATGTACTCAGTACTTTGTTGAAACACCTTTGGCAGCGAACACAGCCTCAAGTCTTCTTGGGTATGACGTACCAAGCTTGGCACACCTGTATTTGGGGAGATTCTCCCATTCTTCTCTGCAGATCCTTTCAAGCTCTGTCAGGTTGGATGGGGAGCGTCACTGCACAGCTATTTTCAGGTCTCTCCAGAGATATTAGATCGGGTTCAAGTCCGGGCTCTGGCTGGGCCACTCAAGGACATTCAGAGACTTGTCCCAAAGCCCCTCCTGCGTTGTCTTGGCTGTGTGCTTAGGTTCGTTGTCCTGTTGGATTGTGAACATTCGCCCCAGTCTGAGGTCCTGAGCGCTCTGGAGCAGGTTTTCATCAAGGATCTCTCTGTACTTTGCTCCGTTTATCTTTCCCTTGATCCTGAATAGTCTCAGAGTCCCTGCTGCTGAAAAACATCCCCACAGCATGATGCTGCCACTAACATGCTTCACTGTAGGGATGGTGCAAGGTTTCCTCCAGACATGACGCTTGGCATTTGGGCCAAAGAGTTC
Source organism: Oncorhynchus mykiss (assembly GCF_013265735.2). Classification (NCBI taxonomy): domain Eukaryota; kingdom Metazoa; phylum Chordata; class Actinopteri; order Salmoniformes; family Salmonidae; genus Oncorhynchus; species Oncorhynchus mykiss. The sequence continues at coordinate 26,565,854 of NC_048566.1, read as the reverse complement.
AATCTTGCTTTCATCAGACCAGAGAATCTTGTTTCCCATGGTCTGAGAGTCCTTTAGGTGCCTTTTGGCAAACTCCAAATGAGCTGTCATGTGCCTTTTTACTGGGGAGTGGCTTCTGTCTGGCCACTCCAACATAAAGGTTGTCCTTCTGGAAGGTTCTCTCATCTCCACAGAGGAAATCTGGAGCTCTGTCAATATGACCATCAGGTTCTTGGTCACCTCCCTGACCAAGGCCCTTCTACCCTGATTGCTCAGTTTGCCCAGGCAGCCAGGTCTAGGAAGAGTCATGGTGGTTCCAAACTTCTTCCATTTAAGAATGATGGAGGTTACTGGGTTCTTGGGGACCTTCAACGCTGCAGAAATGCTTTGGTACCCTTCCCCAGATCTTTGTCTCGACACAATCCTGTCTCGGAGCTCTACGGACAATTCCTTCAACTCCATGGCTTGGTTTTTGCTCTGACATGCACTGACAACTGTAGGACCTTATATAGACAGGTGTGTGCCTTTCCAAATCATGTCCAGTCAATTGAATTTACCACAGGTGGACTCCAACCAAGTTGTAGAAACATCTCACGGAATATCAGGATGCACCTGAGCTCAATTTCGAGTCTCATAGCAAAGGGTCTGAATACTTATGTAAATCACTTTGTCACCATGCAGTATTGTGTGTAGCTTGATGAGATGGAAAAGATATTTAAACGTTTTTGAATAAGGCTGTAATGTAACAAAATGTGGAAAAAGGGAAGGGGTCTAAATACTTTCTGAATGCACTGTAGGCTAGGTGCATGTGCACTTGATAGGTGCAAGTTTCCACTAAATTCTCAGCTGCATCTGATTAAGTAATAAATGTAACAAGGTTGTAGTCTCTTGTGGACAGATGCGCTGGGCGACCAAGATTACAAAGGTTGGAGGCTCAATAAACTCGAATGACCTGACTGTGAATATGAACTCTTCAAAATCTACACTCAATAATACTGCTTATACTTGCCCCCCAACAGTGTACCATCTGGGTTAACTTGGTTGAGTTTACAATAACAGCTTGGACATTAGTCAGCCTCACTGACTAAGGTCTGCCATACGGGTTGCCATCCCAGATTCTAATCAAATAAATATTTTGTGAGAAAATAAACACACTAATACACCACAGACTACATATCTGTAATATCTGGGTAAGTACAAGGTTGTCACTAGTTCTTTCACGGGATTTCGCTATTTAAAGTGAAGTGTAACTTTATAGTTACCTATGAGCAATTTCTATATAATGACTTATTACTCATTACCAAGTGAAAATACCTATGAACAAAAGATGAGCTTCTACTTTAGTGGACTTTATTGCAACATGTAAAATGACATTACAATAATAATAATTGTTATTGTTAGATTAATAATTTGATTAAACAAAGATATAGGCCTACTCAATAACATAAAAATAACTATTCTAGTGGTGACTCAAATCTGTAGCCTATAGTATGGTGAGTAGCCTAGACATCTAGCTAATTTAGCCTAGATAGCTAGCTGTGCGGTACTGGAATGCATGAAAAAATGTCTTTATAATAAAGCATTGCATGCATTATCATAGCTTTTGCTACTGGCATAGAGCAGTAGAGTAGAGGTGATTGCAAAAGTTGCAAACATGGGGGGGAAAGTTTATAGCTCCGGGAAAATGTTGGCCTTTTATAATGGCATTTCATGCAATTCTGCTTCATTTTAGATGACTGAAGACTTGAGCAGATTTTTTTTTAACATCACAAATGATCGGAATGATAGCCTACTTTGACACTGACAAGCTGAGAATCTGAGATCAATAAAAACGACCCTGTCAATAACCTAGGCGTGTGGAGACACCCATATTATACAATATGAGGAGGAAATTATAGTCCTAAAAAAGTTTTCCCGTTTCACTGACTCACCCAATGATGCACAGCTCACTCACCCATGATTGCTGATGCCCTTGTGTAAAACAAAACTGCTGAAATACTGCGAAAGGCCTGTTTTGGCTGCATGTTCACTGACAGATTTGCCACACGTCCCCAACTGTAGGCATGCCTTGTGATTTGGCTACACAGAATCCACAGCTAGGATATTTTTTCTAATCTATTGATCCTCTGTGTCTAAATTATAGGGCTACTCCTGATGAAGTCTTCTGAATGATTTAATTTCTCTCTGAACAGAGAGCAGCCATTCTATAACTTTGGCAAATGTATTTAAATTATCATGGGTGCTGTGGCACCCCCAGCACCCTTCCCGTGGCTATTATTCTGTAAGGAAATAAATGAAGTGCAATGCTGGAGAGATGAGAGTTGCAAGCTCATGTCTATCAGAGCAGAGAGAGGGAGAGAAAGTGAATGTCATTCTAGTTCTGTGAGAGATCCAGGCACACTTCTCTCTCTCTTACCACAGCAATGGCCACGCGTTCGTCTATAAGTGTTTGTATTTATTAGCTGCTGCCTGGGGTCCAGCAAAATATAGGCAGTTTCTACCATTTTAAAAACATTACAATATATTCACAGATTTCACGACACACTGTGTGCCCCCAGGCCCCTACTCCACCACTACCACATATCTACAGTACAAAATCCATGTGTACGTGTGTGTATAGTGAGTATGTTATCGTGTGTGTGTAAGCATGTGTCTGTGCCTATGTTTGTGTTGCTTCACAGTCCCCGATAGACAGTTTACAGTCAAGGGTTACTCCAAGCAGTTTAGTCACCTCAACTTGCTCAATTTACATATTATTTTTTACAAGATTTAATTGATGTTTAGGGTTTAGTGAATGATCTGTCCCAAATACAATGCTTTAAGCTTTAGACTAACTTATTCCTTGCCACCCACTCTGTAACTATCTCCAACTCTTAAGTGTTGCAGTCATTTCAGTCACTGTAGTAGCTGACATGTATAGTGGTGAGTCGTCCACATACAGTGCCTTGCGAAAGTATTCGGCCCCCTTGAACTTTGCGACCTTTTGCCACATTTCAGGCTTCAAACATAAAGATATAAAACTGTATTTTTTTGTGAAGAATCAACAACAAGTGGGACACAATCATGAAGTGGAACGACATTTATTGGATATTTCAAACTTTTTTAACAAATCAAAAACTGAAAAATTGGGCGTGCAAAATTATTCAGCCCCTTTACTTTCAGTGCAGCAAACTCTCTCCAGAAGTTCAGTGAGGATCTCTGAATGATCCAATGTTGACCTAAATGACTAATGATGATAAATACAATCCACCTGTGTGTAATCAAGTCTCCGTATAAATGCACCTGCACTGTGATAGTCTCAGAGGTCCGTTAAAAGCGCAGAGAGCATCATGAAGAACAAGAAACTCACCAGGCAGGTCCGAGATACTGTTGTGAAGAAGTTTAAAGCCGGATTTGGATACAAAAAGATTTCCCAAGCTTAAAACATCCCAAGGAGCACTGTGCAAGCGATAATATTGAAATGGAAGGAGTATCAGACCATTGCAAATCTACCAAGACCTGGCCGTCCCTCTAAACTTTCAGCTCATACAAGGAGAAGACTGATCAGAGATGCAGCCAAGAGGCCCATGATCACTCTGGATGAACTGCAGAGATCTACAGCTGAGGTGGGAGACTCTGTCCATAGGACAACAATCAGTCGTATATTGCACAAATCTGGCCTTTATGGAAGAGTGGCAAGAAGAAAGCCATTTCTTAAAGATATCCATAAAAAGTGTCGTTTAAAGTTTGCCACAAGCCACCTGGGAGACACACCAAACATGTGGAAGAAGGTGCTCTGGTCAGATGAAACCAAAATGGAACTTTTTGGCAACAATGCAAAACGTTATGTTAGGCCTAAAAGCAACACAGCTGAACACACCATCCCCACTGTCAAACATGGTGGTGGCAGCATCATGGTTTGGGCCTGCTTTTCTTCAGCAGGGACAGGGAAGATTGTTAAAATTGATGGGAAGATGGATGGAGCCAAATACAGGACCCTTCTGGAAGAAAACCTGATGGAGTCTGCAAAAGACCTGAGACTGGGACGGAGATTTGTCTTCCAACAAGACAATGATCCAAAACATAAAGCAAAATCTACAATGGAATGGTTCAAAAATAAACATATCCAGGTGTTAGAATGGCCAAGTCAAAGTCCAGACCTGAATCCAATCGAGAATCTGTGGAAAGAACTTAAAACTGCTGTTCACAAATGCTCTCCATCCACCCTCACTGAGCTCGAGCTGTTTTGCAAGGAGGAATGGGAAAAAATGTCAGTCTCTCGTTGTGCAAAACTGATAGAGACATACCCCAAGCGACTTACAGCTGTAATCGCAGCAAAAGGTGGCGCTACAAAGTATTAACTTAAGGGGGCTGAATAATTTTGCACGCCCAATTTTTCAGTTTTTGATTTGTTAAAAAAGTTTGAAATATCCAATAAATGTCATTCCACTTCATGATTGTGTCCCACTTGTTGTTGATTCTTCACAAAAAAATACAGTTTTATATCTTTATGTTTGAAGCCTGAAATGTGGCAAAAGGTCGCAAAGTTCAAGGGGGCCGAATACTTTCGCAAGGCACTGTACATAGACACACTGGCTTCACTCAAAGCCTTAACAGCTGCCCCGTGGAATTCCTGATTCTACATGGATTGTGTTCGAGAGGCTTCCATTAAAGAACACCCTCTGTGTTCTGTTAGACAGGTAACTCTTTATCCACAACATAGCAGAGGGTGTAAAGCCATAACATATATGTTTTTTTTCCAGCAGCAGACTATGATCAATAATGTCAAAAGACACACTGAAGTCTAACAAAATGTCCTTCCCTATAAGCATGCTGAAAGTTTGTTGTCAATTTGTTTACTGTAAAATAGCATATCTGGTCAAACATGTTTTTTTCCAAAAGTTTACTCAGAGTTGGTAACAGGCTGATTGGTGGGCTATTTGAGCCAGTAAAGGACCTATTCTTAGGTAGCGGAATGACTTTTGCTTCCCGTCAAGCCTGAGAGTTCCTCTGTCCAGAGTCTGTGTTCTTTTGCCGATCTTAATCTTTTCCAGTCTGAGATATGGCTTTTTCTTTGCAACTCTGCCTAGAAGACCAGCATCCTGGAGTCACCTCTTCACTGTTGATGTTGAGACTGGTGTTTTGCGGGTAGTATTTAATGAAACTGCCAGTTGAGGACTTGTGAGGCGTCTGTTTCTAAAACTAGACACTCTAATGTACTTGTCCTCATGCTCAGTTGTGCACCGGGGCCTCCCACTCGTCTTTCTATTCTGGTTAGGGCCAGTTTGCGCTGTTCTGTGAAGGGAGTAGTACACAGAGTTGTACGAGATCTTCAGTTTCTTGGCAATTTCTCGCATGGAATAGCCTTTATTTCTCAGAACAAGAATAGTCTGACGAGTTTCAGAAGAAAGGTCTTTGTTTCTGGCCATTTTGAGCCTGTAATCGAACCCACAAATGCTGATGCTCCAACTAGTCTAAAGAAGGCCAGTTTTCAGCTGTGCTAACATAATTGAAAAATGGTTTTCTAATGATCAATTAGCCTTTTAAAATGATAAACTTGGTGATCCAAAGCTTTTTACTATCATTCTTTATGTCATTTATTTTTGTTTCAAAGTGTAGTTTCTTCTTCTTTTTATTCAGTTTAGTCACATGATTTCTCAATTTGCAATACGTTTGCCAGTCTGTTGTGCAGCCAGACTTATTTGTCATTCCATTTCTCTTATCCCTCTCAACCATACAAGTTTTCAATTCCTCATCAATCCACGGGGATTTAACAGTTTTTACAGTCATTTTCTTAATAGTTGCATGCTTATTTGTAACTGGAATAAGCAATTTCATGAATGTGTCAAGTGCAGTGTCTGTCATTACACACCACGGACCAACAAATATTCTTTACATCAACAACATAGGACTCACTACAAAACGTATGGTATGACCTCTTATACACTATATTAGGCCCAGCCTTTGGAACTTTGGTTTTCCTAGATATGGCTACTATATTGTGATCACTACATCAGATGGATCTGGATACTGCTTTCAAGCAAATGACTGCAGCATTTGTAAACATGTGATCAATACATGTTGATGATTTGATTATTGTGCTGCTTGTAACTACCCTGGTAGGTTGACTGATAGTCTGAACCAGGTTAAAGTTTGAAGCTTTTTCTTGAGTTGGCAGCTTGATGAAAGTCAGTCAATATTTAAATCACCCAGAAAACATACCTCTCTCTTGATATCACATACATTATCCAGCATTTCACACATGTTATCCAGATACTGACTGTTAGCACTTGGTGGTCTATAGCAGCTTCCCACCAGAATGGGCTTTAGGTGAGGCAGATGACCCTGTTTTCAAATCACTTAAAACAGTATTTAACATGAGATCCTCTCTAATATTTACAGGAATGTGGTTCTGAATATAAACAGCAACACCTCCAACATTGGCATTTGTCTCTTTTCTGTAATGTTATAACCTTGTATTGCTATCACTGTATCAAGGTATTATCTAAATCAATTTCAGAGATAGTCCGAATATAAATTTCATCTGTTACTAGCAAACGATTGATTTCGTGAACTCTGTGTCATTATGGTAGGGATTAACTGAGCTGAGTTTGGGTCATTAATAAATCATTGTCTCAACGCAGCCTTATAATGCTGTGAAAGGATCCAGGAACTCAAATGATTTGGGTGGATCCCATCCTCCTTATAAAACGTCTGGGACCTCACACAATACATTTGTATTAGTTGTATGTAATTAAAACAGTGGACAAGACAATCATTTGTAGGCTATGGGCTACTCATGTTAAATTGGCAACAGTAATTCAACACGATGGATCGGATGCTTGAGTAAAAAGAGGATTACACACAAAACACATTTAGTCTCCGTAGCAAATTGACATACATTTGCTACGATGGGTTTGTGTCACATCACACAGGTAGCTAAATCGTATTTTTTATTTGGTTACGAGTGAGTAAGTTTACATGCACAGTAATAATTTCACATTAAACTGACTATGACACTATTAAGCAATAGTCATGTAAACACCTTACTGGTTATTTTAATCGGGGAAAGTTAAAATCGAAGTAAGCATACGCTGATTAAAACACCTGGTTTTCTAAGCAATCTTTCTAATTATTAGGACATGTTTGGAAAAGCCTGATTTACCGTGGAGCAATTACAAGTTGCGAAAACCCTATATTAAAAATAAGCAGATAATAGCATGCCAAAAGCGCGGTCGCAGTCGGAGGCGAAATTACGCGCATCCAAGGCTGTTTTTGGTTTCACTTCCTCAAAGAACCAGTACTGTGTTCAGTGTTTTTTTTCTCCTGACATTGTTTGAGACAGGACTAGATTCCTTTTCTAACAGTCCTGGAGAAACGTTTTGTTATTATCATGTCATGCGCTATTTAATGGTTTAATAACCAAGACTGGAATTTGTTTTTGGGAGAGCTGTGGTTCCCGAGTTTTTCCGCCGCGGACTAGGACAGCGCGGCTAAGAACAATGTTATCAAAGGTTCTGACGGTATGTATAGCCAGCCCATATACGTATACTGTACGCGACAGCCTACTATAGATTCCTATAATGTATTTTATCCGTACTGTTGGATCCTTTTCTCCTAACTGGTTATCTGACTCGAATTCCTTACATTTTCCAGTAAATACAGGCAGCTGAAGCCATGTATATTATGGACTCCAGTGCCGAGGAAGCCCGTGCTGGACTAACGGGCCATGTGTCCACTGTCCAAATGCTCACCTTGCACCGTGAGCTACTGGTTTCCCAGGTGAAGAGCACGCAGTGCATTATGGATAACCTCCTACAAAGTGGTTTTCTGTGTATCGAGGATGCAGAAATCATCCAGCGCGCAGCCACCAAGACAGACCAGGTAATTTACCATAGGAGGGTTTCAGAGAGGAGACATGTCCATTTGGACCACACACATTAAATGACAAAGTACCCATCACAAAGACATGCTCTTGCATTCACTAATAGCCTACTAGGCCCAAACTAAAATGGACTAATCGATTTTAAGAGGAGAAAATATAAAGACAAGACTTGATTTTGCAATACATTTGGTATGTTGCCAGTATCTTATCTGTGAAAAATCCTGTTTGGCCACATTAATCAAAATGTGGGAAGTAATATTAATCACTGGTAAGTAAATATGATTGCCATTGTGCAGGTGCGTAAAATAGGGAAACTGTTAGCTGCCAAATTATTTGTAAATATTGAATCACTGTAAAGTAAATATGATTTACTTATGATTGACATTGCGCAGGTGCGTAAAATCCTGGAATTGGTCCAAAGGAAAGGGGTGCAGGCATGTGAATACTTCCTATATATTCTCTACAAAGTTTATGATGCATACATAGACCTCCAACCATGGCTTAAAGAGATCAACTACCAGCCACCAGACTTCGTACGGGACATACCAGTGAAGAACACGGACCCTAGTAAGTATGTCAGTAAACTGTATGGTGCAGCACTTCATATGTGTTATTGAAATTTTACTTAACAATAAAAAATACAGTGCATTGACAATGTAAGCTATTAGAGAATCACGAGGGCAACTACTGTACATTTTGGCTAAATATCAGTGGTTGAGAATCAGACTGCAGTGTATTCTCCCTACCCCCCTCTTCTCAGTTAGTAGGTACTGTGAGAAGCTGAGGCACGAGCTGGGCCGAGACACACGCTTCATTGCCTCCTACGCCCAGCAAGAGGAAACCCTGTTGGAGGAGCTCTATACAGACACCCTGATGGAGCTCCTGAATGACCGCAATGAGAGCCTGGGCCACCTAGAGGGTCTGGAGCAGCTCTTGGGAGAGCAGGGTGTCTTTAACTCACAGGCAGAGACGGTGCTCGTCACGGGAGACGCTGGGGTGGGCAAGTCCATCCTCCTCCAGAAGCTCCAGAGGCTGTGGTCCAAGAGGGAACTGGAACAGACAGACGCCATGTTCTTCTTCAAGTTCCGCTGTAGGATGTTCAGTACATTCAAGGAGACAGACGAGATCTCACTGAGGGACCTGCTTTTCAAATACAACTGCTACCCCGACCAGGATGCGGATAATGAGGTGTTCAGCTACATCCTCCGCTTCCCTGAAAAGGTTCTCTTTACGTTTGACGGCTATGATGAGATCCAGGCTGATCTGGACCTGGTGAATGTGCCTGAGGTGGTTTCTCCAGAGGAGAGGACTCACCCCCTTCTGGTGCTCATTAATCTGCTCTGTGGGAAGCTGCTCAATGGTTCCCGGAAGGTCCTGACGGCTCGGACAGGCACCGACGTCCAGAGCAGGGTGATCCGGAAGAGGGTGGCGCTGCGTGGGTTCTCTCCGGCCCACCTTCAGACCTACACCAACCTGCACTTCAAGGAGCAGGAGCACCGGAACCTGGTCTCAGTCCAGCTGGATGCCAGCCCCCACCTCTGTGGCCTCTGCTCCATCCCCCTCTTCTGCTGGATCGTCTTCAGGAGCTTTAAACACCTGCACTCAGTCTACGACGACTTTGAGTTGCCAGAGGCTTGCGTGACCCTCACTAACATATTCCTTCTGCTGTCTGAAGTCTTCTTCAGCCGGGGGGCCGCTCCCCCACCTGTCCTCCTGAAGAGAAACACCAGGTGCCCCGCTGATACCTTCAGGGCAGGACTGAGGCCACTCACTGCCTTCTCCAAGCTGGCTCTGCTGGGCATGGAGAGAGGAGGCTTTGTGTTCGACCAGGAGGAGGTGGCCTCCTGTGGCCTGACTGACGATGACCTTAAGGTGGGTTTCCTCCGACCGGTCAGCTGCTACGATGCATGTGAAAACCCTTCCACCTTTGAGTTCCTTCACCTCACCCTGCAGTCCTTCTTGGCTGCATTCTCCCTGGTTCTGGATGAACAGGCCAGCGTAGGAAACATCCTCAAGTTCTTCACCGAGTGCAGCAGGAGGGGCAATACTTCTTGTTTATCGTGTGTCGTCCACTGCATCGGTGGCTCCTCCAAACCCAGGGGAAAGGATCCGTTCAAGACCAACGAGCATCTCCAATACGCCAACCTCTTCCTGTGTGGACTGCTGTCTAAGGCCAACGCCAGCTTGCTGGAGCACATGGTTCCTGCAGCGCTACTGAAGAGGAAGCGGGCGGTCCTCAAGTCCTACCTGTCCACCAGCGTGAGGTCCCACCTCCGCGGTTTGCCACTCTACAGCACAGAGCAGGAGGGCAGCAAGGTGCATGTCCTGCCCAACTTCCTGTGGATGCTGCGCTGCATCTTCGAGACAGGAAGTAAAGAGGTGGCACAGCTGACTGCGAAGGGAATCACAGCTGACTACATCAAGCTGGGCTACTGTAATGTGTTCTCTGGCGACTGCAGTGCCCTCAACTTTGTGCTGCAGCACCGGCGGAAGAGGCTAGGGTTGGACATGGACAACAACAACATCAGTGACTATGGGGTCAAGCAGCTCAGGCCTTCATTCAGTAAGATGACCGTGGTGAGGTGAGGAATTCGAATACATGCAGATGGAAACAGTTTGTATTTTATGCCACTGTTTACATGAAAGGTACACTTGTTTACAAATAACATTGACAAATAATTTCTTACTGCTATAGAAAATACTAGTATAACTAACTATAAAGTATAACTTTTCAGCTAAATTCGTTTTTCCATTTCAGATTGTGTGTCAATCAGATCTCAGACAGCAGCGTTGAGGTACTGGCTGAGGAGCTTATCAAACACAGAGTGGTGGAGGTTCTGGGGTGAGTCAGTGTCTATCGGGTTCAAATTGCCTGTCGAACTTTAGTAATGTATTGAGCTGTATGACGAACTTCATATGACGTGACTGTGACTGTATTTCTGTTGTCTTGATTTGCCAGACTTTACAATAATCACATTACGGACATTGGAGCCAAGCTAATCGCTCATATCATTGAGGAATGTCCTAAGTTAAGAGTCGTCAAGTATGTAAATTAATATGTCCAATCAATTATATAATGACTTGTATATAAATTAAAATGTTTATTTTTGGCACTTTGATTTGTTCAAAGGCTTGGCAGCAACAAGTTCACCAGTATGGGTGGCAAGTATCTGGCCAGCGCCATTCAGAAGAGCACATCTATCTTTGACGTGGGGTAAGTGCACTAATATAATTATTTTATTTAACATTTTGGATCAGAGTGCATGGGATGGATTGTTCCTGTTTTTCAGAATGTGGGGGAACAGCATTGGTGATGAAGGAGCAAGAGCATTTGCAGAGGCCCTGAGGAATCACCCAAGTCTTACCAACCTCAGGTGAGATGGATGGCAAGAAATGTCATCGTTATCACTTCTCTGAATAAGTACAATTGAAGTCAGAAGTTTACATAAACCTCAGACAAATACATTTAAGGTTTTTCACAATTCCTGACAGTTAATCTGAGTAAAAATTCTCTGTTTTAGGTCAGTTGGGACAAATACTTTATTTTAAGAATGTGAAATGTCAGAATAATAGAAGAGAGTGATTTATTTCATCTTTTATGTCTTTTATCACATTCCCAGTGGGTCAGAAGTTTACATACACTCAATTAGTATTTGGTAGCATTGCCTTTAAACTGTTTAACTTGGGATAAAACGTTTCAGGTAGCCTTCCACAAGCTTCCCACAATAAGTTGGGTAAATTTTGGCCTATTCCTCCTGACAGAGCTGGTGTAACTGAGTCAGGTTTGTAGGTCTCCTTGCTCGCACACGCTTTTCCAGTTCTGCCCACAAATTATCTATGGGATTGAGGTCAGGACTTTGTGATGGCCACTCCAGTACCTTGACTTTGTTGTCCTTAAGCCATTTTGCCACAACTTTGGAAGTATGCTTGGGGTCATTGTCCATTTGGAAGACCCATTTGCGATCAAGCTTTAACTTCCTGACTGATGTCTTGAGATGTTGCTTCAATATATCCACATCATTTTCCTACCTCACGATGCCATCTATATTGTGAAGTGCACCAGTCCCTCCTGCAGCAAAGCACCCACACAACATGATGCTGCCACCCCCATGCTTCAAGGTTAGGATGGTGTTCTTCGGTGGTGAGGCTAGCAAGCCTCCCCCTTTTTCCTCCAAACATAACAATGGTCATTATGGCCAAATAGTTGAATTTTTGTTTCAACAGACCAGAGGACATTTCTCCAAAAAGTACGATATTTGTCCCCATGTGCAGTTGCAAACTGTAGTCTGTCTTTTTAAGGCGGTTTTGGAACAGTGGCTTCTTCCTTGCTGAGCTGCCTTTCAGGTTATGTCAATATCGGACTTGTTTTACTGTGAATATAGATACTTTTGTACCTATTTCTTCCAGCATCTTCACAAGGTCCTTTGCTGTTGTTCTGGGATTAATTTGCACTTTTCGCACCAAAGTACTTTCATCTCTAGGAGACAGAACATGTCTCCTCCCTGAGCGGTTTGATGGCTGCGTGGTCCCATGGTGTTTATACTCGCATACTATTGTTTGTACAGATGAACGTGGTACCTTCAGGCGTTTGGAAATTGCTCCCAAGGATGAACCAGACATGTGGAGGTCTACAATTTTTTTCTGAGGTATTGGCTGATTCCTTTTGATTTTCCAATGATGTCAAGCAAAGAGGCACTGAGTTTGAAGGTAGGCCTTGAAATACATCCACAGGTACACCTCCAATTGACTCAAATTATGTCAATTAGCCTGTCAGAAGTTTCTAAAGCCATGACATCAATCTCTGGAATTTTCCAAGCTGTTTAATGGCACAGTCAACTTAGTGTATGTAAACTTCTGACACACTGTAATTGTGATACAGTGAAATAATCTGTCTGTAAACAATTGTTGGAAATATTACTTGTGTCATGCACAAAGTAGATGTCCTAACCGACTTGCCAAAACTATAGTTTGTTAACAAGAACTTTGTGGAGTGGTTGAAAAACAAGTTTTAATGACTCCAACAAAAGTGTATGTAAACTTCCCACTTCAACTGTATGTGACACTGATTGTGTCATGTCTTTTTCAGTTCTCCCACAACTGTGGTTGAGGTCAGAAATAAGGAAGTATAACCCATTGGTGTATCATTTTCCTAATGCACATTCAGCTACAGTATGGGTTACTGAAATCCCTAACTCACAAACACTGAAACTACAGTATCTATTTTACAGTATCACTCTGCCTCATAGTAATATCATTACCTAAAGTAATACAGTATACTTATGTGTTACTAATAGTAATTATATTTCTATGCTCTTCTCTCCCTTAGCCTCTCAGCCAATGGCATCGCTTCAGAAGGTGGGAGGAGCTTGGCCGAAGCACTGAAAGGCAACACAATGCTCAGAATCTTCTGGTAGGACAATCTTATTCATACATCAAATTTCTGTGACAGTATGTGTCTCTGTATATTTAATGTGCATTTGTGCTTTGGAGTTAACACAGTTTAAATGTGTGTTGTGGGGTTCTAGGTTGGTGCAAAACGAGTTGTCAGATGATGTAGCACCAGACCTGGCAGAACTGATCAGATCCAACACAGGTCTCTCTCACCTCTGGTAAGGCAGGCCCCAGTCTCAACACACTCCCAACAACCAATAATACAGTTTAGCTTCAGAATTAACCAGAAAGTGAACAAAAGTTATTTCTGAATGTTAAATAAATGTAGCTGGTTAACCTAGTTATCCCTTTGTGCCACTCTGCGCAGGTTAATCAATAATCAGCTGACAGTGGGTGGAATCAGACAGCTGTCAGAGGCTCTCTCCCACAACACATCACTCAAAGAGATCAGGTGAGTGTACGCAATGTCGCTCACTTATGAGCATTTTTTTTGTATCACGTTAATAATAGTATTTGATATATTCCTTAGATACATTTTTATTTCAAAACATCTTTCACCATTTGCACTTTGTAATGGCTGTGGTTCTTTGATTGCATTGCTGGTTCCTGATTATCATGTGCTCTGTCATCACTCACCCACAGTTTGAAAGGAAACTGTCTTTCTGAAGAGGAAGAGAAGCTGTTTGAGGCGGAGGGAAGGCTACGCTTCCACTGAGTAGACAGAACTGAGCAGACAGAACTGAGCTGGAGAGTGTGTAGATTGGTCACGTCTCTTACCGAAACTTAGTTCTTTGTGTGTTTTCTTGCATACTACATTTTGTAAATATTTGAACATCCTGCATTAGCTAGTTTATTCTGGCATATGAGTAAAAGTCTTGACCCATAAAAATACTTCCTACAGTCATATTTGTCCATAATGAATCTCTTTGTATTTAGGGATTTGAAACCAGAGGTGGCGTTCTCAGAGAGGAAGTCTTCAATGTAACTTTTTTACTAGCTCGACTTTAGTTTGAAACAAATCAACTTATAAAGGGCAAACTGTTCCTTGTTTAAGCACTTTCAGTTACCCATGGAACATCTTATCATTATGCAAAGCAAATCCATTGTTTAAATCCAGCTTCCACCCCCAAGCAATAAGACTGCTGAAACAATTAATCAAATGGTCACCGGAATATTACATTGACCCCCCCCCCTCTTCTTGAACTGCACTGTTGGTTAAGGGCTTGTAAGTAAGAATTTCATGGTAAGGTCTACACTTGTTGTATTCGGTGCATGTGACAAATAAAGTTTGATTTGATTTGAAACTGCTTTTGTTGACCAAAGGAAATACTTTACTGATGCTGAATTGCAGTATTGAATTTCTCCTGCACCACAACAACAGAGCACTCTGTAAATAAACTGAATTTGATGTGGCGCCTGCAATTAACTGGAGGTTAGGCCACTGCTCTCAAACCTCCCTTATCATCAACCCTCACCCCTCTGATTTCTCTGCCTCATTCCCTTATTCTTGTATACTGGCCAGCACTGTATCTGTATGACACATAACAGACAGTCAGTCATGTTATGGTCAGTTTGTGGTCATGGTGACTAATGAATATAGGTTAGCAGGCGATGATAGGAACAAACAAATAGAGGAAGACAGGACATTACACAACTTCCATATACACTACAGGTCAAACGTTTTAGAACATCTACTCATTCAAGGGTTTTGTCAATTGTACCGCAGATATGGAACCTAAATCACAGAGGATAGATGTGATGGCAGCTGCAGAGAAGTACCTGGGTACCCCTCCCATTTAAAAAAATATATATATACAGTACCAGTCAAAGGTTTGGACACACCTACTCATTCAAGGGTTTTTCTTAATTTTGTAAATATTTTTCTACATTGCATATTAATAGTGAAGACATCAAAACGATGAAATAACAGATATGGAATCATGTAGTAACCCAAAAAGTGTTAAACAAATCAAAATATATTTTATATTTGAGATTCTTCAAATAGCCACCCTTTTCCTTCAATAACAGCTTTGCACACTCTTGGCATTCTCTCAACCAGTTTCATGAGGTAGTCACCTAGAATGCATTTCAATTAACAGGTGTGCCTTCAGTTAATTTGTGGAATGTATTTCCTTCTTAATGCATTTGAGCCAATCAGGGGGGGGGGAGGGGGTGTATACCGAAGATAGCCCTATTTGGTAAAAGACCAAGTCCACATTACGTCAAGAACAGCTCAAATAAGCAAAGAGAAATGATAGTCCATCATTACTTTAAGACATGAATGTCAGTCAATACAGAAAATGTAATTAACTTTACAGTTCAATCAAATACAGTGGCAAAAACCATCAAGCACTATGATGAAACTGACTCTCATGAGGACCGCCACAGGAAATGAAGATCCAGAGTTACCTCTGCTGAGGATAAGTTCATTAGCGTTATCAGCCTCAGAAATTGCAGCCCAAATAAATGCTTCACAGAGTTCAAGTAACAGACACATCACAACATCAACTGTTCAGAGGAGACTGTGTGAATCAGGCCTTCATGGTTGAATTGCTGCAAAGAAATCACTACTATAGGACACCAATAAAAAGAGACTTGCTTGGGCCAAAAAACACAAGCAATGGACATTAGACCAGTGGAAATGTTCCTTTGGTCTGATGAGTCAAAATGAGATTTTTGGTTCCAACCACCGTGTCTTTGTGGGATGCTGTTTGGGTGAACTGATGATCTCCGCATGTGTATTTCCCACTGTAAAGCATGGAGGAGGAGGTGCTATGGTGTGGGGGTGCTTTGCTGGTGACACTGTCTGTGATTTCTTTAGAATTCAAGGCCCATTTAACCAGCATGGCTACCACAGCATTCTGCAGCGATACGCCATCCCATCTGGTTTTGGCTTAGTGGGACTATCATTTGTTTTTCAACAGAACAATGACCCAACAGGCTGTGTAAGGGCTATTTTACCAAGAAGAAGAGGGATGGAGTGCTGCATCAGATGACCTGGCCTCCACAATCACCCGACCTCACCCAAATTGAGGTGGTTTGGGATGAGTCCGACCGCGGTGTGAAGGAAAAGCAGCCAACACATGCTCAGCATATGTGGGAACTCCTTCAAAACGGTTGGAAAAGTATTCAGGTGAAGCTGGTTGAGAGAATGCCAAGAGTGGGAAAAGCTGTCATCAAGGCAAATGGTGGCTATTTGAAGAATCTCAAAATATAACATACAGTGCCTTGCGAAAGTATTCGGCCCCCTTGAACTTTGCAACCTTTTGCCACATTTCAGGCTTCAAACATAAAGATATAAAACTGTATTTTTTTGTGAAGAATCAACAACAAGTGGGACACAATCATGAAGTGGAACGACATTTATTGGATATTTCAAACTTTTTTAACAAATCAAAAACTGAAAAATTGGGCGTGCAAAATTATTCAGCCCCTTTACTTTCAGTGCAGCAAACTCTCTCCAGAAGTTCAGTGAGGATCTCTAAATGATCCAATGTTGACCTAAATGACTAATGATGATAAATACAATCCACCTGTGTGTAATCAAGTCTCCGTATAAACGCACCTGCACTGTGATAGTCTCAGAGGTCCGTTAAAAGCGCAGAGAGCATCATGAAGAACAAGGAACACACCAGGCAGGTCCGAGATACTGTTGTGAAGAAGTTTAAAGCCGGATTTGGATACAAAAAGATTTCCCAAGCTTTAAACATCCCAAGGAGCACTTTGCAAGCGATAATATTGAAATGGAAGGAGTATCAGACCACTGCAAATCTACCAAGACCTGGCCGTCCCTCTAAACTTTCAGCTCATACAAGGAGAAGACTGATCAGAGATGCAGCCAAGAGGCCCATGATCACTCTGGATGAACTGCAGAGATCTACAGCTGAGGTGGGAGACTCTGTCCATAGGACAACAATCAGTCGTATATTGCACAAATCTGTCCTTTATGGAAGAGTGGCAAGAAGAAAGCCATTTCTTAAAGATATCCATAAAAAGTGTTGTTTAAAGTTTGCCACAAGCCACCTGGGAGACACACCAAACATGTGGAAGAAGGTGCTCTGGTCAGATGAAACCAAAATTGAACTTTTTGGCAACAATGCAAAACGTTATGTTTGGCGTAAAAGCAACACAGCTCATCACACTGAACACACCATCACCACTGTCAAACATGGTGGTGGCAGCATCATGGTTTGGGCCTGCTTTTCTTCAGCAGGGACAGGGAAGATGGTTAAAATTGATGGGAAGATGGATGGAGCCAAATACAGGACCATTCTGGAAGAAAACCTGATGGAGTCCGCAAAAGACCTGAGACTGGGACGGAGATTTGTCTTCCAACAAGACAATGATCCAAAACATAAAGCAAAATCTACAATGGAATGGTTCAAAAATAAACATATCCAGGTGTTAGAATGGCCAAGTCAAAGTCCAGACCTGAATCCAATCGAGAATCTGTGGAAAGAATTAAAAACTGCTGTTCACAAATGCTCTCCATCCAACCTCACTGAGCTCGAGCTGTTTTGCAAGGAGGAATGGGAAAAAATGTCAGTCTCTCGATGTGCAAAACTGATAGAGACATACCCCAAGCGACTTACAGCTGTAATCGCAGCAAAAGGTGGCGCTACAAAGTATTAACTTAAGGGGGCTGAATAATTTTGCACGCCCAATTTTTCAGTTTTTGATTTGTTAAAAAAGTTTGAAATATCCAATAAATGTTGTTCCACTTCATGATTGTGTCCCACTTGTTGTTGATTCTTCACAAAAAAATACAGTTTTATATCTTTGTTTGAAGCCTGAAATGTGGCAAAAGGTCGCAAAGTTCAAGGGGGCCGAATACTTTCGCAAGGCACTGTATATTTAGATTTGTTTAACACTTTTTTGGTAACTACATGATTCCACATGTGTTATTTTTTAGTTTTGATGTCTTCACTATTATTATACAATGTAGAACATAGTAAAATAAAGAAAAAGCCTTGAATGAGTCGGTGTTCTAAAACTTTTGACCGGTAGTGTAACTTTTTCAATGACTGTTGAGAAAGCTTCTGCCATAATGCATTGAAAGTGAAACACTACCAAGACACACTGTAATTCACACTAGTACAACTAAAAGAATGTACTCCAAAAGTTTTGCTCTTTTAATTTCATATTCTGTACACATTTTTACATAAATGGAATGTTATAACATACTGTATGTCTAAATAGTTTCTAAAATAACATTTCTAGGTATGTACTGTCAGCCTGTCTCTGAAGTACCTTGGGAGGTATAACCCAAATAAAAATAGTTTCCTTCACCTCTCAACTATTACATGAATGCCCTACTACACCTCCACCTTCATTCAAGCAAGCTCATCCCCAACTAATAATCATCTACAGTATGTTCGCTGTCATGGTATATTATAGTATCATGAACAGAACATCAAGTATAGCTACCTGATGACATGTGTGTTCTCTAACGCATCTCGCATTCATATATGTTGACAGTTTTAAACACTGCATCCTCACAAGTCCATCCATACGGAGCTTTTCAACACGTAGATTTGGATAGACATCGATCCGATTGGATCGATATGGGCTCAAATTGGCAACTGTAGCATAAGCAGCAAAACCAAAACATTTACACAAAATGACCATATAAGCCCCCCTCCTTTACCACTGGCCTGACATCCAAACTGAATTCTCTACAGTAAAAACATAACGAAATCAGTTTAGGTGCTAGGCTGCCTCCCCACTCGCCCCCCAAAGAAACCCAAACATCCAAAAGACTAACAAAACTGAAATGGGGGTCAAATGTGATTTAAACTGATTCTAGCTACAGTAGATCATAGAAGGCTGTTCTGGTAGGCTAGCTAGGGAGGATCCTCGTGCTACACACATACCCATGACAATAAGGGCATATTGTACACATACAGTAGTATGCTTCAACAATCGTGAGTCATTCGACAACATTTAAAAATCACATTGCTTACAGTACAGTAGCCATGGGACAAACCATGCGGTGAGACCAGACATTCTAGTTTCAGACCAGACATTATAGTTTCTCCTTCACTGATGTGCAATGAGGAGAAACTCCCATCTGGATTTAGATCAAACTTTATTAGCTATAGTACATGATGACAAATGGGGAAACAGTCCATTTGGGTGGGGGCTTTTTATTGTCCAATTCCAAAGAGCTGTATGCCTCGCTGTACTGTATAAAGTGTTAGCAGCACGTCTTAGAGGCATGACGATGGCCCTTTTGGAGAAACCAGTTAATATGGTGTAACTGACCCAGTAGCCATGGTAACACTATCTTTAGTATATCCATACCATAATACCCAGATCCCCTATAAATGCTCTTTATTAATTTGTCTGACTGGTCGTTACTAGTTTGAATTGGGCAACCAATATAAATACTATTGATCTTATTCCTAGATCTGTCATAATAATATACTATAATCTAAAATCTCTAAACTGTGGAGATTGAAAAACCTCCACAATGATTGTGAAAAGCATAGCCATTTAAAAGCCTTTTGTCTAATTCATTGAATTTGTCTATCAGTTTCTTACTCTGCCCTTATTCGCAGCCCAATGGTGAAGATGGAGGTCTAGTATACTGGTATACTAATTAGCAGCGCATCCTGGGAAAGCTCTCACAACATTAAAGAGAACAACATCAAGGCCTTGTTTAAATATTACAACCCAGGGTTGCTGGAAGCTGAAATGTATTAGATAAGAAATGTGTAAAACACTCAAACACACTGAGAAAGTGGATCCAACATTCTAATGATACCTTTTTTGAATATATCAGTCTTCCCCTTATTCTGATTGGCTTTGGCATGGAGCTCCACCAATCGCCTACTTCCTGCCCCGCCATCTCACCTCTACTGTGATAGGCTGATTGGTAGATGATTATGATTGGGTAAAAAGTGTGCAATCTCAGGCAGCTATTTGAAACAGCACTGAAATGGACAAACATGAATAGAAGTCATAGTTATTCATGTCATTCTCTTTGCATTAAGGCCCAACTTAGTTTCACTATAACTCATACATACATACACAGATATGCAATTACACCATTATGTCAAATCTGCACACTTAAAATAATTTGCATAATAATAACTGATAAGTCTCATGATGATAAATAAAGATTAAAAGTAAAAGTGAGTGAGTGAGAGAAGAGGATGGGTGTGTGAACCCTGTAGAAGGCTAGAGTATATACACCACATAATGTCAACGGGCCCCTGGGGGAGGGGGATATCTGTTCTGGGGTCAGCACATTGTAGCCTGGATCCCAACTGAATTGATCCTCTTCACAATTGCCAAACTGAAGATGCACAGTAAACCAATTGTGAAACATAGTAATTCCGTTGGGATCCAGGCTAAGCACAGAGGGCCTCATGTCCCAGACAGACAGCTATTGCTGCTACAAAAACTAAGATTAACGTTCTCACTTCAGAGAAGTGCCTGCTGGGAGTTGTAGTTGCTACTAGCTGAGCCACGCACTTCTGGTAGCACAGTCCAGTTCACGTCTTGTTGCTACCACAGAGGCATTGAGGGGTTGTGAGTTAGATAGCTAGTCAAGGGAAAGGAGATAGTGAGAAAGAGAGAGAGGGACAGCATATTGCAGGGCACTTCTAATTTCAGTGTGGCTAGCAGCCAGGGCCAGCTCCAGTCATGTCCCAGTGGAGTAAAGGGTAGAGATAAGCAGAGTTTCACATTCAGCTGAGTCGAGCTCTCTGCTGGGTCTCTCTCTGTCTGTCGTCATCCAGTCATCCAACACACAGGGGGAAGGGCTAGGGAGGGAGGATATAGTATAGACTCATACCTGACTTCCCACCCTCTGTCCCCAACCCACCAATCGCACTGTTCTGTTCTGTTCTGTTGTCTTGACTCTGCCCTGGTAGGCCATTAGGATCTGAAGGTGAAGGCACTGGTAGACACAGTTGGTGAGGAGGGGGAAAGGGGGGGATGAGGACTGACTTCCCCTTGCCCCTTCTCCCCTCAGCTTGCTCCCCGAAATGTCCAGGTGTACAATCACTCAGACCAAACAGATGGGAGGAGACCTGGATCTACTGTCCAATAACACAGGAGGAGGGAATTCCAAGTCACAGCAGCCCTGGAGCTCAGCCAACCAAAGCAGCTCAATCACTGGGGCATGGCCAATGGGATGAAATGCAAAACGTCTGTGGGTGGCATATACAGCCGTTTCATTGATGCGGCAGAGAGTGAGAGGGCGTGTTGAGAGCAACAGTTTTTCCTGATTGGATAGTTGTGCAACAGAGGTGTTTTGTCTTCCCCTCAACATCAGGTTGGCAGATAAGCATGTATGTCTGTCTGTCGGTCTGTCTGTCTGTCTTTGAGGACAAAGCAGAGGTTGGTTGTGTTTGTGAGTGTGTATTTGTGAGTTTGTGTGTCTGTGTCTGTCTGGTCTTGTCTCGGAGCCGATTGCGTGTGTGTGGAGATAAATAGATAGATCAGCATTAAATGTAGTTTCCCTGAAGATTGCTTTTAATGAGTTTTGGCACACTGCGGTTCTTGACTGGTTTGAGTTGAGGTGTGTTGAGGGCTGAGGTACTGGAGGTGATGGGGATAGAGGGGTAGGGTCAGGGTGAGGTGTCAGTTCTGTACTGGCCACAGAGTCACAGTGTGTCTGTCCAGTAGTCTCATTGGCAACGTGGAAGGGGAGGGGATTCACATTAAGGAATTTTGTTATTGGAGCAGATCACTCTTCTTAACGAGGAAGTAAGAAACCTGCAGAGATGAAAAACATCAGAAATCTGAATATACTGAGGGCTAACACGTGATGCTGAAACAAAACAATACAAAGAAAGAACTCGACTGAACTAAAAGGTATAATACTGTACCATATTTTTCCTGTTTTGTGTCAATACAATAGAACATTTGTTTGGGAAACTCTACGGTGGAAATGTTTCCCACAGAATATTAAAGTGACTTATCACAGTAACGCATTAATATCAACAACACTCAGTAAATGTGGATTTTACCTGTGGAGAAAAGTAGCGAGGCCCTTTAGTCTGAGGGATGTTCTGGACACGATCTGTTCACCTCAAACCACTCATCAATACAGCTGACAGAGAGAACAGGAGACACAGTCAGGAAGAACATAGCACATACTACATACAGTGCATTCGGAAATTATTCAGACCCCTTGACTTTTCCCGCATTTTGTTACGTTACAGCCTTATTATAAAATGGATGAAATAAATGTTTTCTTCATCAATCTACACACAAAGCAGAAACAGGTTTTTATATATTTTTTCAAATTTATAAAAAATAAAAACAGAAATGCCTTATTTACATAAGTATTCCGACCCTTCTCTATGAGACTCAAAAAGGTCTGCAGCATCAAAGGTCTCCAAGAACACAGCAGCTTCAATCATTCTTAAATGGAAGAAGTTAGGAACCACCAAGACTCTTCCTAGAGCTGGCCGCCCGGCCAAACTGAGCAATCAGGGGAGAAGGGCCTTGTTCAGGGAGGTGACCAAGAACCCGATGGTCATTCTGACAGAGCTCCAGAGTGGAGATGGGAGAAACTTCTAGAAGGACAACCATCTCTGCAGCACCACCAATCAGGCCTTTATGGTAGAGTGGCCAGACGGAAGCCACTCCTCAGTAAAAGGCACATGACAGCCCACTTGGAGTTTGCCATAAGGCATCTAAAGGACTCTCAGACCACAGAAAAACAAGATTCTCTGGTCTGATGAAACCAAGGATGAACTCTTTGGCCTGAATGCCAAGCATCACGTCTGGAGGAAACCTGGCACCACTCCTATGGGGAAGCATGGTGGTGGATGCGTCATGCTGTGGGAATGTTTTTCAGCGACAGGGCCTGGGAGACTAGTCAGGATTGAGGGAAAGATGAGCGAAGCAAAGAACAGAGAGACCCTTGATGATAACCTGCTCCAGAGCGCTCAGGACCTCAGACTGGGGCAAAGGTTCACCTTCCAAGAGGACAATGACCCTAAGCACACAGCCAAGACAACGCAGGAGTGGCTTCGGGACAAGTCTCTGAATGTCCTTGAGTTTCTCAGCCAGAGCCCGGACTTGAACCCAATCATACATCTCTGGAGAGACCTGAAAATAGCTGTGCAGTGAAGCTCCCCATCCAACCTGACAGAGCTTGAGAGGATCTGCAGAGTAGAATGGGAGAAACTCCACAAATACAGGTGTGCCGAGCTTGTAGCGTCATACCCAAGAAGACTCGAGGACGTAATCACTGCCAAAGGTGCTTCAACAAAGTACTGAGTAAAGGGTCTGAATACTTATGTAAATGTGATATTTCAGTTTTATCACTTTAATAAATTGGCAAAAAAATAAATAATCTAAAAACCTGTTTATGCTTTGTCATTAACGGGTATTGCTGGTAGATTGATGAGGGAAAAAACAATTTAATCAATTTTAGAATAAGGCTGTAACGTAAAAAAACTGTGGAAAAAGCCAAGGGTCTGAATACTTTCCGAATGCACTGTATATAGAACAAAAGAAGGAATGGGGGAGGGAGACAGAGCGAGAGAGCAGGAATGATGATGCATTCACATACCGGTTGAGGAAAACAGGAGAGATCCCTCGTCATAGGTTGTACAGAAACATGTAGTGATATAGAGAGGGGGAGAGAAAGAGAGAGGTATACAGAAAGAAGGGGCGAGAGAGGGATAGAGAGAGGGGAACTTACCCTTTGTGGTATATGCAGAGACAGGGCAGGCGAGCAATGGTGTCCCCCTGTACCAGCTCCTCAAGACAGATTGCACATTCCCCTGCATCCTTACTCAGGACGTCCTCTGGAGGGAGAGAGAGAGTGAGTGAGTGAGTGAGTGAGTGAGAGCCAGACTGCCCATTTAATCAACAAGGCCAAAACCAGCTGTACCTCCACAGCCTTGTCAAAGCCTGCAAACAGCCCTAGTCACAGCCTGCAAAGAACCACAGGGCTGGAGCGTGGCTGGAGAGAGAGAGAAAGATAGAGAGAACACCTATGAGGATCAAAACACACACACCAAAATGATACCGCCATTATTGGCTAAGAATGATTTCATTTACACTTCAATTCCTGAAGGGGGAGCTCTATATCCATGGTTAAACCCTAGTGGTCCATATGGACCAAACTGGCATTGGGAGCAGGCTCTAATGCAGTGGGACATGTGATGTCATGATGAGAGGAGGGGGAGGTGGAGAGGTGCATTTGGTCTTTCCTCCTTACAAACAACAACACACAGTTTAAAGCAAGTGCTGTTCTGCATCAAGCTCTCAATAGTGTGGAATTGATAGGAGGAATCCCACTACTACAGTGTTCTGTTATCGCTCCAAATCAAATCAAATTGTATTGGTCACATACACATGGTTAGCAGATGTTAATGCGAGTGTAGCGAAATGCTGACAACACAGCATTTCTCTGTCATAGGATCCCTCCTGAGGTCTCAGAACGGCATTACAACCATCTATTCTCTATATTAATCTATTTACCATGTCAGACTCACACAAGTGTTTGCATACCTGTTCCATTGTGTCTGCCTGGGTTAATAATTTGCATAACTCAACCACTATCTTTATTTCAACAGTTGGTTCTGTGGTTGTATATGTCATGTTATCTACAGCCCTCAGACCAAATCCTGCTTCAATAATTGATTATTTACTCATACTGGAAGCAAGTGAGAATGAAAACTGCTCTCATGCACTGCTCTCTCTCTCTCATTTGTTGGATATTTTTATCTGATGTGTTATAGAAACACATGTTACTGGCTCAGCTGACAGCTACAGGAAACACAGATTGGGGGCAAGGGACTCAGAAAAAGGACACACACACATGTACATGCACACACACACACCAGAGGGTTATGGCTTCATTAAAACACCAGGCTACTGTTCCTGTAAAAACTGACCAACACACTCAGTGTGTGTTAAACAGAGAGCAGGACAGCAGGCATAGAGAGCGAGAGAGAGAAAGAGAAAGAGAGAGAGAGAGAGAGAGAGAGAGAGAGAGGGGGAGGCAGAGAGAGAGAGAGAGGGAGAGAGAGAGAGGGAGAGGGAGAGAGAGGGAGGGAGATGGAGGTGGCTATGTTTATTGTTGTAACACTTTACATAGCCATAATATGACATTTGAAATGTCTCTATTCCTCTTTTGTGACTGTCATGTTTACAGTACATTTTGATTGTGTATGTTACCTTTGTTACTTATCTATTTAACTTGTTTGGCAATGTAAACATATGTTTCCTATGCCAATAAAGCCCTTTGAGTTGAAATGAGAGCGAAAGAGAGGGAGAGCGAGAGAGAGACAGGGAGAGAGGGAGCGAGAGAGCGAGAGAGAGCGAGAGAGTGGGAGAGAGAGATCATTCCTCTATAAATAATCTACTACCACTTGAGTTTTGATGTTGGTGACCTTGCACGTACACGCACACACGTACACAAATACATTACGTACACACACGTACACACACCCACACCCAAACCCACACATTGCAGGAGGTGTCTTCAGCTGGAATATGATGCAATTTCAAGAAAATTGTTATTATTATTTAATTAGAGTTCAATATTATTTAATTATAGTCCAATTCAAAAGCTTTAAGAACTATGTATTGGAGATATCGGACCCCTTCTATCCCACAGTGTTAGTTTCCTTGTTAAATTGTCAATTCTTCCTTTATTCCAGACAGTTAGAGAAGAACAAGAGTCTTCACACACAGAGATGCGTACAAAGCTATCCCTCGCCCTCCATTTGGCAAATCTGACCATAATTCTATCCTCCTGATTCCTGCTTACAATCAAAAATAAAAGCAGGAAGCACCAGTGACTCGGCCAATAAAAAAGTGATCAGATGAAGCGGATGATAAACTACAGGACTGTTTTGCTACAGACTGTAATATGTTTCGGGATTCTTCCGAATGCATTGAGGAGTACACCACATCAGTCACTGGTTTAATCAATAAGTGCATTGATGATGTCATCCCCACAGTGACTGTGCGTACATACTCTAAACAGAAGCCATGGATTACAGGCAACATCCGCACTGAGCTAAAGGCTAGAGCTGCCACTTTCAAGGAGCGGGACTCTAACCCGGAAGCTTATGAGAAATACCGTTATGCCCTCCGACGAACCATCAATCAGGCAAAGTGTCAATACAGGACCAAGATCGAATCGTACTACACTGGCTTCAACGTTCGTCAGATGTGGCAGGGCTTGCAAAGTATTACAGACTACACAGCGGAGAGCTGCCCAGTGACACATGCCTACCAGACGAACTAAACTACTTCTTCTATGCTCGCTTTGAGGCAAGTAATTCTGAAACATGCATGAGAGCATCAGCTGTTTCGGACGACTGTGTGATCCCACTCTCCACAGCCCATGTGAGTAAGAACTTAAACAGGTCAACATTCACAAGGCCGCAGGGCCAGACGGATTACCAGGACATGTACTGCAAGCATGCGCTGACCAACTGGCAAGTGTCTTCACTGACAATTTCAACCTCTCCCTGTCTGAGTCTGTAATACCAACATGTTTCAAGCAGACCACCATAGTCCCTGTGCCAAAGAACACTAAGGTAACCTGCCTAAATGACTACCGACCTATAGCACTCACGTCTGTAGCCATGAAGTGCTTTGAAAGGCTGGTCATGGCTCACATTAACACCATCATCCCAGAAATCCTAGACCCACTCCAATTTGCATATCGCCCCAACAGATCCACCGATGATGCAATCTCTAGTGCCCTCAAAGCTCATCACTAAGCTAAGGACCCAGGGATTAAAGACCTCCCTCTGCAACTGGATCCTGGACTTCCTGACGGGTCCCTCCCAGGAGGTAAGGGTAGGTAACACATCCGCCACGCTGATCCTCAAAACTGGGGCTCCTCAGGGGTGTGTGCTCTGTCCCCTCCTGTACTCCCTGTTCAACCATTACTGCATGGCCAAGCACGACTCCAACACCATCATTAAGTTTGCAGACGACACAACAATGATCACCGACAATGATGAGACTAAAGGTCGAACGATTAATCAGAATGGCCGATTAATTAGGGCCGATTTCAAGTTTTCATAACAATTGGAAATTGGTATTTTTGGACACCGATTTTGCCGATCAATTAAAAAAAAAAAGTACACCTTTATTTAACCTTTATTTAACTAGGCAAGTCAGTTAAGAACGCATTCTTATTTTCAATGACGGCCTAGGAACGGTGGGTTAACTGCCTTGTTCAGGGGCAGAATGACAGATTTTTACCTTGTCAGCTCTGGGATTCAATCTTTCAACCTTTCAGTTAACTAGTCCAATGCTCTAACCACCTGCTTTACATTGCACTCCACGAGGAGCCTGCCTGTTACGCGAATGCAGTAAGAAGCCAAGGTAAGTTGCTAGCTCATTAAACTTATCTTATAAAAAACAATCAATCAATTATAATCACTAGTTATAACTACACATGGTTGATGATATTACTAGTTTATCTAGCGTGTCCTGCGTTGCATATAATCGATGCGGTGCGTATTCGCGAAAAAGGACTGTCGTTGCTCCAACGTGTACCTAAACATAAACATCAATGCCTTTCTTAAAATCAATTCACAAGTATATATTTTTAAACCTGTGTATTTAGTTAATATTGCCTAATAACATGACTCGTTGCGAACTGTAAAGACTATTTCTTCCTAACAAAGACAGCCAACTTCGCCAAACGGGGGATGATTTAACAAAAGCGCATATGCGAAAAAAGCACAATCGTTGCACGAATGTACCTAACCGTAAACATCAATGCCTTTCTTAAAATCAATACACAGAAGTATATATTTTTAAACCTGCATATTTAGCTAAAAGAAATCCAGGTTGGCAGCCAATATTAACCAGGTGAAATTGTGTCACTTCTCTTGCGTTCATTGCACACAGAGTCAGGGTATATGCAACAGTTTGGGCTGCCTAATTTGCCAGAATTGAATGTAATTATGACATAACATTGAAGGTTGTGCAATGAAACAGGAATATTTAGACTTATCGATGCCACCCGTTAGAACGGTTCCGTATATCACTGAAAGAATAAACGTCTTGTTTCGAGATGATAGTTTCAATCGGTGATGTCACTCGCTCTGAGACTTGGAGTAGTTGTTCCCCTTGCTCTGCATGGGTAACGATGCTTCGAGGGTGGCTGTTGTCGTTGTGTTCCTGGTTCGAGCCCAGATAGGGGCGAGGAGAGGGATGGAAGCTATACTGTTACACTGGCAATACTAAAGTGCCTATAAGAACATCCAATAGTCAAAGGTATATGAAATACAAATGGTATAGAGAGAAATAGTCCTATAATTCCTATAATAACTACAACCTAAAACTTCTTACCTGGGAATATTGAAGACTCATGTTAAAAGGAACCACCAGCTTTCATATCTTCTCATGTTCTGAGCAAGGAACTTAAACGTTAGCTTTTATACATGGCACATATTGCACTTTTACTTTCTTCTCCAACACTTTGTTTTTGCATTATTTAAACCAAATTGAACATGTTTCATTATTTATTTGAGGCTAAATTAATTTTATTGATGTATTATATTAAGTTAAAATAAGTGTTCATTCAGTATTGTTGTCATTATTACAAATATATATATATTTAAATCGTCCGATTAATCGGTATTGGCTTTTTTGGTCCTCCAATAATCGGTATTGGTATCTCATTGAAAAATCATAATTGGTCGACCTATAGATGAGACAGCCTATAGGGAGGAGGTCAGAGACCTGACCGTGTGGTGCAAGGACAACAACCTCTCCCTCAATGTGATCAAGACAAAGGAGATGATTGTGGACTACAGGAAAAGGAGGAACGAGCACACCCCCATTCTCACCGACGGGGCTGTAGTGGAGCAGATTGAGAACTTCAAGTTCCTTGGCGTCCACATCACCAACAAACTAACATGGTCCAAGCACACCAAGACAGTCATGAAGAGGGCACCACAACACCTATTCCCCTTCAAGAGACTGAAAAGATTTGGCATGGGTCCTCAGATCCTCAAAAGGTTCTACAGCTGCACCATCGAGAGCACCCTGATGGGTTGCATCACTGCCTGGTATGGCAACTGCTCGGCCTCTGACCGCAAGGCACTACAGAAGGTAGTGCGTACAGCCCAGTACATCATCGGGCCAAGCTTCCTGCCATCCAGGACCTCTAAATCAGGCCCTCTGCCACCGAACGGCAAGCTGTACCGGAGCACCAAGTTTAGGTGCAAGAGGCTTCTAAACAACTTCTACCCCCAGGCCATAATACTCCTGAACATCTAATCAAATGGCTACCCAGACTATTTGCATTGCCCCCTCCCTCTTTTATGCTGCTGCTACTCTCTGTTATTATGCATGCATAGTCACTTTAATAGCTCAACCTACATGTACAGTTTACCTCAATTACCTTGATTACCTCTACTAACACATTAACTCTGTACCGGTACTCCCTGTACCCTGTTACTTTTATTTTTTATTTTTGGGGGGTATTTCTCTTAAAACTGCATTGTTGGTTAAGAGCTTGTAAGTAAGCATTTCACTGTTGTATTTGGCACATGTGACAAAAACATTTGATTTGATTTGATTGGCACAACATCAATACTAAGAATATATGAGAAAGAGAGAGAGAAAGGGAGAGGGAGAAGGGGAGAGAGAGAGAGAGAGAGAGAGAGAGAGAGAGGGAGGGAGAGAGGGAGAGAGGGAAAAGGAGAGGGAGAAGAGGAGTGAGAGAGAGAGGAGCAGGAGATTTAGAAAGACAGAGAGTAGAGGACAAAGGAGACATGACAAACATCAAATATTAGGAGGGTGGAAAAATTATGATGACAAACAGCATGGCGGAGCGAGGGAGCAAGAGAGAGCGATAGAACGAGGCATGATGACATCAGCACTTTATATTTATTATCTCTTGGAGACAATTAATGTTAATTAATTAATTAATTAATAAGCATTACCAGGGGAACGGCAGGTACCTGATAGACAGTGTGTGGATGTGTGTGGGTATATGAGAGAGACACACAGAGAGAGAGAGAGAGAGAGAGAGAGAGAGAGAGAGAGAGAGAGAGAGAGAGAGAGAGAGAAAGAGAGAGAAAGAGAGAGGCAGAGAGAGTCAGAGAGAGTATATGTGCATGCAAGAGTAAGTGCAGTGCAGTATGTACAGTATAAACCCAAAATAGTGCTCACTCCACAGTAAACGGGCCCTTGTCAAAAGTAGTGCACTAAAGAGAGAATAGGGTGTAATGTAACCAGAAGCTACAGTTCTTCATTATCTGAATAGGGTGTGATCCAACCAGAAGCTACAGTACTTCATGATCTGAATAGGGTGTGATCCAACCAGAAGCTACAGCACTTCATGATCTGAATAGGGTGTGATCCAACCAGAAGCTACAGTTCTTCATGATCTGAATAGGGTGTGATCCAACCAGAAGCTACAGATCTTCATGATCTGAATAGGGTGTGATCCAAGCAAAAGCTACAGTTCTTCATGATCTGAATAGGGTGTGATCCAGCCAGAAGCTACAGATCTTCATGATCTGAATAGGGTGTGATCCAACCAGAAGCTACAGTTCTTCATGATCTTAGTCTATGCCGCTCTGACATTGCTCATCCATATATTTACATATTCTTAATTTCATTCTTTTACTTAGATTTGTGTGTATTGGGTATATGTTGTGAAACTGTTAGATATCACTTGTTAGATATTACTGCACTGTCGGAGCTAGAAACGCAAGCATTTTGCTAAACCCGCAATAACATCTGGTATACACGTGTATGTGCCCAATAAAATATTGATATGATTGATCTCTTATTTAACAATACAGTGTTCTCTCTGATCTGATTCTGAGGTGATCAAATTGTTTTCATTTCACTATAGTTAGAGTTACAGGGACATTGATATGAGAGCATGTGAGGTGGCATTGGCTCTTAAATGGAGTTGAACTTAAATCCATAGCTGACCGTTAGTGACTGTCAGTGTGTGTGTGCTTTATCGGTGCCATCAGGCATGACAAGAGCTGATTGTGATGTAACCTTTAAGCCTGCTGGAGCTGCTAACAGTTGGGTTCTAGGCTCTATCCAATAGGAGATCAGTGACAGGGCAGCTGCTGTGGTGTGTATGTGTTCAGCTTAGCCTGGACTCTGTTTCCACTGCTACAGGAATAGACCTGGGCTGCATGTGTGTGTGTGTGTGTGTGTGTGTGTGTGTGTGTGTGTGTGTGTGTGTACGTGCACGGTAAACAGAGCTAAGCAGCAGTGTTTCTGGTGTACATGACATTGGAGTGGTGGGTATGTGTTGGGCTGCAGGCAGCAGGCTGCTCAGAGCTGAGACTGGGATGGTCAGTGCTTTAGACTGGATTTATGACATCCTCTCAGTGACCTTGACAGATAGAGGGAGGGACAACACCATGTACCACACACACACACATAACTGCACATACACATTGTGTGTACAGTTAACTGTCAAAATAATGGAAACACGTGAGTAAATGAGGGATACAACGTATATTGAAAGCAGGTGCTTCCACACAGGTGTGGTTCCTGAGTTAATTAACATCCCATCATGCTTTGGGTCATGTATAAAATGCTAGGCAGGCCATTATTTTGGCAGTTATTTGTATATCATATATGCAGTAACAGTATATAGCATGGCTGTGTCCCCATCCAAAGGCAGCTGCCTGCAACCTATTGGCTGGTTGGTAGCATTTTTGCCAGAAGGTAACTGAAAAGGAATTTGAGACGGGATTCGAAGGCAGCATCGAGCGAGATAACGCATAACGTTTATTTATATTGTATCCACTGTAGTAGCGTGAACAGTACAAAGCCCTTTGAGATCCTCAAAAAGTTCTACAGCTGCACCATTGAGAGCATCTTGACTGGCTGCATCACCGCTTGGTATAGTAACTGCTTGGCATCTGAGCGCAAGGAGGAGTGCGTACGGCCCAGTACATCACAGGGGCCGAGCTCCCTGCCTTCCAGGACCACTATACAAGGCGGTGTCAGAGAAAGGCCCTAAAAACTGTCAAAGACACCAGCCACCCAAGTCATAGACTGTTCTCTCTGCTAACGCACGGCAAGCAGTACCGGAGCACCAAGTCTGGAACCACCAGGACCCTGAACAGCCATATATAAGCCATATATAGTTAGCTAAATCGTTAACCAATAGCTACCCGGACTATCTGATTGACCATTTTTGCAGTATCTCCTTTGACTCATCACATACGTGTTGCTGTTTCAGTTTATTATCCATCCTGTTGCCTAGTCACTTTATCCCTACCTATATGTACACATCTACCTCATTTACATTTCACCCCTGCACATCCACTCTGTACTGGTCAGCCAGGTCACCCGTGATTCAAGTCGGTATTCGACGTCCATCCATGTCTGAGGACGTTGGGAGATGACATGGAAACCGGCGACTAGGGGCAACAGTGAGGCTGTTACTTTCAATTAGGTTTCAGTTTTGCTAGGGCGTTGTGGACGGGGATGGCGGATAGGTGTAAGCATCTGCCTATGGTTCCAAAAGTTAACCCTCACCTTACCCCTTCAGAGTTAATGCCTAACCTTAAGAATTCAGAGTTAATGCCTAACCTTAAGAATTCAGAGTTAATGCCTAACCTTAAGAATTCAGAGTTAATGCCTAACCTTAAGATTTCAGAGTTAATGCCTAACCTTAAGAATTCAGAGTTAATGCCTAACCTTAAGATTTCAGAGTTAATGCCTAACCTTAAGAATTCAGAGTTAATGCCTAACCTTAAGAATTCAGAGTTAATGCCTAACCTTAAGAATTCAGAGTTAATACCTAACCTTAAGATTTCAGAGTTAATGCCTAACCTTAAGAATTCAGAGTTAATGCCTAACCTTAAGATTTCAGAGTTAATGCCTAACCTTAAGAATTCAGAGTTAATGCCTAACCTTAAGATTTCAGAGTTAATGCCTAACCTTAAGAATTCAGAGTTAATGCCTAACCTTAAGATTTCAGAGTTAATGCCTAAACTTAAACTTGGAATGATACAGAGAAGTAACCAAACACTTAAAAATGTGACATTTGGAACATCTTTGAAATTTGACATCTGAGAAACATGGATGAATGTCTAACTCTGACGTGAGACTGTGACAATACGTTGGTACTGGTACCCCGTGTATACAGCCACGTTATCGTTACTCATTGTGCATTTATTCCTTGTGTTATTATTTTTCTATTATTTCTTCTTTTCTCTCTGCATTGAAGGGAAGGGCCAGGAACTAAGCATTTCACTGTTAGTCTCACCTGTTGTTTACAAAGCATGTGACAAATAAAATTTGATTTGAAACAGACTAGCCAGTGCAGGATCAGGGAGTGATCAGACCAAAGCACCAGCAGGGTATCAGACAATATCTCAACATGACCTCTGACACTTTCCACTCCGACCCAACCCAGGTCAAGACCTCCCCTGCTCCCTTCCTCGTCTGGTTCCCTCAATAAAGGAAGGTGGGAGGGGGGAGTGTGCAGGGTAAGCCCTCTTTCCTCCACCTGTTTCCTACTCTATCTGTCCTTCTCCCTTTTATGATAACAGAGTGCCTCTCTCTCTCTCACACACACACACACACACACACACACACACACACACACACACACACACACACACACACACACACACACACACACACACTATTCTAGGCCATTCTAGTTTTACAGGCTATACTTGTTTGCTTAAACAAAGAGGAGACATTGTGGCAATGTCATGTGTTTAAATTCAATTGATGGCAATGGGGATGGTATGAGAGGATGGGGAGGAGGAGGGACGAGGTAGAGGTTGGGGGAGGGGGGGTGATGGGGGAAGGAGAAGGTGGGGGAGGAGGAGGAGGTGGGGAGGAGGATGATGGGGGAGAGAGGAGGTGGGGAGGAGGAGGATGGGGAGGGAGGAGGAAGCGAGGAGGCTTTTAGAGACTGTCCTTGAGGTGCACAAAGCAAACAGCTCAGAAGCACATGGACATGCTGATTAAACACCTTCAGGATGTAGTGTGTGTGTGTCTTTACGAGTGAGTGTGTTTGGTGTAAGGGGTGTGTGAGTGTGTGTGTGAGAGAGCGAGAGAGAGATAGAGTTTGTACACACGTGTGTACATGCATGTGTGAGTGTGTGCTAAAAGTAAAAGATTACAGCTTCTAACCTCTGTTAGTGTGTGCTGTCTGGACTGAGCTCAGCTAGTCATAGTCTCAGGACACACAGACAGGGACAGTTAGGGACCCAGAGAACAGGCTTGATCAACATTAAACTACACAGGCCTCATAAAGACATCATTAGCTTCTCCCTCAACACAGTCCATTGGACACTCATTTCAATCACCTCATTAGACACGCACGCACACACACACATGCACGCACACACACACCCTCGTTAACATGCGCAGCTGATTCACCATCTTTGAGTCTAACGACAGGTCAGAGGCCTGCGTCGTGATGGAGGACCATGTTACTGTGGTAATGGGGTCGGTGACGTTAGCGTGTGTCATGGGTCGTCTATATACCAGACAGACACAGAACGGATGATTAGCAAAACAATCTCTGGAAAAACTGTCTCTCTAGCTAGAAATGGGAGGAAGGAAACGTGACAGTAAGTGTCCGCCCCAAATGGCAGCCTATTCCCTTACTTTTGACCAGGGCCCATTTGGGACTAGGCCTAATTTAAATCATGAGCGCTGACCAAGAGAAGGAATGGCATATTAATACAGTGTATTATTAACCTGAATGCCCTCTAATGTAGCCGACAGATGAACACCACCAAGATAAAAATCATCATCAATAGTGTTCAGAATGTATTCTACTTCTCTCAAAAACATGATTTAGACCAACGTGACTGTATTAGGCTAGATAACGAATCCTATCTAGTATAATACATTCCCTGTCTGCTTTCTCTGTCCAGTTCATACACAACAGAGCACTAAACCATGGCTAAAGATTAATTTAGACGATACCACAGGATCAATGTTGAGCCTCCTCTCATTCTTAACAGTGAACACAACACACCACTGAGCCCTGAGTCTGATTCAACAGCACAGATCCTGGGTAACTCTAAAGACACAAGGACTCCTTTTAGACCTGGAGGGCCACGCATACACACACACACTGAAGTCCTCTCTGTGTGGCACGGGCTGGGCAGGAAGCCCCTATAGGCTAATTACAGAAGGACAGGGAGATAAAGCCATGATGATTAGTCAGTGTGGACAGGTATCGATTAGTCCCTGCTTTTCGGGCTGTTCTGTGGTGTTTTTGCTGAAAAGGAAGTTGGCAGTAAGTTGGAATGTGGAGAGTCCCAGCAGAGAACCTTGCTCTGACACTGAGCCAAGAGGAGCAGCTTTAACATGCAGGGCAGCAGGCAGGCAGGCAGGCAGGCAGGCAGGCAGGCAGGCAGGCAGGCAGGCAGGCAGGCAGGCAGGCAGGCATACCCAGAGAGGGAAAAGAGAGGAGAGAGAGAGAGAACGAGAGGGGGGGTGGAGAGAGAGAAACAGAGAAAGAGCCAGACTGACCATTTAATCAACCAGGCCAAAACCAGCTGCACTCTCCCCTCCACAGCCTTGTCAAAGCCTGCAAACAGCCCTAGTCACAGCCTGTAAACAGCCCTAGTCACAGTCTGTAAACAGCACTAGTCACAGCCTGCAAACAGCCCTAGTCACAGCCTGTAAACAACCCCAGTCACAGCCTGCAAACAGCCCTAGTCACAGTCTGTAAACAGCCCTAGTCACAGTCTGTAAACAGCCCTAGTCACAGTCTGTAAACAGCCCTAGTCACAGCCTGTAAACAGCCCTAGTCACAGCCTGTAAACAGCCCTAGTCACAGCCTGTAAACAGCCCTAGTCACAGTCTGTAAACAGCCCTAGTCACAGTCTGTAAACAGCCCTAGTCACAGTCTGTAAACAGCCCTAGTCACAGCCTGTAAACAGCCCTAGTCACAGTCTGTAAACAGCCCTAGTCACAGCCTGTAAACAGCCCTAGTCACAGCCTGTAAACAGTCCTAGTC
Source organism: Oncorhynchus mykiss (assembly GCF_013265735.2). Taxonomy (NCBI): domain Eukaryota; kingdom Metazoa; phylum Chordata; class Actinopteri; order Salmoniformes; family Salmonidae; genus Oncorhynchus; species Oncorhynchus mykiss. Next base: position 26,529,681 of record NC_048566.1, on the reverse strand, counting down.
ACAGCCTGTAAACAGCCCTAGTCACAGTCTGTAAACAGCCCTAGTCACAGTCTGTAAACAGCCCTAGTCACAGCCTGCAAACAGCCCTAGTCACAGTCTGTAAACAGCCCTAGTCACAGCCTGTAAACAGCCCTAGTCACAGCCTGTAAACAGCCCTAGTCACAGTCTGTAAACAGCCCTAGTCATAGTCTGTAAACAGCCCTAGTCACAGTCTGAAAACAGCCCTACTCACAGCCTGCATAGAACCACAGGGCTGGAGTGTGGAGTGTGCAGTGTGGAGTGTGTAGTGTGTAGTGTGGAGTGTGGAGGCTGGAGTGTGGAGTGTGTAGTGTGGAGGTGGGAGTGTGGAGTGTGGAGTGTGGAGGCTGGAGTGTGGAGTGTGGAGGCTGGAGTGTGGAGTGTGTAGTGTGGAGTGTGGAGGTGGTAGTGTGGAGTGTGGAGTGTGGAGTGTGTAGTGTGGATGCTGGAGTGTGGAGGCTGGAGTGTGGTGGTGGGATTGTGGAGTGTGGAGTGTGGAGTGTGTAGTGTGGAGTGTGTAGTGTGGAGTGTGGAGTGTGGAGTGTGGAGTGTGTAGTGTGGAGTGTGGAGTGCGGAGGCTGGAGTGTGGAGGCTGGAGTGTGGAGTGTGGAATGTGTAGTGTGGAGTGTGGAGGCTGGAGTGTGGAGGCTGGAGTGTGGAGGCTGGAGTGTGGAGTGTGGAGTGTGGAGTGTGGAGGCTGGAGTGTGGAGGCTGGAGTGTGTAGTGTGGAGTGTGGAGTGTGGAGTGTGGAGGCTGGAGTGTGGAGGCTGTAGTGTGGAGGCTGGAGTGTGGAGTGTGGAGTGTGGAGGCTGGAGTGTGGAGGCTGGAGTGTGGAGGCTGGAGTGTGGAGTGTGGAGTGTGGAGGCTGGAGTGTGGAGTGTGGAGGCTGGAGTGTGGAGGCTGGAGTGTGGAGGCTGGAGTGTGGAGGCTGGAGTGTGGAGGCTGGAGACAGCCCTCTCCTGGTGGTGGTCAGAGAGTCTGTTGCTCTGACAGATAGAAATAGATAGGCCACATGTTCTACGGTTTGTTCCATGTTAGAATAGGGTTTCACCGTTTGATTTATGGTAATATTGTACCATGATTGACACCTCACAACACTCCTGTTTTTCTCTGTTATTCTTGGCTGGGACATGGTGGAAAAACAAAGTTACTAAAGGATGTGAGAACCTGTGTTTTGATCTTTGCTGATGTGTGTGCATTTCCATGACGATAGAAATCCCCTGCTGAGAAGGCGTCTAGCAGTTCTGTGCTCACTAGTTTCCCTGTCCTAGCACTGTCTCCCAGTACACTACTACAGTACACTTACACTCTATTCCCTAATATACTAATACTAGCTAAGCTACACCTGCCTTTCCCTCTTAGGTAGACACCCACACGACATGTCCCCCTGCCCCCCTAATAAAAGCCCAGACATTCTCCCCAGACAGACAGACAGTCACAACACCAGTCTCCAGCACTAACAGCAGTACTGCAGTGTTCTCAGAGTTCATCACCAACACCCCTCTGTAACAGTACATCTGACAGGCTACTGTACTGTGTGTCTCTGTGTGAGTGTGTTTTGTGCACAGACAAGGAGGGGGCTGGACAGTAGATGCAATATCTGGAGTGTCCAGTTTGAGTGCCTGGACTGTGGAGGGAGAGTCCCCTCCCTCACTCTCATTGGTTGCTCAGTCCTACTGCTACTTCCTGTTTCCTGGTCCAATCAGAGTGTCTCAGGAACAGGACAGTGTAGGTAGGTATTCCCTAGTGAGATGGTGTCATGTGACAGGGATGTAGAGTGGTCCATAGGATGTCCTGCTACAGCCCTGCAGCTCTGAGCAAACCTCTCCCCTAGCACGTCTCTCCTACTAAGTGTGTGTGTGTGTGTGTGTGTGTGTGTGTGTGTGTGTGAACAGAATGCAGATAGGTCCCCTCTGTCTGCAGTAAAGTGGGGGGCATACAGTATGAACAGCATCACATTGTGTATGTATGAGCCTGAGGGAAGGAGAGAGAGAGAGAGAGAGAGAGAGAGAGAGAGAGAAGAGAGAAGAGAGAGAGAAACGAGGGAGAGAGAGAGTACAGCGAGGGAGAGAGAGAGTACAGCGAGGGAGAGAGAGAGTACAGCGAGGGAGAGAGAGAGTACAGCGAGGGAGAGAGAGTACAGCGAGGGAGAGAGAGAGTACAGCGAGGGAGAGAGAGAGTACAGCGAGGGAGAGAGAGTACAGCGAGAGAGCGAGAGAGAAGGAGAGAGAGAGAGAAGGAGAGAGAGAGAGCGAGAGAGGAGAGAGAGAGAGCGAGAGAGAAGGAGAGAGAGAGAGCGAGAGAGAAGGAGAGAGCAAGAGAGAAGGAGAGAGAGAGAGAAGGAGAGAGAGAGCGAGAGAGAAGGAGAGAGAGAGAGCGAGAGAGAAGGAGAGAGAGAGAGCGAGAGAGAAGGAGTACAGCGAGGGAGAGAGAGAGAGAGAGGGAGACAGAGTGAAGGAGATAGAGAAAGAGAGAGAAAGAGAGAGAGAGGGGGGGGGTAAGTGAGAGAGGTAATGGGATTCGCTTGGGGGGTAGAGCCAGGTGTGAAAAATAAGCTTCCTCTTTCTCCCTCTCTTTCTCTCTCCTGTCCCGTACTGCAGAAAAATAGAAGAGGTAGAAACACAGAGCTGGCTGTCAGAGTGGTGCTGAGAGAGGAGAGAAGAGAAGAGGAGAGGACAGGAGAGGTAGAAACACAGAGCAGGCTGTCAGAGTGGTGCTGAGAGAGGAGAGGAGAGAAGAGGAGAGGACAGGAGAGGTAGAAACACAGAGCAGGCTGTCAGAGTGGTGCTGAGAGAGGAGAGGAGAGGACAGGACAGGAGAGGTAGAAACACAGAGCAGGCTGTCAGAGTGGTGCTGAGAGAGGAGAGTAGAGAAGAGGAGAGGTAAACCCACAGAGCAGGCTGTCAGAGTGGTGCTGAGAGAGGAGAGTAGAGAAGAGGCGAGGTAGAAACACAGAGCTGGCTGTCAGAGTGGTGCTGAGAGAGGAGAGGAGAGGAGAGGACAGGAGAGGTAGAAACACAGAGCAGGCTGTCAGAGTGGTGCTGAGAGAGGAGAGGAGAGAAGAGGAGAGGACAGGAGAGGTAGAAACACAGAGCAGGCTGTCAGAGTGGTGCTGAGAGAGGAGAGGAGGAGAGGAGAGGTAAACCCACAGAGCAGGCTGTCAGAGTGGTGCTGAGAGAGGAGAGGATAGGAGAGAAGAGAGGAGGAGAGGACAGGTAGAAACACAGAGCTGGCTGTCAGAGTGGTGCTGAGAGAGGAGAGGAGAGAAGAGGAGAGGTAAACCCACAGAGCAGGCTGTCAGAGTGGTGCTGAGAGAGGAGAGGAGAGAAGAGGAGAGGTAGAAACACAGAGCTGGCTGTCAGAGTGGTGCTGAGAGAGGAGAGGAGAGGACAGGTAGAAACAAAGAGCTGGCTGTCAGAGTGGTGCTGAGAGAGGAGAGAAGAGAGGAGGAGAGGACAGGTAGAAACACAGAGCTGGCTGTCAGAGTGGTGCTGAGAGAGGAGAGGAGAGAAGTGGAGAGGTAGAAACACAGAGCTGGCTGTCAGAGTGGTGCTGAGAGAGGAGAGGAGAGAAGAGGAGAGGTAGAAACAGAGCTGGCTGTCAGAGTGGTGCTGAGAGAGGAGAGGAGAGAAGAGAGGAGGAGAGGACAGGTAGAAACACAGAGCTGGCTGTCAGAGTGGAGCTGAGAGAGGAGAGAGGAGGAAAGAAGAGAAGAGGAAAGGAGAGGAGTGGAGAGGAGAGGTAGAAACACAGAGCTGGCTGTCAGAGTGGTGCTGAGAGAGGAGAGGAGAGGATAGAAGAGGAGGAGAGGAGAGGTAGAAACACAGAGCTGGCTGTCAGAGTGGTGCTGAGAGCGGAGAGGAGAGGAGAGGAGAGGAGAGGAGAGAAGAGAAGAGAAGAGAAGAGAAGAGAAGAGAAGAGAAGAGAAGGGAAGAGAAGGGAAGAGAAGAGGATAGGAGAGGAGAGGACAGGTAGAAACACAGAGCTGGCTGTCAGAGTGGTGTTGAGAGAGGAGAGGAGGAGAGAGGAGGAGAGGAGAGGTAGAAACACAGTGCTGGCTGTCAGAGTGGTGCTGAGAGAGGAGAGGAGAGGAGAAAAGAGAAGAGAAGAGAAGAGGATAGGAGAGGAGAGGACAGGTAGAAACACAGAGCTCGCTGTCAGAGTGGTGCTGAGAGAGGAGAGGAGAGGAGAGGAGAGGAGAGGAGAGGTTGAAACACAGAGCTGGCTGTCAGAGTGGTGCTGAGAGATGGGAGGAGAGGAGAGAAGAGAAGAGAAGAGAAGAGGATAGGAGAGGACAGGTAGAAACACAGAGCTGGCTGTCAGAATGGTGCTGAGAGAGGAGAGGAGAGAGGAGGAGAGGACAGGTAGAAACACAGAGCTGGCTGTCAGAGTGGTGCTGAGAGAGGAGAGGAGAGAGGAGGAGAGGACAGGTAGAAACACAGAGCTGGCTGTCAGAGTGGTGCTGAGAGAGGAGAGGAGAGAAGAGGAGAGAGGAGGAGAGGACAGGTAGAAACACAGAGCTGGCTGTCAGAGTGGTGCTGAGAGAGGAGAGGAGAGAAAAGGAGAGGAGGAGAGGAGAGGTAGAAACACACAGCTGGCTGTCAGAGTGGTGCTGAGAGAGGAGAGGAGAGGAGAGAACTAGGAGGAGAGGAGAGGAGAGGAGAGAAGAGAAGAGAAGAGAAGAGAAGAGAAGAGAAGAGAAGAGAAGAGAAGAGAAGAGGATAGGATAGGAGAGGAGAGGAGAGGACAGGTAGAAACACAGAGCTGGCTGTCAGAGTGGTGCTGAGAGAGGAGAGGAGAGGAGAGGAGAGGACAGGACAGGACAGGACAGGAGAGGAGAGGAGAGGAGAGGAGAGGAGAGGAGAGGAGAGGAGAGGAGAGGAAGAAACACACAGCTGGCTGTCAGAGTGGTGCTGAGAGAGGAGAGGATAGGAGAGGTAGAAACACAGAGCTGGCTGTCAGAGTGGTGCTGAGAGAGGAGAGTAGGGAGGAGAGGAGAAGGCTCAGTGATAATCTCTCCTGTCTACCTCCATTACACTCCTCCTCACATGACTGATGAGCCAGACCAGACCTGCACAAAGGGAACACTAACAATCATCTCTCTCTCTCTCTGTGTGTCTCTCTCTCTCTCTGTGTCTCTCTCTCTCTCTGTGTCTCTCTCTCTGTGTGTCTCTCTCTCTCTGTGTCTCTCTCTCTCTGTGTCTCTCTCTCTCTGTGTCTCTCTCTCTCTCTCTCTCTCTCTCTCCCTCTCTCTGTGTGTGTCTCTCTCTCTTTCTACATATTCAGACACAGAAACATACACACTCTTTACTAAGAGTATAGTGTATATCTGTCTCTCACCCTCCTTCTGCATCTCCCTCTCAATTTTCATTTTCTCTCTCCCTCACTCCCCCTCTATCCCTGTCTCTCTCATACTCTCCCTCACTCCCCCTCTATCCCTCTCTCTCCTGAAACAGAGATTAGCTAGAGAGGAGTGGAGAGTGCAGAAAGCCTGGAGGACAGCATAGGACACAGTGCTCAGGAAGATAATGACTGGCTGAAAAGAGGCTGTCTACAGGGGTGCCAGGACAGGCCAGGACAGGGGGAGAAACCTATTCAGAGAAGGATGAGAGGGGGGAGTAAAGAGAGTGAAAGTCGTGACTCACCACTCATACCCCAGCCAGTCTTCTCTAAGGTCTATTAGCCCAGTAAAATGGCCTCCATTACTGGAGAATGTGACACATCTCTGATGACCAGCAGGTTTTGTTTAAACGCTGTTGGGCTGTTTAAAACCTGGGGATTATCTTTAAACAGCAGCACTTGTCGTCTCTGTCAATTGGGTGTGTTTAAAAAGCCCTTCTTCAGGCTGAGGGAGACGAAACAAGCGGTTTAAAGTCCACATGACTGATACATCTGTCTGGGGCTTGACTCATACTTGGTCTCTTGTAATATAGATAGGCAGGGGAGAGATTGTGTCACAGACAGCACATAAACACAACCACAATATCAGGAGTGAAGCACACACACACATACCCAAACACACAAAACGGGCTACCACCCCTTAATTCACCCCCCCCCCCCCCCCCCCCCCCCCCCCCCCCCCCCCACTGTTTGATGAAGGATGCCTTTCCCTCCGTCTTGTTGATGAATGACAAACCAGGTCTACTGACCTTCAGCCATCATCAGCCCAATGCTGTTCCATCACAGTAGACACAGAGAAACTGCTGCTGCTACTCTTACCCACTCCTGAGCCAAGATGAATGCCTGTTTGACTAGGCTTTTACAGCAAGTCACTGTGGACTGAAGCTCCATTATCCAATAATATAACAGTTATAGAAGTGTCCAGAATTTGACCTCTGCTGAAAAAAATAATATTGGCCATATGAGCTGCCAGAGGCATGTGAGAGGACTGCTCAGAGAAGAGAAACAGACACATGTTATTGCATCAGAAGTCACTATGTCTCAGTGTTGAATGCACACTGGGCTATGTTGTTGATGTTGAGGAAGTCATGGAGTATACAAGAGCTAACAATACATTTGTGTGATTATTATTAATCTTATCAGTAAACTTCCTGTGCCGGCAGAGATGGCTGCCTTGCTTCGTGTTCCTAGGAAACTATGCAGTATTTTGTTTTTTTACGTGTTATTTATTACATTGGTACCCCAAGTCATCTTAGGTTTCATTACATACTGTCGGGAAGAACTACTGGATATAAGAGCAACGTCAACTCACCATCATTACGACCAGGAATACGACTTTCCTGAAGCGGATCCTGTGTTTTTCCCACCACCCGGGACAATGGATCGGATCCCAGCCGGCGAACCAATACAACGGCGCCGTAAAAGGGGCAGACGAAGCGGTCTTCTGGTCAGGCTCCGGAGACAGGCACATCGCACACCGCTCCCTAGCATACTACTCGCCAATGTCCAGTCTCTTGACAACAAGTTTGATGAAATCCGAGCAAGGGTAGCATTCCAGAGGGACATCAGAGACTGTAACGATCTTTGCTTCACGGAAACATGGCTCACTCGAGACACACTATCGGAGTCGGTGCAGCCAGCTGGTTTCTTCACGCATCGCGCCAACAGAAACAAGCATCGTTTTGGTAAGAATAGGGGCGGGGGGGGGGGGGGGGGGGGGGGGGGGGGGGGGTATGCCTTATGATTAACGAGACGTGGTGTGATCATAACAACATACAGGAACTCAAGTCCTTCTGTTTCCCTGACTTAGAATTCCTCACAATCAAATGTTGACCGCATTATCTACCAAGATAATTATTTTCGATTATAATCACAGCCGCATATATTCCCCCCCAATTCCACACTTCAAGATTGCTTTGATCACGTGGATTGGGATATGTTCCGCATTGTGACAAACAACAACATTGACAAATACGCTGATTCGGTGAGCGAGTTTATTAGCAAGTGCATTGTACACACAGCAACTATTAAAACATTCCCCAACCAGAAACCGTGAATTGATGGCAGCATTCGTGCGAAACTGAAAGCGCGAACCACTGCTTTTAACCAGGGCAAGGCAGCCAGTGACCGAGTTTGGCTTGGTGGTGGGAACAGCACTCTCACCATAGTCAGTGTGACACGATACGATGAAGGGCCGTTCAGATGTGAGGTCATCAACGGAATCAGCAACGGCACCAGCCATTGGCCTCAATGTTAGATGTGAGTATCAGAGTATGCAGTATACTGTACATTAATCATACACAACAGACATGGATTGTACCTTGTCATTGAGAGCCAGCCTTCCATGCAATGATGTAACATGCCTATTTTCATCCCAAACCATTCCTCTGTGTACACATGATCCAGATCATTATTTGGAGAGATCATTAGTAGACTGTGTTTAGTAGAGCAGGACAGAAACATATTCTAGGTAATGTTTACCCAACACTTCATTGTTATTGATTTTCCCCCATAGATGGCCCAAGTAACCTCACCATGATGGTAGTTCCTGAGATGACCAGAGGACATACAGCCTACAAGACAGGCTCCCGGAAACATGACCGAATACAAACAGTGTAGCTATTCCCTCCGCAAGGCAATCAAACAAGCTAAGCGTCAGTATAGAGACAAAGTAGAGTCGCAATTCAACGGCTCAGACACAAGAGGTATGTGGCAGGGTCTACAGTCAATCACGGATTACAAAAAGAAAACCAGCCCCGTCGCGGACCAGGATGTCTTGCTCCCGGACAGACTAAAGACCTTTGAGGACAATACAGTGCCACTGACACGGCCCGCTACCAAAACCTGTGGACTCTCATTCACTGTAGCCAACGTGAGTAAAACATTTAAACGTGTTAACCCTCGCAAGGCTGCAGGCCCAGACGGCATCCCCAGCCGCGTATTCAGAGCATGCGCAGACCAACTGGCTGGTGTGTTTTTGGACATATTCAATCAATCCTTATCCCAGTCTGCTGTTCCCACATGCTTCAAGAGGGCCACACTTGTTCCTGTTCCCAAGAAAGCTAAGGTAACTGAGCTAAACGACTACCGCCCCGTAGCACTCACTTCCGTCATCATGAAGTGCTTTGAGAGACTAGTCAAGGACCATTTCACCTCCACCCTACCTGACACCCTAGACCCACTCCAATTTGCTTACCGCCCCAATAGGTCCACAGATGACGCAATCTCAACCACACTGCACACTGCCCTAACCCATCTGGACAAGAAGAATACCTATGTGAGAATGATGTTCATTAACTACAGCTCAGCATTTAACACCATAGTACCCTCCAAACTCGTCATCAAGCTCCCTGGGTCTCGACCCCGCCCTGTGCAACTGGGTACTGGACTTCCTGACAGGCCGCCCCCAGGTGGTGAGGGAAGGTAACAACATCTCCTCCCCGCTGATCCTCAACACTGGGGCCCCACAAGGGTGCGTTCTGAGCCCTCCCCTGTACTCCCTGTTCACCCACGACTGCGTGGCCATGCACGCCTCCAACTCAATCATCAAGTTTGCAGACGACACTACAGTGGTAGGCTTGATTACCAACAACGACGATATGGCCTACAGGGAGGAAGTGAGGGCCCTCGAAGTGTGGTGTCAGGAAAATAACCTCACACTCAACGTCAACAAAACAAAAGAGATGATTGTGGACTTCAGGAAACAGCAGAGGGAGCACCCCCCTATCCACATCGACGGGACAGTAGTGGAGAGGGTAGAAAGTTAAGTTCCTCGGCGTACACATCATGGACAAACTGAATTGGTCCACCCACACAGACATCAGCGCCTCTTCAACCTCAGGAGGCTGAAGAAATTTGGCTTGTCACCAAAAGCACTCACAAACTTCTACAGATGCACAATCGAGAGCATCCTGTCAGGCTGTATCATCGCCTGGTACGGCAACTGCTCCGCCCACAACCGTAAGGCTCTCCAGAGGGTAGTGATGTCTGCACAATGCATCACCGGGGGCAAACTACCTGCCCTCCAGGACACCTACACCACCCGATGTCACAGGAAGGCCATAAAGATCATCAAGGACAACAACCACCTGAGCCACTGCCTGTTCACCCCGCTATCATCCAGAAGGCGAGGTCAGTACAGGTGCATCAAAGCAGGGACCGAGAGACTGAAAAACAGCTTCTATCTCAAGGCCATCAGACTGTTAAACAGCCACCACTAACATTGAGTGGCTGCTGCCATACATGTAAAAAATGTATCACTAGACACTTTAAACAATGCCACTTAATATAATGTTTATATACCCTACATTACTCATCTCATATGTATATATATTGTACTCGATACCATCTACTGCATCTTGCCTATGCCGTTCTGTACCATCACTCTGTACCATATACACTTGTGTGTATAAGGTAGCTGTTGTGAAATTGTTAGGTTAGATTACTCGTTGGTTATTACTGCATTGTCGGAACTAGAAGCACAAGCATTTCTCTACACTCGCATTAACATCTGCTAACCATGTGTATGTGACAAATAAAATTTGATTTGATTTGAACTTCTTCCCAATGGCCCTCTATTCCCTATATAGTACACTACTTTTGCCCAGGGCAGATAGGGCTCTAGTCAAATGAGGTGCCATTTGGGATGCAGACAACATGAGGTAATTTGTTTTCTGACTAACTGAATCCTACATGCTGACTTAGCCCTTAGAAGGGGCCACTACAAACTCCTCATTAGGGCGTTAGGCAATGACTTCCAGAGCCTGGGACCATCGTAGGAAGTATTTAAACCTAGAGTTGGAGTGGAAAAGAGAGGCAGGGAGATACAAGTGGGGGAGGCTCTGCAGAAATGGCTTCTCAGCCCTGAGTGTGTGTTTGTGTGGGGTGTGTGTGTGTGTGTATGTGTGAGTGTGTGTGTGTATGTGTGAGTGTGTGTGCGTGCGTGTGTATGTGTGTGTGTGTGTGTGTGTGGTGTGTGTGTGTTTGTGTGGTGTGTGTGTTTGTGTGGTGCGTGTGTGTGTGTGTGTGTGTTTGTGTGGGGGGGTGTGGTGTGTGGTGTGTGTGTGTGTGGTGTGTGTGTGTGTGTGTGTGTGTGTGTGTGTGTGTGTGTGTGTGTGTGTGTGTGTGTTTGTGCGTGTGTGTTTGTGTGTGGAGGGGTGTGTGGTGTGTGGTGTGTGTGTGGTGTGTGCTACTCTGTGCTCCAGAAACACACAGTGAGCTTGAGGAAGCAAGAGGAAATTAGCCAGCCCTTTAAGACTGATATGATAGTTCTTAGATAAAACAAACACCACTGGACCTTTCTTAATATAAGATGGAGGGCTGAGCTCTGAGTGTGTGTGTGTGTTTGTTGAACTCTGCTTCTTCTCAACCAGGAATGTAAACAGGGCTAAAAGTAAGCTAGGGGGCTCCAACTTTCCCCTCTCACTGCTGTATCCTAGTTTACATCTCCCCTGCAGAGATTACAGTATCAAATACATTACATGTTTTCACTGTCCACTTAAGACTTGCGACCTGCTCTGTTTGTTTATGAAGACATGGCCCATAAATCAATTGGACCAGTCGTCAGAAAGAGATTAAGAAACCAGGGAGAGATGCAATTGATTAGGAACCTTAGATTACAATTATTTATGGACTAGATCACTCATAACCATAGTAATATGACTTGTTCTTCCACTGAGCCCCTACCCAGCCTGTTATGATGTACTTGGCATCATAGTAATTCCACTATATGTTAATATACACTGACAATGACTGAAAAGGTGCAAAGACTGATTAAGGCATTAAAGCGGCAACACAATGGGAGGCAAATTAAAGTGAGAGAGAGAGAGAGAGAGACAGAGAGAGAGTTTGTGTTTGAATCGAACTGCAGAGAGAGGAGAGCTATTTTGATCAATTTAGGCAGACAGTATTGGACAGATCAGGAAGTCCAGCGACAGTGACAGTCCCCTCTGTAACAGATCTGCCATAAAACACGCTGTCTTGCCATTATGATTACACAGACACAGAGCTAACACCTGCCGTGACACTAGTCACTTTAGTCATTGAGGGGGAGGAGGGGAGTCGTTCCAACTGCCAAACATCAGGCAGCTCATTCAGACACTGTCTGACAGCAACCATGTTGCAATAAATTAGCTTGTCAATTAACTCACAGACAGCCACGGCAACGTCTTGTCTGGCCACACACACTAAGCCCTTCCCCTTCACAAGCACCCGTTCAGCAAAGGAGACCAGTCTAGGGGTAGGGGAGTAAAGTAAGCAGTCTTACCGTTATAAGTCACTCTGGGTTTGGTCAAGCACATGACGATGTGTAGATCCATCTCATCCGTGGAGACAAACTTGGAGCAGACAGGGCACATGAAGCCTGCATGGAGGGAGAAGGGAGGAGGAAAAGAAGACCAAGTGGTAAATATCAGAAATCTAATTCTGTAAAGGGAAATCATTAAGTACCTATGCTGTTACCATAACACAGCATCACCCACCCACACTCCTCCGCCCAGCCATCACGACATTCTCTCTCTGACATTACAAACGGAGTTCTCCCTATTACATTCTCCTGCAATTACATTCTATGAGTCACACTCAATAATCTCCCTGCAATATTAACAAAGATGAATTAAAATGAGGTGATATTTAACACTGATTACAAAGCTTGTCTTGACATTATCACTATGATGCAGCAGATTGCAGAGACGCCCTTTAAACTGAGATTATTAATGATTGTGTTTGGTAGCTCTGCACTAAACAGTTAACACTTCTTATGGCTGGGGGGCAGTATTGAGTAGCTTGGATGAATAAGGTGCCCAGAGTAAACTGGCTACTACTCATTGAAACAAGAAAGATTTCTGGCTCTCACAGACCTTCTTCTTTAAGAGGCTCCTCTGTCCTCCACTCGTTACCTGTATTAATGGCACCTGTTTGAACTTGTTATCAGTATAAAAGACACCTGTCCACAACCTCAAACAGTCACACTCCAAACTCCACTATGGCCAAGACCAAAGAGCTGCCAAAGGACACCAGAAACAAAATTGTAGACCTGCACCAGGCTGGGAAGACTGAGTCTGCAATAGGTAAGCAGCGTGTGTGTGTGTATGTGTATGAGTGTGTGTGTGTGTGTGTGTATGTGAGTGAGTGTGTGTGTGTATGTGTTACGTTCCCCAGTTTATGTGTTGTAGTTTGTGTATTTGCATGTGTTTTATTTCAGGAAATGGCTTCCTGAAATCCCTCAAGCAGCTGATTGGTCGACTCCAGGGCTAATTGGAGAGCTGACCCCGCCCCCTCGTCAAGACACAGCTGTCTCCAGTTACACATTCATTCAGAAGCTATGTAAAAGCCAGTGTTCTGTTCAGGAGGGAGAGATTTTGGAGGTAGGGATTACTGAGAGAGATTTGCTTGGAGGTCATTACAGAGAGATTTTGATAGAGGTTGATTTTTGCTGGGAGTTCATTGCTGAGAGTTGGTATGTTTTGTGAGTTTGTTGCTCAGGTAGAGCTTAGTTGATGTCCTTTGTTTGTTTGAAATTGTTTAATATTCTGTTTAATTTGTTCCCAGGGGGGAAGGGGAAGGCACCTTGGGAGTGCTTAGGCAATAGGCCCGCGGGCATACATGTACCCGTAGTATATTCACTGTCTAGGCACACTAGGTAAGACCTGGGCGGACCACCCCCTGTATTTTGGTTAGGGCACCAGGTGGTGCTAAATTAGGTAAGTAGTGGGTAGGCAGGTAAGATAGGAGAGGGGGCTTTGAGATTTACTTTCTTTGCTTTGGTTCAGTCCAGCCCCTTTTCCCCATATTACCGTGTAAAGGAATAAAGTCCTTGTAAACGGTACCACATTCTGTCGTCATTCTTACTCGCGCCTACAGTCCATACCTCTTTCACTTCACAGAGAGTTTAGTTGTAGCAGGGTGTTGCGTTCCCTCTTCATAGAGGCGTGCGTAACAGTGTGTATGCGTGAGTGAGTGAGTGTGTGTATGTCTGTGAGTGTGAGTGTGTGTGTGTGTGTGTGTGTGTGTGTGTGTATGTATTTATATGTGTGTATGTATATGAGTGAGTGTATGTACAGTGCCTTGCGAAAGTATTCGGCCCCCTTGAACTTTGCAACCTTTTGCCACATTTCAGGCTTCAAACAAAGATATAAAACTGTATTTTTTTGTGAAGAATCAACAACAAGTGGGACACAATCATGAAGTGGAACCACATTTATTGGATATTTCAAACTTTTTTAACAAATCAAAAACTGAAATTGGGCGTGCAAAATTATTCAGCCCCTTTACTTTCAGTGCAGCAAACTCTCTCCAGAAGTTCAGTGAGGATCTCTGAATGATCCAATGTTGACCTAAATGACTAATGATGATAAATACAATCCACCTGTGTGTAATCAAGTCTCCGTATAAATGCACCTGCACTGTGATAGTCTCAGAGGTCCGTTAAAAGCGCAGAGAGCATTATGAAGAACAAGGAACACACCAGGCAGGTCCGAGATACTGTTGTGAAGAAGTTTAAAGCCGGATTTGGATACAAAAATATTTCCCAAGCTTAAAACATCCCAAGGAGCACTGTTCAAGCGATAATATTGAAATGGAAGGAGTATCAGACCACTGCAAATCTACCAAGACGTCCCTCTAAACTTTCAGCTCATACAAGGAGAAGACTGATCAGAGATGCAGCCAAGAGGCCCATGGTCACTCTGGATGAACTGCAGAGATCTACAGCTGAGGTGGGAGACTCTGTCCATAGGACAACAATCAGTCGTATATTGCACAAATCTGGCCTTTATGGAAGAGTGGCAAGAAGAAAGCCATTTCTTAAAGATATCCATAAAAAGTGTTGTTTAAAGTCTGCCACAAGCCACCTGGGAGACACACCAAACATGTGGAAGAAGGTGCTCTGGTCAGATGAAACCAAAATTGAACTTTTTGGCAACAATGCAAAACGTTACGTTTGGCGTAAAAGCAACACAGCTGAACACACCATCCCCACTGTCAAACATGGTGGCAGCATCATGGTTTGGGCCTGCTTTTCTTCAGCAGGGACAGGGAAGATGGTTAAAATTGATGGGAAGATGGATGGAGCCAAATACAGGACCATTCTGGAAGAAAACCTGATGGAGTCTGCAAAAGACCTGAGACTGGGACGGAGATTTGTCTTCCAACTAGACAATGATACAAAACATAAAGCAAAATCTACAATGGAATGGTTCAAAAATAAACATATCCAGGTGTTAGAATGGCCAAGTCAAAGTCCAGACCTGAATCCAATCGAGAATCTGAAAAAATGTCAGTCTCTCGATGTGCAAAACTGATAGAGACATACCCCAAGCGACTTACAGCTGTAATCGCAGCATAAGGTGGCGCTACAAAGTATTAACTTAAGGGGGCTGAATAATTTTGCATGCCCAATTTTTCAGTTTTTGATTTGTTAAAAAAGTTTGAAATATCCAATAAATGTTGTTCCACTTCATGATTGTGTCCCACTTGTTGTTGATTCTTCACAAAAAAATACAGTTTTATATCTTTATGTTTGAAGCTTGAAATGTGGCAAAAGGTCGCAAAGTTCAAGGGGGCCGAATACTTTCGCAAGGCACTGTATGTGTGTTTGTATGTGTATTTGTGAGTGTGTGTATGTATGTATATGTGTGTATGTATGTATGTGAGTGAGTGTGTATGTAAATGTGTGTATGTATCTGAGTTTGTGTATGTATGTATGTATGTGAGTGAGTGTGTATATGTATTGATGTGTGTGTGTGTGTGTGTGTGTGATATATGAGTCATCCTGATGTGTGCATGCAAACAGACCCATAGACACATTAACCAGGTTTCCATCTTACCATTTCATGGAGAAGAATTACCTGACGCATTAAAACGACAGTCATGTCGGTACAATTTCATACATCTCGAAAGACCATTTGTTTCTTCCACAAGGTGGGATCTTGTGTCGGTAAAATGAATTCGGCGAGAAATGGCATTGGAGACGCCTTTATCCACAAATATTGATATAATAACCGTCATATTGAAATAAACTCGGAATCGCGGCATGATATGCGCTCACCGTCACAACGTGAAAAAGCATTTCAAGTTCATAAGCAGATGAAATAAGTTATGATGAACTTCACATGGTGGTTAAGTGCATGGTGATCATGCACATTTCCAATCGGCTAAATATGGGCTATTATTTGAATGCTGTTGACATAATGAACGGTGCTTGGCTGCCAATTATCAAATAAAATGATCTCGCTCTTATCAATATCTAATCATCTAATCGTCCACTATCAGCCAAGTCTTGTCTAGACAGAGAGCCTGAAGAAAAACTAGATTGTGCATGCTTGTGTGACAAAACCATCTGTAGTTGAGATTGTGATTGAAACCCACGTAACGTATGTCTTTTAATTGGTACATGGGAACTTTACTGCACTTCGTCATCACGCAGCCTTTTGTTCACAACAAGTCGGATTGATGGAAAAACCTCTGGTGGGAAAATGCACATGTTGTTTTTACGCAGATTTGAGAATATTCGCATGACAATCTGTCTCCAATTGGATGGAACCCCAGCTATGGACACACACACCAGGATGACTGATGTATTACGAGGATGCACTTTCCAGGAAATGAGTCTGGAAATACTCAGTCACAACACACACCCCTGTAGGCCTCTTCAATAGCTTCACCGGTGCAATCCCACTTCCGACACCAATGTGTATGTGTGTGTGTGTGCGTCCGGGTATTTTCAGAATAATTTCCTGAAAAATGCCTCTTCATAATATGACTCATCCTGGTGTGTGTGTGTGTACAAACAGTCACCAGTGTGTGTGTGTGTGTGTAGATATTGGCTGTACTAAATGCTAATCCCTTTCTGTTGGGAGGGTATTGGAGAGGAGTGTCCCACTTCCAGGAGGGACTAGAGGAGATAAGAGGTGAGAAAGTCAAAGCTGACCTACTACACAACTCCCTCAGCATAAGCCTCAACAGATCCATTCAAATTGGGAAAGCAATCCTCCTCTGACTAACTGAGGGGGTTAACCATCTCTCCTTCGCTCACCTCCCCTTCCCTCCATTTAGACACCATGACACCCTGCTGCTCTGGCACAGCAGACGAGGCAGACTATGACAGGGAGAAGGGCAGCTGTGACCGTCTCTGTGTCTGCCCAGTGCTCACTATAGCGCAAACAGAGTAGGGAGGTGTAGCTAGCATGGTATGTCTGCCAACTAGGCCTATAGGGCAGAATGGAGCACAGTGGCACAGAGGGACTGTATGGCCTGTCTGGCCAGCTGTAGGGACTAAAGGTCAGGTCCAGCCAGTCTGGACTCTGGATGCACTGAGTCAATACAGATCATCTAAAGG
The DNA here is from genome assembly GCF_013265735.2 of Oncorhynchus mykiss. NCBI lineage: Eukaryota > Metazoa > Chordata > Actinopteri > Salmoniformes > Salmonidae > Oncorhynchus > Oncorhynchus mykiss. Next base: position 26,512,928 of record NC_048566.1, on the reverse strand, counting down.
TGATGCAGAACGTCACATACTACGTGTTTAGTTTGTTTGTATGACTGTTCACCTGACATCTCCAGCCTTCACAAGAGAAGCTATCTGTCTGTCTGACCACATGCAGTGTAATACAAACCCAACACGGCTGCTTGCTTGGTGTTAAAGGTAACACTCCTATCTAATGACTGTCCTTTGTGTAAGTGTGTGTGTCTGTGTGTATTTGTGTGTTTGTGTGTGTGTGTGTGTGTGCCAGCGTGGGTGTGTGTGTGTGTGCCAGCGTGGGTGTGTGTGTGTGTGTGTGTGTGTGTGTGTGTGTGTGTGTGTGTGTGTGTGTGTGTGTGTGTGTGTGTGTGTGTGTCCTCTCTGTGTCTCTGGGTTATTTACTGTAAACCATGGCCACAGGAGGGGAGCAGCTGCATATTAACCAATGACCACATCAACACAGAGCAGGCCAGGGCTAGATCCAGGACCAACTGCCAGAGAACAGCAACTCAAACGTCTTACACCAACACACACAGAGCCCAGTACTCCTTCAGGCAACAACCTACATCAAGCCTAACTCAACTATGCAGGGGGTACAGCTAGATGTACAGATCTGAAGATAATCCACTGGCATGAAATGTATAGGCCTACAAGCCAGCTACCACGCAGTAGACAGTAACTGTCAGAAATCCTGCTGTCTGGCAAGGGGAATAATGAGCTCAATTGTACTGGTAATCATGTTCATCTTGTTTCAACATCTGTTTCTATGTCTGTGTGAGAGAGAGAGCGAGAGAGAGAGAGAGAGAGAGAGAGAAGAGCGAGAGAGAGAGAGAAAAGAGCGAGAGAGAGAGAGAGAAGAGCGAGAGAGTGAGAGAGAGAGAGAAGAGCGAGAGAGAGAGAGAAAAGAGCGAGAGAGAGAGAGAGAAGAGCGAGAGAGAGAAACGAGAGAGAAGAGAGAGAGAAGAGAGAGAGAGAGAAACGAGAGAGAGAGAATTACGTGGCCACGCGTGACTCCGACACCATCATTAAGTTCGCCGGCGACACAACGATGGTATGCCTGACCACTGATGACGTTGAGACAGCCTATAGGAAGGAGGTCAGAGACCTGGCTGTGTGGTGCCAGGACAACAAGCTCTCCCTCAACGTCAGCAAAACAAAGGAGATGATCGTGGATTACAGGAAACAGAGGGCTGAGCACGCCCCAAATCACATCGACGGGGCTGTAGTGGAGCGGGTCGAGAACTTCAAGTTCCTCTATGTCAACATCACTAAGGATTTATCATGATCTACACACCAACACAGTCAGAGAGAGAAGAGCGCGAGAGAGAGAGAGAAAGAAGAGAGTGAGAGAGAGAAAGAGAGAAGAGTAGAGAGAGCGAGAGAGAGAGAAAGAGAGAGTGAGAGAGAGAAAGAGGGAGAGAGAGAAACGAGAGAGAGAAGAGCGCGAGAGAGAGAGAGAGAGAGAGAGAAAGAGAGAGAGAAGAGAGAGAGCGAGAGAGAGAAACGAGAGAGAGAAGAGCGCGAGAGAGAGAGAGAGAAAGAGAGAGAGAAGAGAGTGAGAAAGAGAGAAGAGTAGAGAGAGAGAGAGAGAAAGAGAGAAGAGATAGTGAGAGAGAAATAGGGAGAGAGAAGAGCGCGAGAGAGAGAGAGAGAAAGAGAGAGAGAAGAGAGTGAGAAAGAGAGCGAGAGAGAGAGAGAGAAAGAGAGAGAAGAGCGAGAGGGAGAGAGAGAGAGAGAGAGAGAGAGAGAGCGAGAGGGAGAGAGAGAAAGAGAGAGAAGAGCGAGAGGGAGAGAGAGAGAGAGAGAGAGAGAGCGAGAGGGAGAGAGAGCAAGAGTGAGATAGAGAGAGCGAGAGGGAGAGAGAGCAAGAGAGAAAGAGAAAGAGAGAAGAGAGAGAGAGAGAAAGCAAGAGAGAGAGAAGTGAGATCAGACTATGTGTAGAATTCTCTCCTCTCCTTGCAGGGAAAAGTTGCACAACATAACATAGCCTTGGCAGCTAGTCTACATCTTTTCTCTGGGTTATTATTCCATTTCAGGGCTCTGATCTTGTGTCATGTATATAAAAAACATACATTCTCTGATCACGGTGTTGTTTAATTAACTGGAATTAAATTCAATTATAAGTGAATGTTGAGAGAGAGGGACATTTAATTGAAGGATTGACTATGGAGGGATGGAGGAGAGCTGAAGTGGAACCTTTATCTTGATAAACAGACGAGAGTTAGTGACATCATCAGAGCAATAACATGAGGTGACAGTTTGACAGTCAGTGGGTTTTCAAGACACCCAAAGTCACGGTACATAGTCAAGATAATCAACATGATAATAAAGTCATGAAATCATGGCAGGCTATAAAAGACAGAGGTGGTATTTCTTATTATTTATTTCACCTTTATTTAACCAGGTAGGCTAGTTGAGAACAAGTTCTCATTTACAACTGCGACCTGGCCAAGATAAAGCGTAGCAATTTGACACATTCAACAACACAGAGTTACACATGGAGTAAACAAAACATACAGTCAATAACACAGTAGAAAAAAAGAAAACAAAAAGTCTAAATACAGTGAGTGCAAATGAGGTAAGATAAGGAAATAAATAGGCCGTGGTGGTGAAGTAATTACAATATAGCAATTAAACACTGGAATGGTAGATCGGCAGAAGATGAATGTTCAGGTAGAGATACTGGGGTGCAAAGGAGCAAAATAAATAAATAAATACCAGTATGGGGATGAGGTAGGTCGATAGATGGGCTGTTTACAGATGGGCTATGTACAGGTGCAGTGATCTGTAAGCTGCTCTGACAGCTGGTGCTTGAAGCTAGTGAGGGAGATGTGAGTCTCCAGCTTCAGAGATTTTTGCAATTCGTTCTAGTCATGGGCAGCAGAGAACTGGAAGGAAAGACGACCAAAGGAGGAATTGGCTTTGGGGGTGACCAGTGAGATATACCTGCTGGAGCGCGTGATACGAGTGGGTGCTGCTATGGTGACCAGTGAGCTGAGATAAGGCGGGGCTTTACCTAGCAGAGACTTGTAGATAACCTGTAGCCAGTGGGTTTGGCGGTGAGTATGAAGCGAGGGCCAACCAACGAGAGCGTACAGGTCGCAATGGTGGGTAGTGTATGGGGCTTTCGTGACAAAACGGATGGCACTGTGATAGACTGCATCCAGTTTGTTGAGTAGAGTGTTGGAGGCTATTTTACAGATGACATCACCGAAGTCGAAGATCGGTAGGATGGTCAGTTTTACGAGGGTATGTTTGGCAGCATGAGTGAAGGTATGCATGACCTTAACGGTGATGACGTTCACACGTCAGCCTGATAGAGCCCATACAGAACGGTAATGAGGAAGACCCCCCTGTCCCCTCTTTTACACACATGCTTAGTCGAGGTTACTAAAACATTGATCTCAATATCATATTTGGGAAAATACAAGCAAAGGAACAGAACAGAAAACAAAAGGTGGAAATTAAAAAACATCCCCAAGCCAATGTTCTCCCAGTCAGTCAGTCCCATGGGAGGAGGAGAGAGGAGAAGGAGGAGGAGGAGGAGGAGGAGGAGGAGGAGGAGAGGTTTGCTCAGTGGAGAGGCCAGCTTCCATTAGCAACAGCCAGATAAGGAGAGAAGGAGATGATGAGGAGAGGAGGAGATGGGGAGTAGAAGAGTAGAGGAGTAGAGGAGATGGGAAGTTGAGGAGGAGATAGGGAGTAGAGGAGTAGAGGAGGAGATGGGGAGTAGAGGATGTGAGGAGGAGATGGGGAGTAGAGGAGGAGAGGAGTAGAGGAGATGGGGAGGAGAGGAGGAGATGGGGAGTAGAGGAGTAGAGGAGATGGGGAGTAGATGAGGAGATAGGGAGTAGAGGATTAGAGGAGGAGAGGAGATGGGGAGTAGAAGAGGAGAGGAGTAGAGGAGATGGGGAGTAGAGGAGGAGATGAGAGGAGATGGGGAGTAGAGGAGGAGATGAGAGGAGATGGGGAGTAGAGGAGGAGAGGAGGAGAGGAGATGGGGAGTAGAGGAGGAGAGGAGAGGAGGAGATGGGAAGAGGAGGAGAGGGGAGATGGGGAGTAGAGGAGGAGAGGAGAGAAGGAGATGGAGAGGAGAGGAGGATATGAGAGGAGGAGATAGGGAGGAGAGGAGTAGATGAGAGGAGGAGGTGGGGAGTAGAGGAGGAGATAGGGAGTAGAGGAGGAGAGGAGGAGATGGGGAGTAGAGGAGGAGAGGAGGAGAGGAGGAGATGGGAAGAGGAGGAGAGGGGAGATGGGGAGTAGAGGAGGAGAGGAGAGAAGGAGATGGAGAGGAGAGGAGGATATGAGAGGAGGAGATAGGGAGGAGAGGAGTAGATGAGAGGAGGAGGTGGGGAGTAGAGGAGGAGATGGGGAGAAGAGGAGGAGATACGAGGAGGAGATGGGGAGTAGAGGAGGAGAAAAGAGGAGGAGATGGGGAGAAGAGGAGGAGATAAGAGGAGGAGATGCGGAGTAGAGGAGGAGATGAGGAGTAGAGGAGGAGATGAGAGGAGGAGATGGGGAGTAGAGGAGGAGATGGGGAGTAGAGGAGGAGATGGGGAGTAGAGGGGGAGAGGAGGAGATGGGGAGTAGAGAAGGATATGAGGGGAGGAGGGGGGTGGAGGAGATGGGGAGTAGAGGAGGAGAGGGGTGGAGTAGAGGGGGAGATGGGAGTAGAGGAGGAGAGGAAAGGATGATATAGGGAGTAGAGGAGATGGGGAGTAGAGGAGGAGATAGGGAGTAGAGGAGTAGAGGGGGCGATGGGGAGTAGAGGAGGAGAGGAGGAGATGGGGAGTAGAGGAGTAGAGGAGTAGAGGAGATGGGGAGTTGAGGAGGAGAGGAGGAGAAGAGGAGGAGAGGAGGAGAGGAGGAGAAGAGATGGGGAATAGAGGAGGAGATGGGGAGTAGAGGAGTAGAGGAGATGGGGAGTAGAGGAGGAGATGGGGAGTAGAGGAGAAGATGAGGAGGAGGAGATGGGGAGTAGAGGAGGAGAGGGGGAGATGGAGAATAGAGGAGGAGATGAGAGGAGGAGATAGGGAGGAGAGGAGTAGATGAGAGGAGGAGAGGAGGAGTAGAGGAGGAGAGGGGTAGAGGAGATGGGGAGTAGAGGAGTAGAGGAGGAGTAGAGGAGGAGAGGGGTAGAGGAGGAGAGGAGTAGAGGAGGAGAGGAGGAGAGGGGTAGAGGAGATGAGGAGTAGAGGAGGAGAGGGGTAGAGGAGATGAGGAGTAGAGGAGGAGAGGGGTAGAGGAGATGAGGAGTAGAGGAGATGGGGAGTAGAGGAGGAGATGGGGAGTAAAGGAGTAGAGGAGTAGAGGAGATGGGGAGTAGAGGAGGAGATGGGGAGTAAAGGAGTAGAGGAGTAGAGGAGATGGGGAGTAGAGGAGGAGATGGGGAGTAAAGGAGTTGAGGAGTAGAGGAGATGGGGAGTAGAGGAGGAGATGGGGTAGAGGAGATGGGGAGTAGAGGAGTAGAGGAGGAGATGGGGTAGAGGAGATGGGGAGGAGAGGGGTAGAAGAGGAGAGGAGTAGAGGAGGAAGTAGTTAAAGAGCAGCAGTAAAATAACAATAGCAAGACCATATACAGTGCCTTTCAAAAGTATTCACCCCCCTTGGCATTTTTCCTGTCTTGTTGCATTACAACCTGTAATTTAGATGTATTTTTATTTGGATTTTATGTAATGGACACACACAAAAATAGTCCAAATTGGTGAAGTGAAAATAAAAAAATAACTTGTTTAAATTTTTTAAATCATAATAAAAACGGTAAAGTGCATATGTATTCACCCCCTTTGTTATGAATTCCCCAAATAAGATCTGGTGCAACCAATTACCTTCAGAAGTCACAGAATTAGTCAAATAAAGTCCACCTGTATGCAATCTAAATGTCACATGATCTGTCACATGATCTCAGTATATATACACCTGTTCTGAAAGGCCCCAGAGTCTGTAACACCACTAAGCATGGGGCATCATGAAGACCAAGGAGTTCTCCAAACAGGTCAGGGACAAAGTTGTGTAGAAGTACAGATCAGGGTTGGGTTACAAAAAGATATCGGAAACTTTGAACATCCCACAGAGCACCATTAAATCCATTATTAAAAAATGGAAAGAAGATGGCACCACAACAAAGCTGCCAAGAGAGGGCCGCCCACCAAAACTCACAGACCAGGCAAGGAGGGCATTAATCAGAGAGGCAACAAAGAGAGCAAAGATAACCCTGAAGGAGCTGCAAAGCTCCACAGTGGAGATTGGAGTATCTGTTTATAGGACCACTTTAAGCCGTACACTCCACAGAGCTGGGCTTTACGGAAGAGTGGCCAGAAAAAGACATTGCTTAAAGAAACAAAAATAAGGCAACACGTTTGGGGTTCGCCAAAAGGCATGTGGGAGACTCCCCAAACATATGGAAGAAGGTACTCTGGTCAGATGAGATTAAAATTGTGCTTTTTGGCCATCAAGGAAAACACTATGTCTGGCGCAAACCCAACACCTCTCATCACCCCGAGAACCCAAGCAGGGTGGTGGCAGCATCATGCTGTGGGGATGTTAGTCATCAGCAGGGACTGGGAAACTGGTCAGAATTGAAGGAATGATGGATGACGCTAAATAGAGGGAAATTCTTGAGGGATACCTGTTTCAGTCTTCCAGAGATTTGAGACTAACGGGGGTTCACCTTCCAGCAGGACAATGACCCTAAGCATACTGCTAAAGCAACACTTGAGTGGTTTAAGGGGAAACATTTAAATGTCTTGGAATGGCCTAGTCAAAGCCCAGACCTCAATCCAATTGAGAATCTGTGGTATGACTTAAAGATTGCTGTACACCAGTGGAACCCATCCAACTTGAAGGAGCTGGAGCAGTTTTGCCTTGAAGAATGGGCAAAAATCCCAGTGGCTAGATGTGTCAAGCTTATAGAGCACATAGAGCATATCCCAAGAGAGCTGTAATTGCTGCAAAAGGTGTCTCTACAAAGTATTGACTTTGGGGGGAGAATAGTTATGCATGCTCTAGTTTTCTGTGTTCTTATCTTATTTCTTGTTTGTTTCACAATAAAAAAGATGTTGCATCTTCAAAGTGCTAGGTATGTTGTGTAAATCAAATGACACAACCCCCCCCCCAAAAAAAAATATATTTTAATTCCAGGTTGTAAGGCAACAAAATAGGAAAAATGCCAAGGGGGTGAATACTTTCGCAAGCCAGTACAGAGTCAATGTGCAGGGTCACCAGTTAGTTGAGTGGGGAGTAGAGGAGTAGATGAGAGGAGGAGATTCGGAGTAGAGGAGTAGTGGAGATGGGGAGTAGAGGACGAGGTGAGAGGAGGAGTAGAGGAGGAGATGGGGAGTAGTGGAGGAGATAGGGATGAGATGAGGAGATGGGGAGTAGAGGAGATGGGGAGTAGAGGAGGAGATGAGGAGGAGATGTAGATGAGAGGAGAGGAGGAGATAGGGATGAGAGGAGGAGATAGGGATGGGAGGGATGAGAGGAGATGAGAAGAGGAGGAGATGAGAGAAGGAGATGGATATGAGAGGAGGAGATGGGGATGAGAGGAGGAGATGGGGATGAGAGGAGGAGATGGGGATGAGAGGAGGAGATGGGGATAAGAGGAGGAGATGAGAGGAGGAGATGAGAGGAGATGAGAGGAGGAGATGGAGATGAGAAGAGGAGATGAGAGAAGGAGATGAAGATGAGAGGAGGAGATGGAGATGAGAGGAGGAGATGGAGATGAGAAGAGGATGAGAGAAGGAGATGAGAGGAGGAGATGAAGATGAGAGGAGGAGATGGAGATGAGAAGAGGAGATGAGAGGAGGAGATGAAGATGAGAGGAGGAGATGAGAGGAGGAGATGAAGATGAGAGGAGGAGATGAGAGGAGGAGATGGAGATGGAGAGTAGAGAAGGAGATGGTCTATCCTTGTAGGCTGTGTAGCAATGTCACATAGATCATTGTATTAAATTTCCGTCTTAAAAAAAAAAGGCAGATTTTTTTCTAAAAAATGAATACTCTCCCAAGTAAACAAATACTAATGTCCATTCAGATATTCAAATATTCAAAGATTTGGTACTGCAGCAACAAATAGCATTAGCTACATCATGTTCTGTTCAAAATTGGAACACCTTCCTTATCTCAGGATCTCCTATAAGCCAAACCAAAGGCCTGCGTCAGCATCTATCCCATCTAGCCCCCAGCCTCGATCTTATTAAATCCCATTTATGTATTACATTATCATTTTATGGATCGGCAGGCTAGCACTAAATGGGATGGTGCGTTGGGCCTGGCCTGAGCACATCCTTCCCCTCTCACAGCCGTGCAGCGTTATTGTCACTATTTCAATCATTTATTTGATTTCCTTTTTTTCTTAGTTTTCTCTTTAACTCTGCATTATTGGAAAAGGAACCATGACTAAGCATTTCATTGTTAGTCTACATCTCTTGTTTACGAAGTGTGACAAATAAAATTGGATTCGATTTGACTTGTGTGATTTGTGTGTCACCAGGACCACCCAGCTACACACTCACACGCACCCCCCCCCCCCCCTCACACACACACACACACACACACACACACACACACACACACACACACACACACACACACACACACACACACACACACACACACAGGAGTGGAGCAGGTGTGGAGAAGAGCTCCAGTCCTCCAGGGCCCCAGTCAGGCTTTTCCATCCTTGTCTGTTGACTATGGTGTGAAGGGACAATCACTACATCTAGCTCCTAAATGGTATGACATTTGTTGTAACACACATCTCAGAAAAAGGAGAACCCCCTTTCTCATGGGCTGTTACAGTCTTAAAATAAAATGCGAATGGAATTGCCTATGGTAAACAACAGCTCTGGTCATGAGCACCAAAACAATCCTGTCAAAATGTCTCCATCCTTGTGATGTAGGTAGTACCCATAATCACTCACCAGACTAACACGCTGGACAGGACAGCCAAGCAGAGACAACCAACCTGACTATGACAACAAAGATGACGCAACACACAGTCAGTCATTTAACCATCAGATTATCGCATGAAGAGACTAGGTTTTGTTCTTTTATTTTTCAACAAAAACCTTCAAACGACAGGATTTTATCATGATACTGAACAGGGACAATGTCGTCCTATTCGTACAATACGATGGGGATTATATTCAAACCCTCAAGCCTCAGCAAATAAATAGTGACAATGGCCTAAAATATGAACTTTTCCATATTTATGACCGGCAGCCTAAAAAGCCTTCTAAAAGCCAGTGCTGCCATGCAGCTTGGAGTCTGCCATCAAGGAGCTGTTCTCCACTCCCCAGTCCCCTGTCCTGCACTCTCTCTGCCATCAAGGAGCTGTTCTCCACTCCCCAGTCCCCTGTCCTGCACTCTCTCTGCCATCAAGGAGCTGTTCTCCACTCCCCAGTCCCCTGTCCTGCACTCTCTCTGCCATCAAGGAGCTGTTCTCCACTCCCCAGTCCCCTGTCCTGCACTCTCTCTGCCATCAAGGAGCTGTTCTCCACTCCCCAGTCCCCTGTCCTGCACTCTCTCTGCCATCAAGGAGCTGTTCTCCACTCCCCAGTCCCCTGTCCTGCACTCTCTCTGCCATCAAGGAGCTGTTCTCCACTCCCCAGTCCCCTGTCCTGCACTCTCTCTGTCACATCAATGATTGATTCTGAGGGCTGGAGCCCCAGGAGAGAGCTGAGGGAAGAAGCATCTCTGCCTGGCTATGAAGGGAGGGATCTGGGCTGAGCAGAGCTAGTGTCCCTGGTCCCTGGAACCTCCCTGCTCCCTGGAACCTCCGTAGCTTTAGCTTGATAAGCTCTGTGGTACATAAAGTTCCTCTGGCTGGGTAGACCGGCTGACTGGTTGGGACATTATTACACAGACAAACATGAATGTTGTATGATTACTGTTAAAAGCATGAGTATAGACTGAGATAGAGGGAGAGAGAAAGAGAGGGAGAGAGAGAGAGAGCGAGAGAGAGAGAGAGAGAAAGAGGGAGAGAGAGAGGGAGTGGGAGAGAGCGATAGAGAGAGAGAGAGAGAAAGAGGGAGAGAGAGAGAGTGAGAGGGAGAGAGAGCGAGAGCGAGAGAGAGCGAGAGAGAGAGAGAGGGAGAGGGAGAGAGCAAGATAGTGAGTGAAATAGAAAGTAAAATAGAGAGAAATAGATTGAAAGAGAGTATACACTGAGTATACTAAACATTAGGAACACCTTCCTAATAATGAGTTGATGCAAATGCTGAAAATTATTATTAGTTAAAGTTGAATTGAACAGTCTAAAACAATCCGAATGGAGAAAGACCTATTGAAATCACTTAGAATGTTTGTGTTGTCTCTAGGGTCACACTACACATAAAGAAAGTTTAGAGATTTTACTATTCAAAAACATGAAATAGCATCAAACCGTCCTTATTTGTATACCGTGAGTTTATATGTTGGCCATATCGCCCAGTGCATGTTGACTCCAATGCTTCCCACAGTTGTGTAAAGTTGGCTCTATGTCCTTTGGGTGGTGGACCATTCTTGATACACACAGGAAACTGTTGAATGTGAAAAACCCAGCAGCGTTGTAGTTCTTGACACAAACCAGTGTGCCTGTCACCTGCTAGCATTCCCCGCTCAAAGTCACTTCAATATTTAGTCTTTCCCATTCACCCTCTGAATGGCACACCTACACAATCCATGTCTCAATTGTCTCAAGGCTTAAAAATCCTTCTTTAACCTGTCTCCTCCCCTTCATCTACACTGGTTGAAGTGACATCAATGTTTAGTATAGTCAGTGTAGAGCGTGAATATAGGGGCCAGGTTAACCGTGCCAGCGGGCCTGACTGCTACATCACAGTGAGGAGGTAAGGCACTGGGCTGTCACCACACACAAAGTTTTAACTACTCTAATTACAGAGAAAGACGTGATATCCATAAATAGTCCAGTGAACCACTGTCTAATTAAGCAATAAGGCCCGAGGGGGTGTTTTATATGGCAAATATACCACAGCTAAGGGCTGTTTTTATGCACGACACAACGCAGAGTGCCTGGACACAGCCCTTAGCCATGGTATATTTGCCATATATCACAACCCACTGAGGTGCCTTGTTTCTATTATAAACTGGATACCCAACGTAATTATAGCAGTAAAAATAAACGCCTTGTCATACCCGGGGTATACTGTCTGATATACTCACGGCTGTCAGCATTCAGGGCTCAAACCACCCAGTTTATAATCTTCTGTTTGAGGCACAACCCTATTTTAGGGCCCCCTCAGGGCATTTTTATTAGAGAGGTGAAGTGATGACACTCTTTGGATGAGCTCTCTGAGAGGAAGAGGGAGGAGAGAGGAGGGGTGAGGAGACGAGGAGAGAGGAGGAGAGCAGAGCAGAGAGATGATAAGAGAGGAGAGATGAGGAAAGAGGGGAGGGTAATATTAGAGAGACACTATCACCAGCCACCCATCTGCCAGACAGCCTCACTCTCCCCATGTGTCACAGTCTGACATGTCAGGGACTATAATTAAAATCAGAGAACAAGGACAACACTGATGGCACATCAGACAGGCTCTCTATTTACAGAAATATAGTATGGGAGGGAGATATGGTATTAGTGAGGGAGGGAGGGAAGGAGGGAGGGAGGGAGGGAGGGAGGGAGGGAGGGAGGGAGGGAGGGAGGGAGGGAGGGAGGGAGGGAGGGAAAAGAGAAAAAGAAAGCCTGTAATTTCCTCTGTTTTTGCTAAAAGGAGGGAGGAAATTGATTGTGTCTGGGGGGCCTGGCTGGGTTTGGATCTGGAAAGACAGAAACAATCAGCTCTAGGGAGCAGACAGACAGAACAGACAGAGTATCATGACAAGAAGAGAAAATAGAAAGAGAGATGATAGAAGCTATACCGCCCACTGCAGCCACTGCACCATGCCCTGTTCTCTCTCATCAGCTCACATGCCCTGTTCTCTCTCATCAGCTCACATGCCCTGTTGACTGTCATTGACAGTAAAGCAGTGTAGGCCACAGAGGGCCTGCATGAGGGAGTGAGGGACTGGGAGGATACACACATTACCATATTATCCCTATTACCCGTATTAATACATGCGGGGTGGGGTTAAGGACCTGAAACTACAGCCTCAAACATTCTCATTTTGCATAGCACTTAGGATAACGTTTCTATGACTCTGGAACTGACCTGGTCTTAACATTAAGCATTCTGTTGTTGGACCGGGCTAAGCTTATGTATGGGTGTCCACTGTGACTGTCACATACAGACCCACACAGGGAGAGGAGGGGGAGACGGGGAGTAGATCTAGGTCAATGGGACGATTAAGGGTCATCCTATTGAGTGAAACCCTGAGCCAGAGAGAAAGAGAGACAGATAGAAATAGAGAGGAAGATAGAGACAGATAGAGGGAGAGAGACAGAGAGAGACAGAGAGAGACAGAGAGAGACAGAGGGAGAGAGACAGATAGAGGGAGAGAGACAGATAGAGGGAGAGAGACAGAGAGGGAGAGAGACAGAGAGGGAGAGAGACAGATAGAGGGAGAGAGACAGATATAGGGAGAGAGACAGAGAGAGAAAGGAAGAGAGAGACAGAGAGAGACAGATAGAGGGAGAGAGACAGAGAGAGAGGAAGAGAGAGACAGATAGAGACAGATAGAGGGAGAGAGACAGAGAGAGAGAGGAAGAGAGAGACAGAGAGAGATGAAGAGGGAGAAAGACAGAGAGAGAGACAGATAGAGAGAGAGAGATAGAAAGAGAGACAGATAGAGAGAGCGAGAAAGAGAGACAGACAGAGAGGTAGAGGGAGAGAGAGACAGATAGAGGGAGAGAGAGAGAGAGAGAGAAATAGAGAACGATAGAGGGAGAGAGAAAGAGAGATAGAGGGAGAGAGAGAGAAAGTGAGACAGATAGAGGGAGAGAGAGAGAAGGAGAGACAGATATAGAGAGACAGAGAGACAGATATAGAGAAAGAGAGACAGAGAGAGAGAGAGAGAGAGAGACAGAGAGAGAGAGAGAGAGAGAGAGAGAGCAGAGCAGAGGTCACGATCAGATGAGCTCCTGCATTTTTCAGCATTTTCTTAAAAAAAGATAGATTAGGAGTTAGATAAACTTGGATTTTTTGTGAGGAACACATACTGGATTCTACCCTCTACAACATAACCCCCACTTCAAATCAAAACTTAAAACCTGCAACCTGATTTTGGAGTGGTTAAGGGCGCTGTACTGCAGCGCCAGCTGTGCCATCAGAGTCCCTGGGTTCGCGCCCAGGCTTTATCGTAACCGGCCGCGACCGGGAGGTCCGTGGGGCGACGCACAATTGGCCTAGCGTCACCCGGGTTAGGGAGGGCTTGGTCAGTAGGGGTGTCCTTGTCTCATCGCGCACCAGCAACTCCTGTGGCGGGCTGGGCGCAGTGCAGTGTGCACTAACCAAGTGCGTGGCTGGCTTCCGGGTTGGATGCGTGCTGTGTTAAGAAGCTTGGTTGGGTTGTGTATCGGAGGATGCATGACTTTCAACCTTTGTCTCTCCCGAGCCCGTACGGGAGTTGTAGCGATGAGACAAGATAGTAGCTACTACAAAAATTGGATAACACGAAATTGGGGAGAAAAAGGGGTAATTTTTTTTTTACAAGAACAACAACAAAAAAGAAGACTTGACCACGAGGACTCTGAGTCCTAATATAAACCTCTATAAATCCGGAACACTAATGGTACAGGGTAACCCCAAACAGTTTCAGCTGGACTTGCACCAAATTAAAGAATCAGCCCAGCAGGAGAAGCTCTCCCTTGATAAAGATACCCCCACCCTGAACGTGTCAGACCTCTTCATTATATAACCCCACAGATGAGCAACCCCCAGCGGACAGTCAACCTCCCAGCACAGATTACTACTCCCTCATTGAAATGAAGGATAAATTCACCCAGCTGGAGGTAAGGCAGGTGGAGCTGGAACAGCAGGTGATTACACTCCAGTCAGCACAGACCCAGACAACAGTGCAGCACAACAACACCCCCTTAACCAGACCCGGAGAGCTGGAGCTGGACAGAGACATATCTGCACTCTGGACAGTGGTGAGACAACAGGAGAAAGAGGAGCAGAACAGAGGACTAGAGGAGAGGATCAGACTGCTGGTGGAGGAGAGGTTGAGGGGAATGGAGGAGAGGATGAGGGGGATGGCGTGTGACAGAGAACAACCCACTAGAGAGGTGGCCATCCCCACAGAGAAGCCAGCAGAACAGCCCACCTCAGCACCCGACAAAAGTCTCGACACCACAGCAGAACAGTCCACACCAGACCCTGACCATAGAGTCGACATCACAGCAGAACAGACAAATTAAGAACCCCAAGCCCAGCGGCTCTCACCCCCTCTGAGCACCTCCCCTGTCAGCCCCTGTTAGCCCTTCTAAGAACCCCCCCCCCCCCCCCCCCCCCCCCCCCCCCCCCCCCACACCCACTGAGGACAAACACAAGACACAGATTGTACTCCTTATGGACTCAAATGGGAAATATATAGAAGAAAATAAACTTTTTCCCAAACACAGTGTGTCTAAATTCTGGTGTCCAAACACCCAGCGCGCCCTAGACCTTCTGTCTGAGGACCAACTAGGTTCACCTAGCCACATAATAATACACACAGGCACAAATGACCTGAGAGCACAGCAGAAAAGGGTGGCCACAGCACTGAACGGAGTGATTGAAAAGGCTTCTTCTACTTTCCACAACGCACAAGTGGTTATCTCCACCCTGCTGCCATGAAAATACTTTCACCCTGCCTTTCACCCTGTGACTGTGCCTCAAAACCAAATGTTTTCCTGGCCCACCACTCCACCCTGGACTTGAACAGCCTCTATGACCAGGTCCACCTCTACAAGGCAGCTGTGCCCACCTTTGCCCGGACTCTAAAGGACATCGCTCTCAAACGTATGCCCAACACTTCACACAGGAGCAACAGATCAATAGACACCCCACCCAGACCAGCGAGACACTCTCCCAGACCTGCGGGACCCCCCCCCCCTGGACCTACACATAGAGGACCCACGCCAAGAGGACTTACATCCAGACCACAGCACCCCCAGGCACATCCACACCCCCACCCCAACCAATCAACACCCCCCACGTCAACCATGCCCACACCCCATTTAGGCCCCCTCAGATCAGACCTATGCCACTCCTGCCCACCCCATGCACCCCACCCCTGCAAAGAGGGCCTCAACATGAAAATCACACATACGCCCAGGTAGTGAGCGGGCAAACAGGCCCAACCCCCACTCTTACACACGCCCAAGCCAATGGCATGTACCAGATGCTCAGCAGGCTCTGGTCACACTTACTGGCCTGAGGCCATACCACGACCAACAACATTGGACACTTTATGGAACAAAAAGCCTTCACTATATCATCCTGGAATATCCAAGGCCTGAGGTCATCCGTCTTTGGCCTAAAGAGCAGGAACCCGGACTTCACCAAAGAAATCGGTAATACAGACATTGTCATCCTGCAAGAAACATGGTATAGAGGAGACGGACCCACTGGTTGCCCTCTAGGTTACAGAGAGCTGGTAGTCCCATCCACCAAACTACCAGGTGTGAAACAGGGAAGGGACCTAACTTACTCCATTAAATTAATCAAAACAGGAACATTTTACATTTGGCTAGAAATTCAAAAGGAAATTATCTTAACAGAGAATGTCCTCCTGTGTGCTACCTATATCCCCACACTAGAATCCCCATACTTTAATGAAGACAGTTTCTCCATCCTGGAGGGGGAAATCAATCATTTCCAGGCCCAAGGACATGTACTAGTCTGTGGCGACCTAAGTGCCAGAACCGGACAAGAACCTGACACCCTCAGCACACAGGGGGACAAACACCTGCCAGCAGGTGACAGTATTCCCTCCCACATATGCCCCCCTAGGCACAACTATGACAACATAACAAACAAAAACGGGTCACAACTCCTGCAGCTCTGTCGCACGCTGGGTATGTACATAGTCAATGGTAAGCTTCGAGGGGACTCCTATGGTAGGTACACCTATAGCTCATCTCTTGGCAGTAGTACTGTAGACTACTGTAGACTACTACTATCACTGACCTCAACCCAGAGTCTCTCAGAGCGTTCACAGTCAGCCTACTGACACCCCTATCAGACCACAGCAAAATCACAGTCTACTTGAACAGAGCAATACCCAATACCCAATAATAATCACGAGGCATCAAAGCCAAAGGAACTGAGTAACATTAAGAAATGCTATAGATGGAAGGAATGCAGTTTGGAAACCTACCAAAAACAATTAGGCAACAACAAATTCAATCACTTCCAGGACAAAATAAAAACCCTCCAACCCAAAAAGGCTTGTGGTGTTGATGGTATCCTTAATGAAATGATCAAATATACAGACAACAAATTCCAATTGGCTATACTAAAACTCTTTAACATCATCCTTAGCTCTGGCATCTTCCCCGCTATTTGGAACCAAGGACTGATCACCCAAATCCACAAAAGTGGAGACAAATTTGACCCCAATAACTACCGTGGAATATGCGTCAACAGTAACCTTGGGAAAATCCTCTGCATTATTATTAACAGCAGACTCGTACATTTCCTCAATGAAAACAATGTACTGAGCAAATGTCAAATTGGCTTTTTACCAAATTACCGTACAACAGACCATGTATTCACCCTGCACACCCTAATTGACAACCAAACAAACCAAAACAAAGCCAAAGTCTTCTCATGCTTTGTTGATTTCAAAAAAGCCTTTGACTCAATTTGGCATGAGGGTCCGCTATACAAATTGATGGAAAGTGGTGTTGAGGGTAAAACATACGACATTATAAAATCCATGTACACAAACAACAAGCGTGCGGTTAAAATTGGCAAAAAACAACACATTTCTTCACACAGGGTCGTGGGGTGAGACAGGGATGCAGCTTAAGCCCCACCCTCTTCAACATATATATCAACGATTTGGCGCGGGCACTAGAAAAGTCTGCAGCACCCGGCCTCACCCTGCTAGAATCTGAAGTCAAATGTCTACTGTTTGCTGATGCTCTGATGCTTCTGTCACCAACCAAGGAGGGCCTACAGCAGCACCTAGATATTCTGCACAGATTCTGACAGACCTGGGCCCTGACAGTACATCTCAGTAAGACCAAAATAATGGTGTTCCAAAAAAGGTCCAGTTGCCAGGACCACAAATACAAATTCCATTTAGACACCGTTGCCCTAGAGCACACAAAAACTATACATACCTTGGCCTAAACGATCTGAGAGACAAGGCAAGATTGGCATTCTATGCCATCAAAAGGAACATAAAATTCAACATACCAATTAGGATCTGGCTAAAAATACTTGAATCAGTCATAGAGCCCATTGCCCTTTACGGTTGTGATGTCTGGTGTCCGCTCACCAACCAAGACTTCACAAAATGGGACAAACACCAAATTGAGACTCTGCATACAGAATTCTGCAAAAATATCCTCCGTGTACAACGTAAAACACCAAATAATGCATGCAGAGCAGAATTAGGCCGATACCCACTAATTATCAAAATCCAGAAAAGAGTTGTTAAATTCTATAACCACCTAAAGGAAGCGATTCCCAAACCTTCCATAACAAAGCCATCACCTACAGAGAGATGAACCTGGAGAAGAGTCCCCTAAGCAAGCTGGTCCTGGGGCTCTGTTCACAAACACAAACACACCCCACAGAGCCCCAGGACAGCAGCACAATTAGACCCAACCAAATCATGAGAAAACAAAAAGATAATTACTTGACACATTGGAAAGAATTAACAAAAAAAAGAGCAAACTAGAATGCTATTTGGCCCTAAACAGGGAGTACACAGTGGCAGAATACCTGTCCACTGTGATTGACCCAAACTTAAGGAAAGCTTTGACTATGTACAGTGAGCATAGCCTTGCTATTGAGAAAGGCCGCCGTAGACAGACCTGGCTCTCAAGAAAAGACAGGCTATGTGCACACTGCCCACAAAATGAGGTGGAAACTGAGCTGCACTTCCTAACCTCCTGTCCAACGTATGACCATATTAGAGATACATATTTCCCTCAGATTACACAGATCCACAAAGAATTCGAAAACAAATCCAATTTTGATAAACTCCCATATCTACTGGGGGAAATTCCACAGTGTGCCATCACAGCAGCAAGATTTGTGACCTGTTACCACAAGAAAAGAGCAACCAGTGAAGAACAAACACCATTGTAAATACAACATTTGTAATGTCTTTATTGTTTTGAAATTTCTATATGTGTAATGTTTACTGTTAATTTTTATTGTTTATTTCACTTTTGTATATTATCTACCTCACTTGCTTTGGCAATGTTAACACATGTTTCCCATGCCAATAAAGCCCCTTGAATTGAATTGAATTGAATTGAGAGACAGATAGAGAGGTAGAGGGAGAGAGACAGAGACAGAGAAAGACAGATAGAAATGGGGAAATGTGCTCATCTGTGGGGACACAAATGCGCGCACAGGAACACTACCTGATCTAACGAGCACACGAGGGGACAGCTTTATTACAGGCCATAGTGTCTCTAACTGTCTTAATCTCCCCCATAGAAACAACAGTGACAGCACCGTCAACAAAAACGGGAGGGATCTTTTGCATCTCTGTAGAAGCCCGGGTCTGTACTTTGTTAATGGTAGGTTACGGGGAGATTCACCTACTGCCACAGTACAGTAGACTATATGATCACAGACATTGACCCTTTCTCTCTCAGCTCATTCACTGTCAAGCCACTAACACCTCTGTCTGATCACAGCCAAATTACGTTGTTCCTCAAAAGAACAGACATGGAAACAACCACACATTCACAGCCCAGTAAGCTGTACAACATCAGACATTCATACAGATGGGCCCAAAACAACACAGAAGAATACCAGAAAGCAACCTGTAACCAAAATATCCAGACACTCTTAGATAACTTTCTGGATACCACATTCACTCACAGTGAAGAAGGCATCAATCTGGCAGTAAAAAACATCAACTATATATTCAGGCAAACGGCAAAAGAAGCACAATTGAAATTAATAAAAAAACTAAACAAAAAAGACCATAGATGACAACTGGTTTGATGCAGATTGTAAAATTATAAGGAATAAACTTAGAACACTATCCAAGCAAAAGCACAGAGTCCCATATAATGGTGAATTACGCCTTCATTACTGTGAGACTTTAAAACTCTATAAACGTACACTCAGAACCAAAAAAGCACAGTACAACAGCAAGCAGCTGACACTAATTGAGGAGTCCATAAACACACACAACTTCTGGCAAAATTGGAAAAAACTTTTAAAAAATCTAAACAAGAGCAATTAGCGATACAAAATGGTGACATATGGACAACCCATTTTAAAACACTCAAATTGACACAAATACAGAACAACGCCAAGTTCATGAGAAGTTGAATGGATTAGAAAAAGCTATAAAGGACAGTCAAAATCCACTGGACTCCCCAATTACTGACCAGGAGCTCTATAAGAAACTTCAGGCTCTCAAATTTAAAAAGGCATGCGGACCTGATGGCATCCTAAATGAGATGCTCAAACTCACTAGTGCAAAATTTCAATTGGCTATATTAAAACTGTTTAATTTGATCCTGAGTGTAGGTTATTTCCCTGACATCTGGAATCAAGGACTCATAACCCCAATCTTTAAGAACGGAGACAAATTTGACCCTAACAATTACAGGGGCATTTGTGTGAACAGTAACCTGGGGAAGGTTTTCTGTAGTATTATAAATGTAAGAGTTCTTAACTTCCTTAATAAGCACAATGTCTTGAGTAAAAGCCAAATTGGATTTATACCAAAACATCGCACAACTGATCATATTTACACCCTACACACCCTGATAGATAAACATGTCCACCAAAATAATACAAAAATATACGCTTGCTTTATCGACTTCCAAAAAGCATTTGATTCTATTTGGCATACAGGACTGTTCTACAAAGTTATTGAAAGTGGTGTAGGGGGTAAAATATATGACATAATTAAATCAATGTATACTGGCAATACATGCAGCATTAAAATTGGTAAGAAAAGAACAAAATTCTTTAACCAGGGGCGGCGCCTTCGCCAGGGTTGCAATCTGAGCCCTGCACTCTTCAATATTTACATATTGGCCACTATTCTAGAAAAATCCTCAGCCCCTGGTGTTAGTCTCCACAATTCCTAAGTTAAATGCCTACTCTTCGCAGATGACCTATGCCTGCTGTCACCCACAGCACATGGCCTACAGCAGAGCCTGGACCTGCTAGAGCAGTACTGCCAGACCTGGGGCCTGGCAGTAAACCCTCAAAATATTAAAATAATGATTTTTCCAGAGAAGATCCAGATCTCAGGGAATTAGACCAAAGTTCTCAATTTGTACAAAATATATAGAGTACTGTACATACTACAATTACTTAGGTTTAAAAATAAGCTCAACTGGACACCTTATTCAGGCAGTGAATGAGTTGAGAGAGAAAGCACGCAGGGCATTCTACGCCATTAAAAAGCTAATTCAAATTGAAATACCTATTAATATTTAGCAAAAACGAATTGAATATGTCATTGTACCACTCCTTAGTTGCCCTGGCTGTGTGTTTCGGGTAGTTGTCATGCTGGAAGACCCAGCCACGACCCATCTTCAATGCTCTTACTGAGGGAAGGAGATTGCTGGCCAAGATCTCGCAATACATGGCCCCATCCATCCTCCCCTCAATACGGTGCAGTCGTCCTGTCCCCTTTGCAGAAAAGCAACCCCAAAGAATGATGTGTCCACCTCCATGATTCACGGTTGGGATGGTGTTCTTGGGGTTGTACTCATCCATCTTCTTCCTCCAAACACGGCGAGTGGAGTTTAGACCAAAAAGCTCTATTTTTGTCTCATCAGACCACATGACCTTCTCCCATTCCTCCTCTGGATCATCCAGATGGTCATTGGCAAACTTCAGACGGGCCTGGACATGCGCTGGCTTAAGCAGGGGGACCTTGCGTGCGCTGCAGGATTTTAATCCATGACGTCGTAGTGTGTTACTAATGGTTTTCTTTGGGACTGTGGTCCCAGCTCTCTTCAGGTCATTGACCAGGTCCTGCCGTGTAGTTCTGGGCTGATCCCTCACCTTCCTCATGATCATTGATACCCCACGAGGTGAGATCTTGCATGGAGCCCCAGACCGAGGGTGATTGACCGTCATCTTGAACTTCTTCCATTTTCTAATAATTGCGGCAACAGTTGTTGCCTTCTCACCAGGCTGCTTGCCTATTGTCCTGTAGCCCATCCCAGCCTTGTGCAGGTCTACAATTTTATCCCTGATGTCCCTACACAGCTCTCTGGTCTTGGCCATTGTGGAGAGGTTGGAGTCTGTTTGATTGAGTGTGGACAGGTGTCTTTTATACAGGTAACGAGTTCAAACAGGTGCAGTTAATACAGGTAATGAGTGGAGAACAGGAGGGCTTCTTAAAGAAAAACTAACAGGTCTGCGAGAGCCGGAATTCTTACTGGTTGGTAGGTGATCAAATACTTATGTCATGCAATAAAATGCTAATTAATTACTTAGAAATCATACAATGTGATTTTCTGGATTTTTGTTTTAGATTCCGTCTCTCACAGTTGAAGTGTACCTATGATACAAATTACAGACCTCCACATGCTTTCTAAGTAGGAAAACCTGCAAAATCGGCAGTGTATCAAATACTTGTTCTCCCCACTGTATATTGCTTATTGGGAAACACAAACACAAGCACAAAGCAAAATGCAGTGCTATCTGGCCCTAAATCGACAGTACACCGTGGCTAAATATTTGACCATGGTTACTGATCAAAACCTTAGAAAAACCTTGACAAAGTACAGGCTCAGTGAGCACAGCCTTGACATTGAGAAGGGTAGACACAGGAAAACCTGGCTCCCTGTAGAGGAAAGGCTGTGCAACCACTGCACAACAGCAGAACCTGAGACAGAGCTGCATTTCCTGACAAAATGTCAAAAATATAAAACAATTAGAGAGTGTCATTTTCCCAAATTTGAAACCCTTTTTCAAGGTTTCAAAGACCTCTCTGATGAGAGTAGGCTACCCGTCCTGTTGGAGGAGGACGCAGAGAGCTGTGGGTTGGCAGCGCACTACATTGCTGCCTGACATAAGATGAGGGACAGTGTCTGACAGACCAATCAACCTGCACATGTACTTTACTGTATGCTTATTGTTATTGTTCAATGTATGGTGATTTCGACACTTGGTTATTGTTGTTACTGTTGTCCCATTGACAATTTTGATTTTCATTTATTTTTTATATTGTAAATATCCAAAGTAAGCTTTGGCAATATGTACATTGTTACGTCATGCCAATAAAGCGAATTGAATTGAAAATTGATAGAGAGAGAGAGACAGATACAGGGAGAGAGATAGATAGAGAGAGAGAGAGAGAGAGCGAGACAGAGAGAAAAAGAGACAGAGAGAGAGTTAGAAGGAGAGAGACAGATAGAGAGAGACAGATAGAGAGTCAGAGAGAAAGAGATAGAGAGAGAGAGACAGAGAGAGACAGATAGAGAGACAGAGAGAGACAGATAGAGAGAGAGGGAAAGAGAGACAGATAGAGGAGAGAGAGAGAAAGAGAGAGATAGAGAGAGAGGTAGAGGGAGAGAAAGAGAGAGCGAAAGAGAGGGAGAGAGAGAGAGAGACAGAGAGAGAGAGAGAGAGAGAGAGAGAGAGAGAGAGGTAGAGGTAGAGAGACAGAGAGGGAGAGAGAGAAAGAGAGACAGGGAGAGAAAGGTAGAGGGAGAGAGAGACAGATAGAGGGAGAGAGAGAGAAAGAGAAACAGATAGAGAGAGAGAAAGATAGAGATAGAGAGAGGGGTAGAGGGAGAGAGAGACAGAGAGAGAGAAAGAGAGAGCGAAAGATAGAGGGAGAGAGAGAAGGATATTATCTTTTGTATATTATCTACCTCACTTGCTTTGGCAATGTTAACACGTTTCCCATGCCAATAAAGCCCCTTGAATTGAATTTAAATTTAATTGAGAAGGAGAGAAAGATAAAGGGAGAGAGAGAGAGAAAGAGAAAGAGGGAGAGAGACAGACAGAGGAAGCGAGAGAGAAAGAGAGACAGAGAGGGAGAGAGAGTAAGAGAGAGGGAGAAATAGGGGTCCTTGCACCATCAAACAAGGGGACCAGGAGGAGGGTCAAAAAAGAGAAGAAGAAGAAAGAAGAAGGGAAAGGAGGGGAGAGTGCGGAAGAGTTGAGTATAAATAAACCAGCTTTCAGTCACTGGAGGAAAGTAGAAGTAGGGTACTTCCTGACGAGTTGACAAGTGAAGGTGATGATGATACTGGAAGGTTGAGGAGATGGGGAGTCCTTCCTCTCCGTCTGTTCACATCTCAATACCACACACACACACACAGACGGACGCACAAACACACACACACGAGAGCAAGCCCCTTGGAGCAGATAGCAGAGGGCTATGAAGAGAAATGTTGTGTTCAGGACAGGCAGTGTCAGCCCTAGGCCCTGGAGTGTTTGCATAGGCAGCTAACCTATCTATCATCAGCAGGCTTTCTTCTCTCTGTTAATCATCATCTGCCTGCCTGCCATCCCACCTCAACCAGCAGATGGTCAACACAGAAAAAACAAAAGAGATGAAAAATTGTCGAAGCAACAAAACAAAGCGAAGGTAGAAAACAAAGCCACAGACCCTGGCAGGCCGGCACTGCAACTAAAGAACTGTGCTGTCTCTGTGTGTTGTCACAATAAGGAGTGTGTTTTTAGAGCTCTGCTCCCGGCTGTTAATGACCCACACTCACAGTAAACCGTCCCGGTGAGTTCCATCCTACATGGCAACCGTATCCATGGTGTCCATACCGCTGCTCATTAGTCCTGCAAGCCTGAGCTTATCGGTAACACTCAGTAACACAGGGCTCACAAAGACACCTCTAGGCTATACTGCACTGTACTGCACAGGGCTCACAGAGACACTGCTAGGCTATACTGCACTGTACTGCACAGGGCTCACAGAGACACTGCTAGGTTATACTGCACTGTACTGAACGGGGCTCACAGAGACACTGCTAGGCTATACTGCACGATACTGCACAGGGCTCACACAGACACTGCTAGGCTATACTGCACTGTACTGCACAGGGCTCACAGAGACACTGCTAGGCTATACTGCACTGTACTACACAGGGCTCACAGAGACACTGCTAGGCTATACTGCACTGCTAGGCTATACTGCACTGTACACGACACACATCCACTGTACTATCTATATCTGTGCTGGTATGAGGTTATCTGAAGGCTGTCTACTCTGCTGGACAGACCAGGGCAGACAGTTCATTGATTTTGTGATCTGCTATGCAGTGTATTGAACAGGGGTTTCCCCCAGTAGACATTAGTCTTGCTTTCTCCCTGTCAGCTCACATATAACTGGCGTCAACTACTGACCTAGTGGGGCAGTCTTACACAATGACCCTGACACTATGAGACTGGAAGGTGACCTCTCTCTCCCTCAGTCTGTCTCTCCCTCCCTTTCTCTCCCCTCTCGCTCTCCCTCTCCATCTCAAGCCAAAAAACTTAAAGATATGCTGAGGATTTGTGTGTCACTGAACCAATAAAGCCTCTGGCCTCCATGACCCTTGCTCTGTGTGGAGGGGTCAGTGGAGAGAAATACAAAGAGAGAGAAAGAGAGGAGAGAGAAGAGGAGAGACACTTGTGCCACACAAACACACACTACACCTGCTCCATCCAGATGGGAGGACTGAGCAGGCAGCAGAGAGAGAGAGAGATTAGGCAGGCAGGAAAGCAGGTCAGCCGGCAGGAGCATACAGGAGAACCAAGACGCACGTATCTATCCATCCATCCCTCGCTCCCTCTCTAACACATCCCTACATCCACACAGGATCCCTCCACACAGGATTAACTTATCAAGGTGGCTTTCTACTAAACTGGTTAGAAGGGACTGAGACATAGCTGCGGCAGGTAGCCTAGTGGTTCGGGCGTTGGGCCAGTAACCGAAAGGTTGCTAGATCAAATCCCCGAGCTGACACAGGTAAAAATCTGTCGTTCTCCCCCTGAACGACTGGAACAAGTTCCGGGATTCTTCCGATGGCATTGAGAAGTACACCACATCAGTCACTGGTTAGATCAATAAGTGCATCGAGGACGTCGTCCCCACAGTGACTGTACGTACATACCCCAACCAGAAGCCATGGATTACAGTTAACATTTGAACTGAGCAAAGGGTAGAGCTGCCGCATTCAAGGTGGGGGACTCTAACCTGGAAGATTACAAGGTATCCTGCAATGCCCTGCAATGAACCATCAAACAGGCAAAGCGTCAATACAGGACTAAGATTGAATCATACTACACCGGCTCCGATGCTTGTCTTATGTGGCAGGGCTTGCAAACTATTACAGACTACAAAGGGAAGCACAGCCGCGAGCTGCCCAGTGACACGAGCCTACCAGACGAGCTTAATCACTTCTATGCTCGCTACGAGGCGAGCAACACTGAGGCATGCATGAGAGCATCAGCTGTTCAGGACGATTGTGTGATCACGCTCTCCGTAACCGACGTGAGTAAAACCTTTAAACAGGTCAACAACATACACAAGGCTGCGGGGCCAGACGGATTAACAGGACGTGTGCTCCGGGCATGTGCTGACCAACTGGCAGGTGTCTTCACTTACATTTTCAACATGTCTGTAATACCAACATGTTTCAAGCAGACCACCATAGTCCCTGTGCCCAAGAACACAAAGGCAACCTGCCTAAATGACTTACAGACCCGTAGCACTCACATCCGTACAAAGGAAGTGCTTTGAAAGGTTGGTAATGGCTCACATCAACACCATTATCCCAGAAACCCTAGAACCACTCCAAATTGCATACCGCCCAAACAGATCCACAGATGATGCAATCTCTATTGCACTCCACACTGCCCTTTCCCACCTGGACAAAATGAACACTTACGTGAGAATGCTATTCATTGACTACAGCTCAGCGTTCAACACCATAGTACCCACAAAGCTCATCACTAAGCTAAGGATCCTGGGACTAAACACCTCCCTCTGCAACTGGATCCTGGACTTCTTAACAGGTCGCCCCCAGGTGGTGAGCGTAGATAGCAACACATCTGCCATGCTGATCGTCAACACTGGAGCTCCCCAGGGGTGCGTGCTCAGTCCCCTCCTGTACTCCCTGTTCACCCACGGCTGCATGGCCAGGCATGACTCCAACACCATCATTAAGTTTGCAGATGACACAACAGTGGTAGGCCTGATCACCGACAACGACGAGACAGCCTATAGGGAGGAAGTCAAAAGGTTCTACAGCTGCAACATCGAGAGCATCCTGCTGACTGGTTGCATCACTGCCTGGTACGGTAATTGCTTGGCCTCTGACCACAAGGCACTACAGAGGGTAGTGCATACAGCCAGTACATCACTGGGGCTAAGCTGCCTGCCATCCAGGACCTCTACACCAGGCGGTGTCAGAGGAAGGCCCTAAAAATTGTCAAAGACCCCAGCCACCCCAGTCATAGACTGTTCTCTCTACTACCGCATGGCAAGAGGTACCGGAGTGCCAAGTCTAGGACAAAAAGGCTTCTCAACAGTTTTTACCCTCCAAGCCATGACTCCTGAACAGGTAATCAAATGGCTACCCAGACTATTTGCATTGTGTGCCCCCCCCAACCCCTCTTTTTACGCTGCTGCTACTCTCTGTCTATCCTATATGCATAGTCACTTTAACTATACATTCATGTACATACTACCTCATTTGGCCCAACCAACCAGTGCTCCCACACATTGGCTAACCGGGCTATCTGCATTGTGTCCCACCCCCCACTCTCCAACCCCTCTTTTACGCTACTGCTACTCTCTGTTCATCATATATGCATAGTCACTTTAACCATATCTACATGTACATACATGTGGCGGCAGGGTAGCCTAGTGGTTAGAGCGTTGGACTAGTAACCAAAAAGCTTTCATGTTCAAATCCCTGAGCTGACAAGGTACAAATCTGTCGTTCTGCCCCTGAACAGGCAGTTAACCCACTGTTCCTAGGCTGTCATTGAAAATAAGAATTTGTTCTTAACTGACTTGCCTAGTTAAATAAAGGTAACATTTAAAAAAACATACTTCCTCAATCAGCATGACTAACTGGTGTCTGCATGTAGCCTCGCTACTTTTATAGCCTGTCTTTTTACTGTTGTTTTATTTCTTTACTTACCTATTGTTCACTAATACATTTTTTGCACTATTGGTTAGAGCCTGTAAGTAAGTATTTCACTGTAAGGTTTACACCTGTTGTATTCAACGCACATGACAAATAAACTTTGATTTGATTTGAGCAAGGCAGTTAACCCACTATTCCTAGGCTGTCATTGTAAATAAGACTTTGTTCCTTAGCTGACTTGCCTAGTTAGATAAAGGTTAAATAAAAATAGCTACAGCCACAGCCCAGTTAGCCTAGCTCCCCATATCTACAGCCACAGCCCAGTTAGCCTTGCTCCCCATATCTACAGCCACAGCGCAGTTAGCCTAGCTCCCCATACCTATAGCTACAGCCCAGATAGCCTAGCTCCCCACATCTATAGCTACATAGCTACAACCCAGTTAGCCTAGCTCCCCATATCTATAGCTACAGCCCAGATAGCCTAGCTCCCCATATCTACAGCCACAGCCTAGTTAGCCTAGCTCCCCATATCTATACCTACAGCCCAGTTAGCCTAGCTCCCCATATCTATAGCTATAGCCCAGTTGGCCTAGTTCCACATACTGTAGGTGTTGTGGAGTCTGAACCTCTCAGTGACTAGGCTCAATTTTGCTCAGCTCATTTCTGCCACTATGCTTATCTTTGTCTCTGGAGGACACACTGTGTTGTGTGAGTGTGTGCAGTACAGTCCTTCCTCATGCAGCTTACACGGTGGAAAAATGTGTGACTGTGTTGTTCCACACAGAGGGAAAATGTGTGACGGTGTTGTTCCACACTGTGGAAAAATGTGTGACTGTGTTGTTGGCCCACACTGGAGCTCTCCTGGCTGACCTCTTTGGCTCCCAGACAAGGTGAGCTCAAAGCTGGCTTTAGGTAGTCTGAACAAACCCACAGCAACCCCCCTCTACAAAAACACCAAGGCTCCGTGTCAAATGGCAATCTATTCCCTTTATAGTGCACTACTATTGACCAGGGCCCATAGGTCTCTAATCAAAAGTAGTGCACTATGAAGAGAATAGGGTGCCATTTGGAATTCCCCCAAGCCTTAATACAGAGGACACAGCAGCAGCAGTAAAACTACACAACATTATCACCAGCCTGGCCAGAGACAACTCACTTTTTTATTCTATAGGCCAAACTAATCTCTCTCGGACAGATTATGTAAACATGTCCAAATTATGCAAGATTTTGGCTCTAGGTTAACCCGAGATGAATTCCAAACAGACTTGGGTCAAACGCCTAAAACACTTTTGCAAACTCTGAGGTAAATAATTGAAAGTATTTCTGACTTGTATTTGACCCGGTACTGTATGCCACAACCACCGCAAACAGACTCCTATATTTCAGATTTTTTATTACAATGACTCAGTGTCACTGCTACTACATAAACAGTTACATGCTGCTAGGATACTGTAATACAATGCAAGGTCTGTCTTTACCTCTATCTCTATCAACGTCATAGCACTGTACATTTTAATCACACTGCTGCCCGCTCTGCAATCAGTGTGTGCATGACGTGTGTCTGTTGAATGCTAGTCTATCAGGGGTGGCAGGTAGCCTAGTGGTTAGAGCCTTGGGCCAGTAACCGAAATGCTGTGAACACACATAATCACTTGCATGTTACCATGGCCACCCTACAGGGTTCTCCACCAGCACAAAGGGTTAGTGGTAACCACACAGACATTTTCATCTTCAGGCTCAAAGTGATGTTGAACAGCCATTTCACACCATTTAAAGCTGCAGCTAGGTTTGAGTCAGAGTTGATTGAGGCTAAAACCTAGATTTATCTGCAGCACAGCCTCGTCAAAATCCAATTTAATTACCCAGGACGTACAGCAGAAATCTATTGTGTGAAAATCTATGGAGTGTTAACTCTGAAAGGTGGGATTTCAGACAGTATCACATGTGAGAATATCCTACTGAACATACATGAGAGCGAGGACTGAGCTCATTGTATGGGAGTGACACAGCAATATCATTACCGTAATGGACAGAATAAATCTGCATATGAGAGTGTGAAATTCCAGTGTAAGCCTACACTGCCCTACTTCTACCCAGAGCCATATGTACACTGGTCAACGGGAGTGCACTATAAAGGGTGGCATTTGGGCGCAGACAAAGACTAAAGAGCTCAAGGTACACCTGGAGTTCATGAATCAGTCATCAATTGACCCCTAGAGCCATGAGTGAAGAGATTCAAATGGCCATCTGTGACATGGAATGGTAATAATGACATTGGTACGAACTGACTACAGTACCTAAAGATAAGCTTTGGCTTAAGTCTTCACTGATTAGGAATCTTCTTAAGGGAAAGGGGAAACCTAGTCAGCTGCACAACTGAATGTCTTCAACTGAAATGTGTCTTCTGCATTTAACCCTCTGAATCAGAGAGGTGCGGAGGGCTGTCCTAATCCACGTCATCGGCACCTGGGGAGCAGTTGTTGTTTGGGGTTAACTACCTTGCTCAAGGGCAGAACGGCAGATTTTTCCACCTTGCCGACAAGGGGATTCGAACCAGCGAACTTTCGGTTACTGGCCCAATGCTCTTAATAATGCTCAGTCTGTTTAAAAAAAAATCTCCTCTGTACTATCATTAGCATGTGATCGATTCTAATCAGTGAAGTAATTAAGAGTATCCAGCAGATTTAATAAAGCGTGAGACATGTGGAGGTGTGTGTGAGAGAGAAAGAGAGAGTGTGTATGTGTGTGCTAGCGTGCAAGAAAGCAAATGAAGGGAGCTGGAACAGTGAGATCTGTATGTGCCTCGACATGTCTTCTGTAAATGAAGAGACAAACAGTCATCAGCATCATGCAGGGCATAAAGTCTGGTCTGTCTCTGCCTCAACTATCTTAGTTGACAAGCTGAATCAGGTGTGCTAGCTTAGGATATGGCTGAGCGAAATGGCCAAAATATCATATCACGGCATTTAAACTGTATGACGGTATTTGACAGTATTTTATGTTTTTAAATAATACAAGTTCTACATTTGCTTTATGAGTAGTGAGTGATCCTAGGGTGGTTAACACACACATTCTATGGGATTTCAATGGGTCTTTCTCCATTCTGATTGTTTAATACTGTTAAATTAATCTTCAACCCCCCCAAACTCCACTCATTTGAGATAATGTCCACACTGCTACGTAGGGCTACACGATATGGGCAAACAATCTAGGCCTTATTTTTAACCAAATGTTGCAATTGCGATTTGACTTGCGAGAGCAACACTTGGGTGAACTGTTGGAATCACGGAAATAGAACGACTTTTCTAATTCTATAGTTAGAATATATAACTGGGCACTTTGAATACAGTGTTGTTGGACGTGACAATGAATGAAAATGCCAGAGAGGAGTTATTGTGACAGGGTAGGAACCAGAGTGTTGATAAGTGTTTCCTAGGGGACCCTATAATCTTTGGCTACATTGAATGTTTTCTCTAATCCACTTCATGTAGCTAACATATTCATGCTTCTAGTATTCCTCTTTGATTTAGAAGATACTGTTGCACACACAATATGCTGATTTAGGTCTACACCATCACTGGTATTAACAGGCTGTATAGCTAATTATGTTTGCTCTGACTCAGTACATTTATTAGCTAGCTAGCCAGCTAACTAGCGATTAGCATTAGCGGCTAAAATTATTTAGGCCCAACTTGCTAAGAAAAGACAAACTAGCTGTTTGCAGATGTAAGAAACACAAACATATAATGTAATTATAGAACACTAGTGTATTTATATTAAGAAGCAAAGTGAAAACAGCATCGTTGCCATCAACATTGTTGCATGTGCTACATTGACCATGCAGACTGAACACAAGTGTCTCGTAGTCAAGGCAGAACTCCTTGAATGTGCTCCTTGAGTGATGGGGGCGGGGCTAGGTCTGTGTGGAAAGCGGCATGGGGAGAGAGAGAGACACACAGCGTATCACATTTAACAAAACAAACATTCAAATACCACAATAGAAGGTCAAGTAAAAACCCAAACTGGTCCGTGCATCAATACCGGTATCTCGTAAAATATTCCCTAGCTCAGCAATAGTTAAAATACATGTAATGGCTGTGGGTCCCTGAGGAGAGGTTTGAAAACTCTTGGCCTACACCACCTACTTCTTGACAGATTCATCATCATCTCCTGTAGGCGTTTTTTAAAAGATTTACCTCACAACTCTGTTAAGGATAATGACACAGAGAATGAATAGTGTCTGATTAAAAAAGATATAGACTAATTAGCAGCCACTGATTTTGTATATTTAACTCAGTATAAAGAGAGAGAGAGAGAGAGAGAGAGAGAGAGAGAGAGAGAGAGAGAGAGAGAGAGAGAGCAAAAGAGAGAGAATCCCTGAAAACACAAGACCTGATTACCCTGGGAGTGACACACAATATATGGATCGATAGCTTCAAACAGGGAATCTAGACTCAGGCTTATAAACAAAAGGAGAAAACTGTCAAACCACACCTAGTGTAATAACCCAGTGTAATAAGAGCCTCATTCCTAACATAACACAGATAATCATGTGCCTTTGTAACTTTTTAATAGGATCATAAATTGCCAACCCAGGCAGCAGTTAAGGACATGTTCTGCTACAGTGGCTTGTAAAAAAATATTACAGTTTTCCCAGGCATTCCAGTGGTACTATACTGCAGACCGCCAGTCACCTTCAATACAAGGGAAAACAGCATTTTTACATGAAATTCGTTACCCTGGTTCGGTTTCCTGGAGCATTTTTGAGAATTCTAGAAATACATTTTGCTTTCACAAGACCTGAAAATAACCGTTTCATGGTAGGATTAGCAAGACACACATTTTACATGATGTTAGCGAGCTTACAATGGGCCAAAAAGTTCCATGCGACTCCTGCTGCCGTGTCACAATACCTGGTACCGATATTCACACAGGTCCAGGATTCATTTCATCCAGGGTTTGTTTGCATTTCATACATGCTTTATAGCGCGGATCAGGGTACCAAACGCTGCAGGATCCGGATCATAAGGGGATATGACAGCGTCCTCAGTGTAGAGTAGCACACGTAAAGCAGGTGTGTTTTAACTACTAGGACATAACGTACTCAGCATACAGTAGAGAACAGCCTAAACCAGGCCATGGCATCTTAGCACTACCAGGATAAAGGGAACAGCTGGAACACATGTAAACCAAACCATATTGTAGCATCATGTGTGTCATTCAGCAACTGTTTCTTTGACCCAGATGGAAAACTTACTGGATGTATTGTCTAACTCAGATCCAGTCAATTCAAACAGCGCAGTACATGAGTAAGGAACAAAAGAAAACCCAGCACACGTGTAGTATTTTCTGTTAAGGCCTAGAGTAGCTTAGGTGGTTGGCAGCAGTACAGCATTACACAATAATATGGTAATATGGCAGAACAGTCATTTCTAGTCACATTCAGTGTCCTTGGTTAACATGCAGCCCTACAGGAGATATGAAAACAGAACAGTCATTTCTAGTCACATTCAGTGTCCTTGGTTAACATGCAGCCCTACAGGAGATATGAAAACAGAACAGTCATTTCTAGTCACATTCAGTGTCCTTGGTTAACATGCAGGCCTACAGGAGATATGAAAACAGAACAGTCATTTCTAGTCACATTCAGTGTCCTTGGTTAACATGCAGGTCTACAGGAGATATGAAAACAGAACAGTCATTTCTAGTCACATTCAGTGTCCTTGGTTAACATGCAGCCCTACAGGAGATATGAAAACAGAACAGTCATTTCTAGTCACATTCAGTGTCCTTGGTTAACATGCAGCCCTACAGGAGATATGAAAACAGAACAGTCAAAGGAGACAAAACAACTTAACTGAGAACAGCTACGGTGTTAGTATTGTACAAGCAACACATGTTGTGAATGACAAAAACAGCAACACTGTACATGTCGTGGAGAAATGTACAGATTTACAGCCCTGCGTCTTGTGTTGGAGATGGGCTTCTCAAACCCCTGACCCTGTGGGGAATGACTTTTTCCAGGAGGGATGGAGGGAAGAAGGAGGGAGGAGTGAGGTGAAGAGACGGTACACTACATAGCTGAGTGGATGAATGACATGGAAATTCTTTGATTAATCTACCTCAACACAAAATAAATAATCATCCTCAAAAAAGAAGGGTTGGGGTGAGTGAGAAAGACGGGGTGCGGGGAGAGGGAGAATAAGAGAGAGAGAAAGTACGCAATATGTACATTGTTACATCATGCCAAGAAAGCAAATTTAATTTAATTGAAAATTGAGAGAGGGGGGAGACAGAGAGAGACAGAGAAACAGGGAGGGGCAGAGAGAGAGAGAGAATGAGAAACAGAGAAACAGGGAGGGACAGAGAGAGAATGAGAGAGAGAGACAGAGACAGAGAAACAGGGAGGGACATAGAGAGAGAGAGAATGAGAGCGAGACAAGGGCCAAGGTCTAGCACTTCTGTCTGGGTAAATGATTTCCCCTGCCACACACAATATGTTGATATTGTTTCAATACTCGTGCGGCATTTTGGCTTTCAAATGGTTAGAGAAGCAGAGTTAGTGGAGCGCAGCATGTTGAGGCACTGGAAGTGGGATGTGGTGATGCTATGGCAGGGTGGTCTGCTCGTGATTGCCCACCATTTTTTCTCCAACTCTGCGTCCCAAATGGCACTCTATTCCCTATATACTGTAGTTCACTATTATGAACAGGAGTAAAGACAAATTGACACCAGCGAGTGGCGAGGGTAGCAAGCGGCGAGGAAGAGGACTGGTATAGTTTCAGCAGACAGTCAGCAGCGCAGCAGTAGCAGTATATCTCTACAGTTGTCCCCTGTAGGAGGGCTCAGCATGGGAACAGTGTCTGGGCTTTGGGCCCAGCTAGATAGTAAAGTTACCTTCACCATGCTGCAGAATGTTATTACTACGTAGAGACACATAAGCAACTTCCTCAGAAGCATACAAACACACATTTTGTGCCTTTCTCTAATATGAGTTTTGAGTGTACATTGAGTTGACCCCAGTATCTCTCATGGGGAATATGTCGTCCGGAGTTGGCTGTATTCCCGCCAGTCTACTACTACAGACTACTTTGAGTTGGTGTTTGTGAAGGCAACATGCATGAACATGATATGCAGTGTCTCAGGGACGTGAGTGACATCAGCCATCCTATGGTGCTAGACTGGAGGATCTTCATGTGACTTCAGCTTAATAACTAACTCCATTTGTTGTGGAATCATGAATACCTTACATTCTGTCGTGCTCTGACTGGGCTCGGTATCACAGACTACCTTACCTGCCTGCACGTCCAGACATGTCTGTCTATGTGTTTGTGTGTGTTTGTGTGTGTGCCTGTGTATGTGTGTGTGTCAAGCGGACGAGGCGGTGGTGTAGTTCATCACACGATAAAGAGGAAGATTGACTACTGATTCCTGAATGGATGGTCTGGTGTGTCTACGTGGACTTCATACAACAGCAGGCACACAGACAGGGCATCAGTACACAGAGTCCCGGAAACATGAGAGGGACATACTAATCGACTGCATGGACATACAGTGCCTTGCGAAAGTATTTGGCCCCCTTGAACTTTGCGACCTTTTGCCACATTTCAGGCTTCAAACATAAAGATATAAAACTGTATTTTTTTGTGAAGAATCAACAACAAGTGGGACACAATCATGAAGTGGAACGACATTTATTGGATATTTCAAACTTTTTTAACAAATCAAAAACTGAAAAATTGGGCATGCAAAATTATTCAGCCCCCTTAAGTTAATAATACTTTGTAGCGCCGCCTTTTGCTGCGATTACAGCTGTAATTCGCTTGGGGTATGTCTCTATCAGTTTTGCACATCGAGAGACTGACATTTTTTCCCATTCCTCCTTGCAAAACAGTTCGAGCTCAGTGAGGTTGGATGGAGAGCATTTGTGAACAGCAGTTTTCAGTTCTTTCCACAGATTCTCGATTGGATTCAGGTCTGGATTTTGACTTGGCCATTCTAACACCTGGATATGTTTATTTTTGAACCATTCCATTGTAGATTTTGCTTTATGTTTTGGATCATTGTCTTGTTGGAAGACGAATCTCCGTCCCAGTCTCAGGTCTTTTGCAGACTCCATCAGGTTTTCTTCCAGAATGGTCCTGTATTTGGCTCCATCCATCTTCCCATCAATTTGAACCATCTTCCTTGTCCCTGCTGAAGAAAAGCAGGCCCAAACCATGATGCTGCCACCACCATGTTTGACAGTGGGGATGGTGTGTTCAGCTGTGTTGCTTTTACGCCAAACATAACATTTTGCATTGTTGCCAAGTTCAATTTTGGTTTCATCTGACCAGAGCACCTTCTTCCACATGTTTGGTGTGTCTCCCAGGTGGCTTGTGGCAAACTTTAAACAACACTTTTTATGGATATCTTTAAGAAATGGCTTTCTTCTTGCCACTCTTCCATAAAGACCAGATTTGTGCAATATACGACTGATTGTTGTCCTATGGACAGAGTCTCCCACCTCAGCTGTAGATCTCTGCAGTTCATCCAGAGTGATCATGGGCCTCTTGGCTGCATCTCTGATCAGTCTTCTCCTTGTATGAGCTGAAAGTTTAGAGGGACGGCCAGGTCTTGGTAGATTTGTAGTGGTCTGATAGGCCCTCATCTGGGCAAGTTGAAATGGTCGCTCCAATGGCTCAGTGTTACAACACGGTAATAAATGGCCAAACATATCAACAACACAGCAGCCACCGAAACAGCCATAGTCCTTGTAATTTTCCAGAGTGAAAAAACACAGACCCCAACAAACAGAGACACATCACTATTACACAAGACAAGTATCCAGCCCTGAATATAACACACTGCACACAAACACCAGACCACACTACACACAAACACCAGAACACACTACACACAAACACCAGACCACACTAGACACAAACACACTACACACAAACAACAGAACACACTACGACGGGCAGCAGACCGGAACCTCCTACGATGGGCAGCAGACCGGAACCTCCTACGACGGGCAGCAGACCGGAACCTCCTACGACGGGCAGCAGACCAGAACCTCCTACGACGGGCCGCAGACCGGAACCTCCTACGACGGGCAGCAGACCGGAACCTCCTACGATGGGCAGCAGACCGGAACCTCCTACGACGGGCAGCAGACCGGAACCTCCTACGATGGGCAGCAGACCGGAACCTCCTACGACGGGCCGCAGACCGGAACCTCCTACGACGGGCCGCAGACCGGAACCTCCTACGACGGGCCGCAGACCGGAACCTACCATGACAGGTCACAGTGCGGAACCTACCACGACGGGTCACAGTCCCGAAACTACCACGACGGGTCCCAGTCCCGAACCTACCACGACGGGTCCCAGTCCGGATCCGCCAGAGTCTCCCTTCAGTCCAGAGGCGTCCTCTAGTCCGGGGTCGGCGTTGAGGGTTCCCGCTGCAGTGATATTACGTAAGTGGGCCGAGTCAGAAGTGGAGCGGGGACCACGTCCCTCACCAGAACCGCCACCTCGGAGTTATGCCCACCCAGACCCTCCCATATAGGCTTCGGTGTGCTGCCGGGAGGGGGTACTGTCACGCCCTGACCTTAGTTTGCTTTGTTTTCTTTATTATTTTGGTTAGGTCAGGGTGAGACAAGTATTATATGTGTTTTTGTACTGTATGTTTATGGGGTTGTTTACTATCTAGGTGTTTTGTATGTCTATGGTTGCCTAGATTGGTTCTCAATCAGATGCAGCTGTTTATCGTTGTCTCTGATTGGGAACCATATTTAGGCAGCCATATTCCTTGGGTAATTCGTAGGTTATTGTCTATGTCTAGTTGCCTGTGTCTGCACTAGTATTATATAGCGTCATGTTTGGTTTGTTGTTTTGTATAGTTTGTTAAGTGTTCTTTGTCTTCATTTAAAAGTATGTATTCATCTTACGCTGCGCCTTGGTCTCCTCCATACCATGAACGTGACACTCACAGGGGAAGAGGGGGAGGAACTGTCTTACTCTTACAGGGGAAGAGGAGGAGGAACTGTCTTACTCTCACAGGGGAAGAAGAACAAGAGAGAAGAGAAACAACAGGGAAAATACAGATGTAATTCTCCTGTAACAGCGGAGCGGAGGAGAACTATGTTTTCTGCTTTTTGGTCAACCACCACTATTTCCCAACATAAATGTCAAAGGTCCCACTTCCTCTTCAGTGTAACTGTGTATGTTATTGGGCAGGAGGACAGATCATATCCTAAATGTTACTAACAAACCTAGTCTACCCCACGACAGACAAAAGTCAGGATCTGAACAGCATACTCGAGGCAGTAGGCCTTATACACTAGTACCCTCAGGAGAGTGCAGCGCAGTGTAGTAATAATCAGGTCAAGAACTGGAGACCCAGATTAAGATCCACCCCCTTTCATAGTAAAAGTCAAACTGATCATCAGTTAAATGCTGGGTCTTATATATCAGGGAATTCTGTGTGATGAAGAAATAAAATCCTGCTTGGGCTATTAGATGGTTAGTCAACATTTACCGAGTGACTGAGTAGAGCACAGACAGGCCATTTGAAAGCAAATGTGTGGAACCATTAGAATATGGTTCACTTCGCCGCATGTTGTGGCCGTTTCACCGCAGTGACTTGTCGAAAGCACTTAGATTTCATCCTTGATGCAAATTCTCTACAAAATTAAGACTGTCAGCAACAGTTTGCGCGGCTTAACAATGGGAGAAAACTGCTTAGCTGCCGATATAAGAAGCGGAACTGCTTAGTATGAGAATAATACTCCTACAATGCATATCTAACTGAGAGACCGTGTGGCTTTCTCTACTGGAATGTGACTAAGATGGTGTTAGGAATTTTATGAATAATGACTAAACAATATCCCCATTTTAAATAGAACTGTAACTAAGTAACCTTATACTCTGTTTTATTATATCTGATTAACAACATGAATTCATAAGTGAGGGATTGTGGAGCCTGAAACAGGGGGTACTTAACCTGTTAGATC
This sequence comes from Oncorhynchus mykiss, assembly GCF_013265735.2. Lineage (NCBI taxonomy): Eukaryota > Metazoa > Chordata > Actinopteri > Salmoniformes > Salmonidae > Oncorhynchus > Oncorhynchus mykiss. The sequence goes on along the minus strand of NC_048566.1, from coordinate 26,474,833 downwards.
TCTAGGGGCGCTATTTCATTTTTGGATAAAAAACGTTCCCGTTTTAAGCGCGATATTTTGTCACGAAAAGATGCTCGACTATTCTTGACAGCTTTGGAAAGAAAACACTCTGAAGTTTCAGAATCTGCAAAGATTTTGTCTGTAAGTGCCCCAGAACTCATTCTACAGTCGAAACCAAGATGATGCATCAACCAGGAAATTAGCAGAATTTCTGAAGCTCTGTTTTCCATTGTCTCCTTATATGGCTGTGATTGCGCAAGGAATGAGCCTACACTTTCTGTCGTTCGCCCAAGGTCTTAGCAGCATTGTGACGTATTTGTAGGCATATCATTGGAAGATTGACCATAAGAGACTACATTTTCCAAGTGTCCGCCTGGTGTCCTGCGTGGAATTTGGTGCGCAATTGCCAGCTGCTTGTACTTTTCCATTTGATATAGGGGAGAAACCATGTGTCCAAGAACGATATATCAATGAAGAGATATGTGAAAAACACCTTGATGATTGATTCTAAACAACGTTTGCCATGTTTTCAGTCGATATTATGGAGTTAATTTGGAAAAAAGTTCGCGTTTTGAGGACTGAATTTTCGTTTTTTTTTGGTAGCCAAATGTGATGTATAAAACAGAGCTATTTCTAATACACAAAGAATCTTTTTGGAAAAACTGAGCATCTGCTATCTAACTGAGAGTATCTTCATTGAAAACATCAGAAGTTCTTCAAAGGTAAATTATTTTATTTGAAGGCTTTTATGTTTTTGTTGAAATGTTGCGTGCTGGATGCTAACGCTAATGCTAACGCTAAATGCTATGCTAGCTAGCTACTTTTACACAAATTATTGTTTTCCTATGGTTGAGAAGCATATTTTGAAAATCTGAGATGACAGTGTTGTTTACAAAAGGCTAAGCTTGCGAGATGGCATATTTATTTCATTTCATTTGCGATTTTCATGAATAGTTAACGTTGCGTTATGGTAATGAGCTTGAGGCTGTAGTCACGATACCGGATCCGGGTTTGGGAGATCAGAGAGGTTAAATAAAATAAATACCATTCCAGCCATGTTGGAGAAGATTGGAAGTGTTTTTTTTTAAGTAAGCAGAAAGGGTCATTAACCTATGGTTGAACCGACTCAACTTAGCTCTGAGATGTTTAGATAAGGCAGTGTGTGTTTCCTTAGGTTTTCCATTAGTTGGAACTGTCTGCTGAATGGTGATGGATGAAAACTTCAGAAGGTTTATCTCGAATGAACTTTTAAACTGTTGGGAGAAATAATATTTTATTACCTATGAAGTAATATTTTGTATATAAACTGTTGTTCGTGGTTACATGGCAGCGCGCTCCGAAAATAAATACTATCTATTATTGATAAGACTGGTCTCTGTCTATTTTATGCAAATAAGAATCTTACAAATTCTCATAAAATAGACTAAGTGAATTCAATTAATGAAAACATATTGGAATAATGAAATTACAGTAACAATTGGTCCTTAGAGCGGAAGACCTGCCTCTGTCATCCAAAGGTAGTAGCCGAAAACCGTGCACGGGTGGGTCTAGTCCCGTTATTTAAAGACCTGGCCTCTGAATTGAGGTTAAAGAACAGGCCGGTCGGTATTTGTTGTCTAAGCTTGACAGAGAAGGTGACGGAATCAAACCGGCATTGCTTTTCCCAGTCTACAGGATGACGGTAAATAGTCTTTATTCTCGAATTTGGGAGGAATGATGTAAGTTATCTTTGATTTGATGTTCTAAAAATGTTTAGAATTGATAAATAATAGGAGCTTCGCTATTCCAAACAGATGTATTGGGTTACCTGTATGACCATTATACAAGGATTGTGTGTGACAGGTCTGAAATTACCTGTGGTAATGTGCACTACTGTAAAAAAAAAAATACAACTTAACCTTTTGTGACTAGGGGTCAGTATTTTCATTTTTGGAAAAATAACATTCCCGTAGTAAACGGGAAATTTTGTCAGGACAAGATGCTAGAATATGCATATAATTGACAGCTTAGGATAGAAAACATATTCTCTGTGAGTATAACAGAACTGATGTTGCAGGCGAAAGCCTGAGTAAATCCAATCAGGAAGGGACTCTTATTTAGAAAGCTCTGCGTTCCTATGCGTCCCTATTGAGCAGTGAATGAGATATCAACCAGATTCCTTTGTCTATGGCTTCCCTAATGTGTCTAGTGTCACAATACATAGTTTCAGTCTTTTATTTTGAAAAATGAGTCTGAACGTCAACATTGCGTCAGTGGTCAGCTGAAGTCTCTCAGAGTGTTTGGTGAGTAAAGGACAAATGCGACCATTGTTTCTCTCTATCCTACTAAGAAGCCACCAGTCCCGGTTGATATATTATCGAATAGATATTTGAAAAACACCTTGAGGATTGATTATAAACAACGTTTGCCATGTTTCTGTCGATATTATGGAGCTAATTTTGAATATTTTTCTAAAATCTACCATAACCAGTAACCAAATAAACAAACCAAGAATCAACCACCAGAATACATTATCACAATGTTTTACGATTCAAACGTTCACATATCCCTTTCTTACAGCCAAATATAGCCCAATGAACGCCACAAATCAATGATGCCCACCTAGCGACTCTGTTGCTAGTTTTAGCATATTTTCTGACTACCCTAAAAATGTATTTGGACATTCTGAAAAGTGACGCAAAACAATAATGCATGCATTTTCCTTCTAAATGACACAAACAATTTTCTCTGTCACCCTCAGTCACAATCTAATTGTCGTGGCGACAAAAGTGCATTGTGAGTGATGTCATTAACAGGCGCTGAGTCCATGCCCAGGCCGCAGCGACAGGTTTGATAAACCAAACCTAATTTATCACATCTGTTGGATCTTGAATAGAACTTACAACATCAATCAACATCTCTCAATCAAAATTGTACTGTCAGAAGTACAGAAAAGAGTGTACCTGAACAACGGTCAAACCAATTTGAGTAACGTTATTGTTTATCCAACGTAATGACGCAGTTTTACGTTATTCCACACCAAATCTACCTGCCTCTAACAACTTACTCTGAAAATTAGTAGCCTACACAGCAACTAACTATCTTCCTTACTTTCAGCATTTTAATTACAACTCCATTCCCAATACCTTACTCAAACAGATAATTTAGTGAACAGACATCGTCTTACCTCAAAATTCGCTCCGTCCTTATTTTAAGTTGAATGAATTAGTCTTTCAATTTGAACCAAACAAACTATTTAAAACGTTCAGTTTATATCTTATACAAACACTAGCAACTATAACTTTCTAGGCAAAACATACAAATAGTTTAAATACAATCAAAAAACTCACATTTCAGTTAGTGCATTGGCTGAGAATCAAACCCGGGACTCCAGCTTGGAAGGCAGCTACACTCACCACTGAACCACCAATGCTATGTAAATCACCAAGATTCTCCCCCTCAGTTAAATTACAATCTCGGTGGTGACGTTTGCGGGGAGTGTTACACTCCCGGGCGAAATGTCCAGTTTTGTTACAATTAAAACATTTATATTTTTCTTTTGACTGCCTGTCCGTGTTGTTCATGGTGGACAGCATATATTTTTTTTAGTTACTCATGATAAGGGGTATTTTGATCACCCCCGGGGGCTGCTTCCGGCGTACCACTGTTAGCATTGAATACATATTTTAAACGTTCTAGGTACTGACTGACTGTCTCACTTTCTCCCTGTCTGTATTCAGTTACCTTAGAGAAGTTGGCGTGTCGGTGGTAATGTTCCGTTAGGTTAGCACATAATTCTATAATTTTTGCTCTGAATGGCTCCCCAGGTCCCGCGCTCCACTGTCATGATCACCCTCCCCCGCCTGGGGATTGGGTAATTCCATTAGGGGATTCAGATCCTCTCTTTCTACACTGTCACAATCTAAGTGTATATATTTCTATGATCTATGTATGTGCTGTTTACTGTTACCTAGTTACATTCTATGTGTATGTATATCTATGATCTATGTATGTGCTGTTTACCGTTACCTAGTTACAATCTATGTGTATGTATATCTATGATCTATGTATGTGCTGTTTACCGTTACCTAGTTACAATCTATGTGTATGGATTTATACAATTCTCTTCCCTGGAAACGTATCTCTAGCGTTGCTATCGACTGGACATTAGATCTCACTTCCACATCTATCAGTTATTACCCAGGGGACATACATCCCTGGTTAAACTCGGGTTGCATTTATCCAAATCTCACTTCGCTATTTTAAGTTTCCCTCCCACTCTTTTGGATATTATTTATTTCAGTATTGAATAGGTTCAGTTACTCCGTTCGCCTAGGATTACCCTGCCTTCTCACCAAGCCTAATTTATCCTCACCTGTTTTAGTATATCTATCCGCTACTTTTCATAGTCAGACTACTTCCCATATACAGGTAGACTACTTAGGTTAAAACTTTATTTAGGTATGTCTTTTGAATTAATGGCTATACTATTTGTACAAAACAACCGTCCTATCTAACAAAACTTACTATATCCCACCCTTAATAAACCTTCGGCTTGCAAAACCAGGATTTATTAACTCATGTTATTGTCAGATAAAATACTTTGGACCCCTGAAGGAAAGAGCGTATTAGTATAGGAAGGATTTGATTTGGTTAGCATTTGTTTTGGCTTTGTTTGACTATTAGAAGTTTTTTTATTTAAATAGTATTACATTTAACAGGGATATACAGTGGGGCCAAAAATTATTTAGTCAGCCACCAATTGTGCAAGTTCTCCCACTTAAAAAGATGAGAGAGGCCTGTTTTCATCATAGGTACACTTCAACTATGACAGACAAAATGAGAAAAAAAAATCCAGAAAATCACATTGTATGCTTTTTTATGAATTTATTTGCAAATGATGGTGGAAAATAAGTATTTGGTCAATAACAAAAGTTTATCTCAATACTTTGTTATATACCCTTTGTTGGCAATGACAGAGGTCAAACGTTTTCTGTAAGTCTTCACAAGGTTTTCACACATTGTGGCTGATATTTTGGCCCATTCCTCCATGCAGATCTTCTCTAGAGCAGTGATGTTTTGGGGCTGTTGCTGGGCAACACGGACTTTCAACTCCCTCCAAAGATTTTCTATGGGGTTGAGATCTGGAGACTGGCTAGGCCACTCCAGGACCTTGAAATGCTTCTTATGAAGCCACTCCTTCGTTGCCCGGGCGGTGTGTTTGGGATCATTGTCATGCTGAAAAACCCAGCCACGTTTCATCTTCAACGCCCTTGCTGATGGAAGGAGGTTTTCACTCAAAATCTCACGATACATGGCCCCATTCATTCTTTCCTTTACACGGATCAGTCGTCCTGGTCCCTTTGCAGAAAAACAGTACCAAAGCATGATGTTTCCACCCCCATGCTTCACAGTAGGTATGGTGTTCTTTGGATGCAACTCAGCATTCTTTGTCCTCCAAACACGACGAGTTGAGTTTTTACCAAAAAGTTATATTTTGGTTTCATCTGACCATATGACATTCTCCCAATCTTCTTCTGGATCATCCAAATGCTCTCTAGCAAACTTCAGACGGGCCTGGACATGTACTGGCTTAAGCAGGGGGACACATCTGGCACTGCAGGATTTCAGTCCCTGGCGGCGTAGTGTGTTACTGATGGTAGGCTTTGTTACTTTGGTCCCAGCTCTCTGCAGGTCAATTCACTAGGTCCCCCCGTGTGGTTCTGGGATTTTTGCTCACCGTTCTTGTGATCATTTTGACCCCACGGGGTGAGATCTTGCGTGGAGCACCAGATCGAGGGAGATTATCAGTGGTCTTGTATGTCTTCCATTTCCTAATAATTGCTGCCACAGTTGATTTCTTAAAACCAAGCTGCTTACCTATTACAGATTCAGTCTTCCCAGCCTGGTGCAGGTCTACAATTTTGTTTGTGGTGTTCTTTGACAGCTCTTTGGTCTTGGCCATAGTGGAGTTTGAAGTGTGACTGTTTGAGGTTGAGGACAGGTGTCTTTTATACTGATAACAAGTTCAAACAGGTGCCATTAATACAGGTAACGAGTGGAGGACAGAGGAGCCTCTTAAAGAAGGTCTGTGAGAGCCAGAAATCTTGCTTGTTTGTAGGTGACCAAATACTTATTTTCCACCATAATTTGCAAATAAATTCATTAAAAATCCTACAATGTGATTTTCTGGATTTTTTTTCTAATTTTTCTCAAGTGTACCTATGATGAAAATTACAGGCCTCTCTCATCTTTTTAAGTGGGAGAACTTGCACAATTGGTGGCTGACTAAATACCTTTTTGCTTGAATTCAACCATTATTGTGTTCAAATACACATTTAGATTTGTGAACAGCCACCCAGAACAACCACAATCCGTAAGGCGCAAATAGCTAAATGAGAGAGCAGCAGTGTGATTCACATCAATGCGCTATGTAGATATCAATAATAAGTGATATCCATATGCTGTAGACTACAACACTGCTGTCATCTTTACCTCCAAGTGTTTATTCAAGTTGGATAATCTTTGGATGCCGACAGCAGTCGCACCATTGGAAGACATAGTTTGGACTGTGGCCTAAAAAAGCCTATTCCTGCTCTTTTCCCACGATCCATCAAACACATTTGTGTGGTCAGACTCGCTCACGTTGAGTAAATTTAAACTTGCGCCTTTTTTCAATGCTGATTTGAATGTCATTGAGAAAACAGAGAAGTGTCAAATGTTTTTTGGGACTGTCCCAGTCTCAGCCTGAATGGCTGAAGGCAGCAAACAATGCAACAGACCATCTGTGATTTACAACCTGACAACCTAATATTTGTTGGAGTACCAAGAAATGTATTGGTGAATTATCTATACTGAACAAAAATATAAACGCAACATGCAACAATTTAAAATGTTTTACTGTTACAGTTCATAAAAGGAAATCAGTCATTTGAAATGAATTCATTAGGTCCTAATCTATGGATTTACCATGACTGGGAATACAGATAAAAGGATCTGTTGGTCACAGATACAGTCGTTTCCAAATGTTTTGAGAATGACACAAATATACATTTTCACAAAGTTTGCTGTGTCAGTGTCTTTAGATATTTTTGTCAGATGTTACTATGGAATACTGAAGTATAATTACAAGCATTTCATTGGTGTCAAAGGCTTTTATTGACAATTACATGAAGTTGATGCAAAGAGTCAATATTTGCAGTGTTGACCCTTCATTTTCAAGACCTCTGCAATCCGCCCTGGCATGCTGTCAATTAACCTCTGGGCCACATCCTGACTGATGGCAGCCCATTCTTGCATAATCAATACTTGGAGTTTGTCAGAATTTGTGGGTTTTTGTTTGTCCACCCGCTTCTTGAGGATTGACCACAAGTTCTCAATGGGATTAAGGTCTGGGGAGTTTCCTGGCCATGGACCCAAAATATTGTTATTTTGTTCCCCGAGCTACTTAGTTATCACTTCTGCCTTATGGCAAGCTGCTCCATCATGCTGGAAAAGGCATTGTTCGTCACCAAACTGCTCCTGGGTGGTTGGGAGAAGTTGCTCTCGGAGGATGTGATGGTACCATTCTTTATACATGGCTGTGTTCTTAGGCAAAATTGTGAGTGAGACCAGTCCCTTGGCTGAGAAGTAACCCCAAACATGAATGGTCTGAGGATGCTTTACTGTTGGCATGACACAGGGCAATCTTACTGGCAGAAATATCCTTGCCTGTGAAGCCCTTTTTGTGCAAAGCAATGATAACGGCACATCTTTCCTTGCAGGTAACCATGGTTGACAAAGGAAGAACAATGATTCCAAGCACCCTCCTTTTGAAGCTTCCAGTCTGTTATTCGAACTCAATCAGCATGACAGAGTGATCTCCAGCCTTGTCCTCATCAACACTCACACCTGTGTTAACGAGAGAATCACTGACATGATGTCAGCTGGTCCTTTTGTGGCAGGGATGAAATGCAGTGGAAATGTTTTTGAGGGATTCAGTTCATTTGCATGGCACAGAGGGACTTGCAATTCATCTGATCACTCTTCATAACATTCTAGAGTATGTGCAAATTGTCATCATACAAACTGAGGCAGCAGACTTTGTGAAAATTAATATTTGTGTCATTCTCAAAACATTTGGCCACAACTGTACATAAAAAAAAGGTAGGAGCGTGGATCAGAAAACCAGACAGTATCTGGTATGACCACCATTTGTCTCATGCAGCATGACACCTTTCCTCGCATAGAGTTGATCAGACTGTTGATTGTGGCCTGTGGAATGTTGTCCCACTCCTATTGAATGGCTGTGCGAAAGTTGCTGGATATTGACGGGAACTGGAATATGCTGTCGTGCACACCCATCCAGAGCACTCCAAACATGCTCAATGGGTGACATGTCTGGTGAGTATGCAGACCATGGAATAACTGGGACCTTTTCAGTTTGCAGAAATTGTGTACAGATCCTTACTGAAACATTAGGAGATGACCACGGATGAATAGCACAACAATGGGCCTGAGGATCTCATCATGGTATCTCTGTGCATTCAAATCGCCATCGATAAAATGCAATTGTGGTTGTTGTCCATAGTTTATGCCTGCCCATATCATAAACCCACCGTCACCATGGGGCCTTCTGTTTACAACGTTGACATCAGCAAACCACTCGCCCACAACGCCATACGGGCGCCAACCACTGCGGTTATGAGGCCAGTTAGACGTTCTATTAAATTCTTTAAAAAAACATTGGAGCCAGCTTATGGTAGAAAAATTGACATTAAATTCTCTGGCAACAGCTCTGGTGGACATTCCTGCAGTCAGCATGCCAATTGTCCCATCTGCCCCATCTGTGGCATTGTGTTGTGTGACAAAACTGCACATTTTAGAGTGGCCTTTTATTGTCCTCAGCACAAAGTTTAACAATCATGCTGTTTAATCAGCGACTTGATATGCCACACATGTCAGGTGGATGGATTATCTTGGCAAAGGAGAAATGCTCACTAAAAGGGATGTAAACAAATTTGTTCACAAAATTTGAGAGAAAAAAGCTTTTTTTTATGGAATTGTATTTATTTATTTTCAGCTCATAAAACATGGGACCAACACTTTACATGTTATATTTTTAGTCACTGTATTTTAGCCAGGCATTGAACTGCATCCATCTATTCTGCCAACAATGCCTTACTCTACATCATGGAATTTTGATTTGAATATAACCTATTTTAAAACCTGTTTTTGTAGCATAAACTGGGAATTTGATATTTTTTTCTGATATTATGATTGTCTGTTTGTTTCATATCTGCAAAGCAGTTAAAAAGCTGTCAGTTCCACTAACAACCATGACAATGACCTGCTTCAGACCATTGTTCTCTATGTGCTGTCCTTTACTGTAGCCCAGTCAGCTGTACCATATGCTCTGTCCTGCTACACTAGTCTCATCTCATCTTCCTTCACTGTAAATGACAATAACAGTTATGGTCAATATAAAACCTGCGCTAGGGTTAGTGTTTTGTATTTATTATGGATCCCCATTAGATTCTTCCAAAGCAGCAGCTACTCTTCCTGGGGTCGAGCAAAATTAAGGCAGTTTATACAATTTAAAAAACATGACAATACATTCACAGATTTCACAACACACTGTGTGCCCTCAGGCCCCTACTCCACCACTACCACATATCTACAGTACTAAATGAATGTGTGCATATATATATATATATATATTATATATATATTATATATATGGACCCAAAACACACACACTCATATATATATATATATATATATATATATATAGTGTGTGTGTGTGTTTATATATATAGTGTGTGTGTGTGTGTGTGTGTGTGTGTGTGTGTGTGTGTGTGTGTGTGTGTGTGTGTGTGTGTGTGTGTGTTTATATATATATAGTGTGTGTGTGTGTGTGTGTGTGTGTGTGTGTGTGTGTGTGTGTGTGTGTGTGTGTGTGTGTGCGTCAATAAGGAAGGTAGGGAAATGACAATAACAGTCATGGTCAATATAATACCCGGACTAGGGTTATTGTTTTGAGTAAGGTAGGGAAAGAGAAAATACTTGGGCTAGGGTTATTGTTTTGCGTAAGGTAGGGAAAGAGATAATACTTGGGCTCGGGTTAGTGTTTTGAGGAAGGTAGGGAAAGAGATAATACTTGGGCTCGGGTTATTGTTTTGAGTAAGGTAGGGAAAGAGATAATACTTGGGCTAGGGTTAGTGTTTTGAGGAAGATAGGGAAAGAGATAATACTTGGACTAGGGTTAGTGTTTTGAGGAAGGTAGGGAAAGAGATAATACCCGGACTAGGTTTAGTGTTTTGAGTAAGGTAGGGAAAGAGATAATACTTGGGCTAGGGTTAGTGTTTTGAGTAAGGTAGGGAAAGAGATAATACTTGGGCTCGGGTTATTGTTTTGAGTAAGGTAGGGAAAGAGATAATACCCGGACTAGGTTTAGTGTTTTGAGGAAGGTAGGGAAAGAGATAATACTTGGGCTAGGGTTAGTATTTTGAGGAAGGTAGGAAAAGAGATAATACCCGGACTAGGGTTAGTGTTTTGAGGAAGGTAGGGAAAGAGATAATACCCGGACTAGGTTTAGTGTTTTGAGGAAGGTAGGGAAAGAGATAATACCCGGACTAGGTTTAGTGTTTTGAGGAAGGTAGGGAAAGAGATAATACCCGGACTAGGTTTAGTGTTTTGAGGAAGGTAGGGAAAGAGATAATACTTGGGCTAGGGTTAGTATTTTGAGGAAGGTAGGAAAAGAGATAATACCCAGACTAGGGTTAGTGTTGAGGAAGGTAGGGTAAGAGATAATACCCGGACTAGGTTTAGTGTTTTGAGGAAGGTAGGGAAAGATAGAATACCCGGACTAGGGTTAGTGTTTTGAGGAAGGTAGGGAAAGAGATAATACCCGTACTAGGGTTAGTGTTTTGAGGAAGGTAGGGAAAGAGATAATACCCAGACTAGGGTTAGTGTTGAGGAAGGTAGGGTAAGAGATAATACTTGGGCTAGGGTTAGTGTTTTGAGGAAGATAGGGAAAGAGATAATACTTGGACTAGGGTTAGTGTTTTGAGGAAGGTAGGGAAAGAGATAATACCCGGACTAGGTTTAGTGTTTTGAGGAAGGTAGGGTAAGAGATAATACTTGGGCTAGGGTTAGTGTTTTGAGGAAGGTAGGGAAAGAGATAATACCCGTACTAGGGGTAGTGTTTTGAGGAAGGTAGGGAAAGAGATAATACTTGGGCTAGGGTTAGTGTTTTGAGGAAGGTAGGGAAAGAGAAGACATGTTAAGACATGTGGAGTCTCCACACAGAGCAGACCAGAGCAGAGTAGGGCCACAGCTAGAGCCCCGGCCTTACAGCGCATGTTTCACACCCAGCAAGCAGAAGTCAGATTTAGTACCAGCAAACAAGCCACAGACACAACAGTACCTCCCTCTCCCCACGCTTTCTCCTCCCTTTCCTCCTCTCCTGTCCTTTCTTCAAAGACACCACAGTACCCTTAGTCTCCTCCCTCCCACTCCAGACTGCTCCTGCTGCAAAACAAACCCATTGGCTAGCGGATTATCCTAATACTGCATGTCTAGTGGTGTGTGTACACACAATCGTTCACTGGGCGGAGGGCGGGAGTGTTCCGGTTGGTGCACCAGCACAATACCTGCTGACAGCCAACCTTAATAGCCCACAGAGCAAAGAGCAAACTGCAGACCACATACACACACACACTTCCTCCTACCTGCCACTCTTGTCCTGCTCTCTCTGTTCACAAGTGTGTGTGTTTGGGTTTGTGTGTGCATGTGTGAGTGTGTGAGTGCATTTCCATGTGTGTTGACTTAGAGCCAGTTGAGTGAGCAGCAGGTGCTGCAGTTGTCAGTTAACCGACTCTCTGTGTGCACTACTCTGCTCCACTCTACAAAGACACACTGAAAAACTGGATCTCTACCTCCAGCCCTCCTCCCCTGCCAGCAGAGCAAGATGAGCCTCCACATCTAGTTCTCCAGAGACCACCAGACGCTCCTGTCATTAAGTGTGTCACTCGTAAAGACAAAACGGCATCTTTAAAGGTGGAATGACAGACCTTTAAAGGTGGAATGACAGACCGTTAAAGGTGGAATGACAGACCTTTAAAGGTGGAATGACAGACCTTTAAAGGTGGAATGACAGACCTTTAAAGGTGGAATGACAGATCTTTAAAGGTGGAATGACAGATCTTTAAAGGTGGAATGACAGATCTTTAAAGGTGGAATGACAGACCGTTAAAGGTGGAATGACAGACCTTTAAAGGTGGAATGACAGATCTTTAAAGGTGGAATGACAGACCGTTAAAGGTGGAATGCCAGTTTTACAGGTGCAGCCAGGACCATGTGAGTTAATGACAGGACAAATGAGACATGTTGCCACATTAACACACAGCCCTATCAATAGATGACACGGCTCAGATGGATGACTGTCAGGCCTGGGGCGGAGAGGGGAGACCAGCTGCTGGCTAACAGACAAACAGACAGACAGACAGATGGACAGGCAGACAGACAAGACAAAGGCAGGCAGGCAGGCAGACACAAACACATGGTGTCTAAACAGAACGGAAGCCTGCTTTCATCACAGAGAGGAAACTTAAAGAGGCAGGTTAATAATTAGGCAGAGCTTGTGCAGAGTCACATCCACAAACTAACAACCTGTTGTTGGGACACACTAACCAGCGACATGGCATAACGGAATGACAATGTGTGTATGTGTGTGCGTGCGTGCATGTATGTGTGTGTGTGTGTGTGTGTGTGTGTGTGTGTGTGTGTGTGTGTGTGTGGTGGGGAATTTCCATCTTAATGACAGAGTGGGTTGTCTACAGGTGACTAAGGTGAGGCAGGGCTCCGTATAGATTAGCTGTCACAGTGGTCAATGATTGAACGAGACCCACCTATCTGAGAAAAGAAGGGCAAGGTAGCTCCCTATGTCCCATCATCATGTCATCTATCACTCCCCCATATCACCCATTCTGTACTCCATACCCAACAACCCATAGTGAATTCTGGGACATCCTGTTAGTATTTTACTCTATCCTCTCCTGATCACTTTCATCTTTCACTTTCATCATTCTATCTATCTCTCCCCTTCTCACACTCTCTCTCTCTCTTTCTCTCCCCCCTCCCTCCCTCTCTCTCTCTCTCTTCCCCTCCCTCTCTCTCTCTTTCTCTCTTCCCCTCCCTCTCTCTCTCTCTCCCTCTCTATCCCCTTCTCTCTCTCTCTCTCTCTCTCTCCCTCTTCCCCACCCTCTCTCTCTCCCCTTCTCTCTCTCTCTCTCTTTCCCCCTCTCTCTTTCTCTCCCTCTCTTTCTCTTTACCACCCTCTCTCTCGACCCTTCTCTCCCTCTTCCCCACCCTCTCTCTCTCCCCTTCTCTCTCTCTTTCTCTCTTCCCCCCTCTCTCTTTCTCTCCCTCTCTTTCTCTTTACCACCCTCTCTCTCTACCCTTCTCTCTCTCTCTCTTCCCCTCCCTTCCCCTCTCTCTCTCTTCCCCTCCCTCTCCCTCTCTCTCTCCCCTCTCTTTCTTTCCCTCTCCCTCAACTGACTTTCACGTTGAGCTCTTGCCTCTACAAGTTGAGAGCAGAAGAATGTGCCAGTCTGAAGAGAATGAAGGAGAGCCATCACAAATTAATTAATGTCTGCAGCCAAGTGCACTGGGTATCAGTCAGGCAGTTAGGCAGGCATGAAATATCAAGTGCACGCTGTGCTGGAGAGGAGAGACGAGGGGTGAGAGGAGGAGTTAACGGAGAGAGAGAGGCCTCTCAAGCGGTTCTTATGCTAATATTGCTAGATTATGAGGATGGTAGTCCAATATGGGAATAACACAGGACAGTCATCAGGCAAAACAAGACAGTGACACTCTCTGAGTGAGTGTGTGTGTGTGTGTGTGTGTGTGTGTGTGTGTGTGTGTGTGTGTGTGTGTGTGTGTGTGTGTGTGTGTGTGTGTGTGTGTGTGTGTGAGTGAGTGTGTGTGTTTCACATGACTGCAGTAAGTTAGTTTTGAGAAAGGCATTACCCATGCTGCTGTACTTTGATCACTGTCACATGAGAATTTACAAGACAAAAATAATTCCAGAAGAGGTGAATCGTTATTCAGGGTCAGCTTGAATCCATCTGGGAAGCAGTATTTTCACTGCTGATTTGACATAAAAGTCATTGTAGTTTCACACACATTTATACACACAAACATAACAATGATTTGCCTCTTCAGGAATTGTTTTTGTCGTGTAAATTCTCATGTGACAGTGATCAAAGTACAACAGCATGGGTAATGCCTGTCTCACCACTCACTCACTACAGTCATGTGAAACACGCACACACACACACACACAAACACTTTCTCTTGACCAATAATTCCTCTGTAATCCAACCATGCCGGTTATAGGAGACAAATGCTGATATATTCAGTCCATAATTATTATGTTCACTCCCATCGGCAGCTCAACCGCAATTGATTTTTCAATCTGTTTAGTGTTAGCTCTGCACTGCAGCCATTTCGTCAGATGTACTCCTCTCCTCCTCTCTCTCTCTCTCTCTCTCTCACACACTCCTTTATTTCACCTTTGGTCACCCTTATTCTTCTCATTTTGACTGCTCATGAATTTATTCATTTTATTACTCTGCCGTTTTTTATGTCATGCCCCCCTCCGCCCTTGACTTTGTCCTAAATAAGTCTATATAACACACTGCCTCCTGACAGTAGGGCCTGCTCCACTCAGTCCTTGACTTTGTCCTAAATAAGTCTATATAACACACTGCCTCCTGACAGTAGGGCCTGCTCCGCTCAGTCCTTGACTTTGTCCTAAATAAGTCTATATAACACACTGCCTCCTGACAGTAGGGCCTGCCCCCCTCCGCCCTTGACTTTGTCCTAAATAAGTCTATATAACACACTGCCTCCTGACAGTAGGGCCTGCTCCACTCAGTCCTTGACTTTGTCCTAAATAAGTCTATATAACACACTGCCTCCTGACAGTAGGGCCTGCTCCACTCAGTCCTTGACTTTGTCCTAAATAAGTCTATATAACACACTGCCTCCTGACAGTAGGGCCTGCTCCACTCAGTCCTTGACTTTGTCCTAAATAAGTCTATATAACACACTGCCTCCTGACAGTAGGGCCTGCTCCACTCAGTCCTTGACTTTGTCCTAAATAAGTCTATATAACACACTGCTTCCTGACAGTAGGGCCTGCTCCACTCAGTCCTTGACTTTGTCCTAAATAAGTATATATAACACACTGCCTCCTGACAGTATGGCCTGCTCCACTCAGTCCTTGACTTTGTCCTAAATAAGTCTATATAATACACTGCCTCCTGACAGTAGGGCCTGCTCCACTCAGTCCTTGACTTTGTCCTAAATAAGTCTATATAATACACTGCCTCCTGACAGTATGGCCTGCTCCACTCAGTCCTTGACTTTGTCCTAAATAAGTCTATATAATACACTGCCTCCTGACAGTAGGGCCTGCTCCACTCAGTCCTTGACTTTGTCCTAAATAAGTCTATATAACACACTGCTTCCTGACAGTATGGCCTGCTCCGCTCAGTCCTTGACTTTGTCCTAAATAAGTCTAAATAACACACTGCCTCCTGACAGTAGGGCATGCTCCGCTCAGTCCTTGACTTTGTCCTAAATAAGTCTATATAACACACTGCCTCCTGACAGTAGGGCCTGCTCCGCTCAGTCCTTGACTTTTCCTAAATAAGTCTATATAACACACTGCTTCCTGACAGTAGGGCCTGCTCCACTCAGTCCTTGACTTTGTCCTAAATAAGTCTATATAACACACTGCCTCCTGACAGTATGGCCTGCTCCGCTCAGTCCTTGACTTTGTCCTAAATAAGTCTATATAACACACTGCCTCCTGACAGTATGGCCTGCTCCGCTCAGTCCTTGACTTTGTCCTAAATAAGTCTATATAACACACTGCCTCCTGACAGTAGGGCCTGCTCCACTCAGTCCTTGACTTTGTCCTAAATAAGTCTATATAACACACTGCTTCCTGACAGTAGGGCCTGCTCCACTCAGTCCTTGACTTTGTCCTAAATAAGTCTATATAACACACTGCCTCCTGACAGTATGGCCTGCTCCACTCAGTCCTTGACTTTGTCCTAAATAAGTCTATATAATACACTGCCTCCTGACAGTAGGGCCTGCTCCACTCAGTCCTTGACTTTGTCCTAAATAAGTCTATATAATACACTGCCTCCTGACAGTATGGCCTGCTCCACTCAGTCCTTGACTTTGTCCTAAATAAGTCTATATAATACACTGCCTCCTGACAGTAGGGCCTGCTCCACTCAGTCCTTGACTTTGTCCTAAATAAGTCTATATAACACACTGCTTCCTGACAGTATGGCCTGCTCCGCTCAGTCCTTGACTTTGTCCTAAATAAGTCTAAATAACACACTGCCTCCTGACAGTAGGGCATGCTCCGCTCAGTCCTTGACTTTGTCCTAAATAAGTCTATATAACACACTGCCTCCTGACAGTAGGGCCTGCTCCGCTCAGTCCTTGACTTTTCCTAAATAAGTCTATATAACACACTGCTTCCTGACAGTAGGGCCTGCTCCACTCAGTCCTTGACTTTGTCTTAAATAAGTCTATATAACACACTGCCTCCTGACAGTATGGCCTGCTCCGCTCAGTCCTTGACTTTGTCCTAAATAAGTCTATATAATACACTGCCTCCTGACAGTATGGCCTGCTCCACTCAGTCCTTGACTTTGTCCTAAATAAGTCTATATAATACACTGCCTCCTGACAGTAGGGCCTGCTCCACTCAGTCCTTGACTTTGTCCTAAATAAGTCTATATAACACACTGCTTCCTGACAGTATGGCCTGCTCCGCTCAGTCCTTGACTTTGTCCTAAATAAGTCTAAATAACACACTGCCTCCTGACAGTAGGGCATGCTCCGCTCAGTCCTTGACTTTGTCCTAAATAAGTCTATATAACACACTGCCTCCTGACAGTAGGGCCTGCTCCGCTCAGTCCTTGACTTTTCCTAAATAAGTCTATATAACACACTGCTTCCTGACAGTAGGGCCTGCTCCACTCAGTCCTTGACTTTGTCCTAAATAAGTCTATATAACACACTGCCTCCTGACAGTATGGCCTGCTCCGCTCAGTCCTTGACTTTGTCCTAAATAAGTCTATATAACACACTGCCTCCTGACAGTAGGGCCTGCTCCGCTCAGTCCTTGACTTTGTCCTAAATAAGTCTATATAACACACTGCCTCCTGACAGTAGGGCCTGCTCCGCTCAGTCCTTGACTTTGTCCTAAATAAGTCTATATAACACACTGCCTCCTGACAGTATGGCCTGCTCTGCTCAGTCCTTGACTTTGTCCTAAATAAGTCTATATAACACACTGCCTCCTGACCGACAGTTGAAAGCACATTGTCCAGCTGATAATCACCCGGATAATTGCCTCGAACATAAACTATACCGAAACTAATTTCACACATATAACTGATTAAATTATTTCATTCAAGTATTATGGGGAGACAGAGGGAGAACAGGTGAGTTGATGAGTGAGGGGGAGCAAACAATGCATAATTATGTAATCACCAATTGTGACTGAAGAACAGAGGGGGCCATTCTATTGGTATTGATCCATTCTAAATATAATCTTCAGATGGTATGTACCCTACATCAGTCCACCGAATCAAAGAAGTCTTATCAGTCTACTCTAACCTACTTGGAGTAGGCTACTTACTGAGAGCGTGTGTAATTGTATATGCTGAACAGCTTTCAGTTTCTGGGAAAAAAACACATCGGCAGCAGGTGAGCCAGTGTCGAAGAATGTGGTGATGAGGCTTGTGGAACCTTGCGTTGGCAATGGGAGAAATGTCACCATGGACAATTTCTTCACTTCACTGTCATTGGCGAACAAGTTGCTTGCAAAGAAAACAAGTTGGCCAGCACCGTGAACATAGTGAGACGGGAGCTCCCTCCCTCAGTGCAAAATAAGGCACCTGCACAGCCATTGCACTCCATAACGACGGGGCACAACGAGAGGAAACCGGAGACGATTACGTATTACAACCAAACAAAGGTATGTCAACGTGTGTCAAGCAAGTGAAAGGTACGGATATTGAGTCAACTGTTGACTCAAATATTGAGACAAGTGGATAACAGCTAAATGAAATCCAACTGATGCCATTGCGTGAAGACGCACAGAAGCACGTGCTGACTTATTTGGACTGCTGTCAAAATTCATTAGAATGCCATTATTGCGTTTGTGCTGCGTTTCACTATTTAGGGTACTGATGTTTTCATCATTTGACCGCGAGTCTTGACTGTGCGTCTTGGTAGTTGGGGTATTTGTATTTATTTTATCGTTATAAAAATAAACTTTTACCGTAATACAACACATAGGCGTTCTGTTTCATAGTTGTAACAATGGCAATCCATTAATACAATTTATTGAAAATTTGAACAAAATATATATATATTTTTTTTACATGTAGCCTGTAGTTACATAAAGTAATGAAAATGCTATTGTGCATTTATTCTAAAGTTACCCAAGGCATTCATAAACACAACTAAATGATTATATGTGCGATAGCATATATGAAATGTATTAATTGCACTGTTAGAATGTTGCAGTCGGAATGACTGCTCATTAGCTTGAAGGGGGGGGGGGGGGGGGGGGGGGGGTCTGTCGAGGCCCAAGGGTTCTCGTGTTAATCTGTCTTTTGTACTCCCCAGTGTTTCCTCAATCAATGTCAGAGCATGCACAGTCAAAACCAAGCCAAGAGTGAGTGAGTGAGTGAGTGAGTGAGTGAGTGAGTGAGTATGTATGTATGTATGTAAAACAATATCCCCCCTCAGCTCTCAGACACACAGGAGTCTAAATTCTAACTGTGTTTACATCTGAGTAGATCTGATGTGGTTGAGTCTCACCCTTACAGAACACGCCACGACCCGGGTGCAGGAAGAAGGTCGAGAGCAGAGAACAGGCTGGCCTCTCAACACAGAACCCAAGAGCTGCCGGGGAAATTCCATCTGAGCAACCAACGACTCAACCACTCAACGACATGGCTGCTCTATTTTCACCACAGGTGCTCCATGCTGTGTGAAGCCTGAAACTTACACCAGACATGATATCCAAGGCATATACTGTTAGAAAAGAATGTTGCAGTCTGTAGGCTATATTGTGTGAGAGTGAATAGCTGGCCTGTTGTACATACTGTACGTGTAGTCTGAACTTTTACCAGACATGCTTCTTAAGACTATTAAGTGACATCAGAGTTTCTGGAGGCTGGCGAGTCTATTCTATTGTGAGAGTAAACAGTGCAGCTGAGTTGAATACATCTGTGAAGTCTGAACCTGGTTGTTTCCTATGAAACGATAGCAGGGCTTCTGCGCGCTGTGCATGTTATGCGAGAGTGAACAGCGCAGCTGAGGTGAGTGGAGGTCAAATCTAATTTGGGTTTTAATTTAATTGCAGCTTGAGATCAGGGTGAGTGTATCAAAGAAGGCACAAGGGAGAGAGAAGCAGCATCTGAATGAGCAGGGCTGCAGAATGTGGAGAGAAATTCAATGGGTTGAGTTGATGATTGATGAATGGCTCAATCAGTTGGTGCTCGATTGTTTAGGTCTACATTCTAATGGGAGAATACATGCCTCCTTGACCTGCATGGTCCATCACTGGTCAATCACACGTTCCAAAGATGGCCATGTAACCTTACAAACATCATGGTACTGGCAATCTACTCCTATAGTCCAAAAGTAGTGCACTATATAGGGAATAGGGTGGCTATCGAGATACATCCCGTGTTGGATTTGATTAATTACTTGAGGCATGTTAGATGAGGCATGTCGAAGCTTCCCTTTCTGAAAGTTAAAGTGGCAGTGGCAAGTGAACATTCACAGCCAAGATAATTGCTGAGCAAATACTCCCCAGACCCAGATAATCCATGTAAATTCTCCCTCCCTTTCTCGCTTGTTTTATGATGATAATTCCCCTCAGAGATGGGGAGAAAGCAGAGTGAAATGACTTCTCTCTAAATTAATCTCTCTGTTTCTCTCTATTCAGCATGTCTGCATATTTAGCAGCTCACTGCAAAGTAACCACAATCTTTTGTGTGGTTTTCTGGACCTAATCTGTTAAATTCCTAGACCAAGCTAATCCTCAAACAGCATGTCGGGAAGAGAAAGGCAAACAAGCCCTGCGGATACTGAGTTGACAGTCTGATCTGGACAAGGCGGTCTCACCTTAGACTGGACACCGACAGTAGCCTCATTTATGAGGAGTGATTCTCATATCACTGACTAGCTTGCTCAATAACTACAGTAGTAGGCTATAACTGACTATTAACCAACTAGTATACCTTTGCTTCTTCAAGCAGATATCACTGTCACTCTGTTAGTTACATCAGGCCCAATGCTAATGGAATAGACTAGATGCAGATGCAGACTTTGTTATTGTGCGATATTACACAAGTCCTTGTAGCAACAGGCATGCCTTGTTGAGTGGACTTTGATCACTCAACACAGACAGTTTATAGCCGTGTAACCTGAATGTCTGTCTGCTGGCACTTGTGGTGAGATTTAGTGTAGCCGGTCTCCTCTACAACTATTATGTCATACTGAAGTGGACATGATGTGGGTTGTGGTTGCAGGGATCAGATGAATGCTCTCCATCGTTCCAAAAAAGGCTGTTTGGTATCACATTCACTGCTGATAATGAACACTCCTTACTGTGGTGTGCACTGTAAAAGTAAATGATGGTGATGAGGAGGAGGATGAAGATGGGGCAGATAAGGAGGAGGAAGAGGATGAGGCGGGGGTTATTGAATCGTAGCCTATCCATTCTGACTGTAATCTATGATCATCTAAAATGTTACAACACTATTGTTACACAGTTAAAACTACAAACATGTCGTCAAGGTGCAAGTAGCTGTAAAACTGAGGTTAGGACACATTTGGTCCACACTGTTGAGTAACAGGTGTAAAACACATTTAGACAGAGTTCAGTGAATAAAACAGATTCAACACTACACAGACACACGTTGCTTGCTGCATGTTGCTACCTTATTGTCAGCCAGTCTCTTACCTCCAAAAAGGTGAGGCGAAAGGTGTGCTGGTAATGATCCAATCAACAACCGGGGACCCCCTAGCCCCCCGCTGGACCTGTCCCTCTCTGCCTCCTCCGGGGTGCTGCTGCCAGACTCCTGTGAGCTGTAGGCTCCCCTGCTGTCAGGGATGTTGATGCCTGACTGGGGTCTTGGCCCTGACCCTCCAGAACTGCCTCCCACGGACCTCGTCCTATGGCCAATGTGTTGACTGGAGGTCGCTGTGGTTCCCGAGGCCCCGTGAGCCGACTGGCCGTACACGTGATAGCTCATTGCCATCGCTGCAGTCCTACCGTTCCCATTGCTGGTAGTAGAGGTGCTCGAAGGTAGATCCGAGCCCGAGTAAGCCCTGGTCCGTCCGTTAGCGGCTGGGCTGCTCTGCTTAGCCCCCATGTCGGTCGCTGGTGCAAACACACGTCCACAAATTTACCCGGAATTACTAAAGGGCTCGTGCAGCACGGTGGCGGTCAGTGAGTGTGCCACATTTAAAACGCAAAGGGACACAAACACACGACCACCCAGTCCAGGGCAGTGTTTAAAATAAAAATACCAAAAGTGGAAATTATACGTCGTTACGACCCCAATGACAGGTTGAAAATGTCAATGAATAAAAGTAACTGACAGCGATGCAAAACAACGGGTTGGAAAGCTGTCCTTACGGTGCGCTAAAACAAAGTAAACACGCTTGACATTAAAACTTTGCGAATAGTTCATAACATGTCACGAACATAATCCAGAATAAGTAGTTGTAGCCATTTTGCAGTTATCGAATCTTTCCTCGTCCCGGTTGCTTGTTTTGGATTAATATGCTTTGACTGTTGTTTTCTGAATAATAACAGTCCGCCGCCATATGTCCTCTCTATCATACGAAAGTAAAGAGCCACGTTCCCCACGCTTCCTTGTTAGCCGACCGCAGGCAGTCACAGTGAAAGTATTATAATGTAGGAGGAAGTGATAGAGGGAAGGGGATGACAGAAACAGCAGAGCAGAAACGACAATAGCCGGGACGGGGCTACGTGCGCACAGCACTGAGCACTGACTTGGTTGCCGAGTGAGTCGAGTTTGGAGGCGGATCCTCTGTCCTTGTGCGTCAGGTTACGTCAGCACCAGCAGAGCACAAGCCAAGCGACATCAATAACAAAAGCAAGCCTCACTCAGGAGTGGCAAGTTTGGGCAATAGGACCAAGGACAGTGGGAAAGGACTGAGGATACTTTTAGTACCTGTTAAATTATACGCATTTGTTGCTGGAAACGAGACACAAATAGATCTAGGCAAACCTGCAAACTCAGTCATGGTTCATGTCCCTCTTATAAAACATAATAAACCATAGACTCTAGGAATAAACTGATAAACTACAGTTTCAAGAATCCATTCACATGCATAACATTCAATTATTTTTTGGTGACATTTATTGCAGAGGCCTACAGCCATACTTATCTAGAATAGTAGGTCAGATGTAACCCAGTTAAGACATGACTGTCATGTAACCTACAAAGGGTTAATCCAGGATCAAAATAACCTATGCCACAACATTTTGCATATCATTGTCTGGAACAAGTAAAACATTATACAATGTTTCAATTTGTTGATGATGTCACAATGATGATGATGATGTCACATATTTCTTGTTGATTCATATTTGGTTATGTTCAATTAAGTACACACACAGCCATTTTTTTTTTAAAGATAATCAACATTATTGCAAACACATATTTTGAAAACTAAAATCCCAGTGGCTACATGCATAGAGAATGGTGCAATATATTTATTAAGCACATCGACAGATTTTTCACATAGTCGGCTCGGCGATTCAAACCAGCGAAACATATCAGTGTGCTCTTTCTCTCTCTGTCAGTATTCTCTCCATATTATCAGCAATAGCAGCGTTCAGATAGCAGTACAGTCAGTAATACATTTGAATAAAGAAGACAGAATTGGCATATTTAGGGCTAGGTGTCCCGTCAGCACAATTCAAATAAATAATTGTAAAAATTCTGGATATTAAATATCTAGGTACATACATGTCTTATATCGGTTAAAAGCTTAAATTCTTGTTAATCTAACTGCATTGTCCGATTTACAATATGCTTTACAGTGAGAGCATGCCATGCGATTGAGGATGGCGCCCCACATCAACACATTTTTCAACCAGCACAGGATTCATAAAATCACAAATAGCGATTAAATAATCACTTACTTTTTGAAAATCTTCCTCTGATTTGTAATCCAAAGGGTCCCAGCTACAACATACATGGTCGTTTTGTTAGATAAAATCCTTCTTTATATCCCCAAAAGTCTGTTTAGTTGGCGCCATCGATATGAGTTCAACATGCAGAGAAAGGAATCCAAAAAGCTACCTCTAGACATTGTTAAAACAAGTCAAACTACATTTATATTTATTCCTCAGGTACCCTCAAATGTAATTAAACTATAATATTTCATACGAAAAGAAGTATGTTCAATAGAAAAGTTCAATTATCAAGTGCACATCCTCTTCGTCGTGCGCCCACAGATTGATTTCCAACTGTGATTCCCAGTACCAAAACTCAAAATTCTTCCTCATTTTGAAAGAAACAAGCCTGAAACATTGAACAAAGACTATTGACATCTAGTGGAATCCATAGGAATTGCAATCTGGGAGCTGGAATTGCATCGGACCCGTAGCTATCCATTGTAAGAGTATGGGATCTCAACAAAAAAATCAATTCTGGTTGGTTTTTCTTTGGATTTTCTCCTACCATATCAATTGTCTTATAGTCTCAAACATTATTTTAACATTGCTACAAATTTCAAAGTTTTTTCTATCCAATGGTAGCAATTATGTGCATATCCTGGCTTCTGGGCCTGGGTAACAGGCAGTTTACTTTGGGCACGTCAGTCAGGCGGAAATTCTGAAAAAAGGACCCTACCCCTAACAAGTTTAAATGCATTCCAGGTGACTACCTCATGTAGCTGGTTAAGAGAATGCCAAGAATGTGCAAAGTGGTATTCAAGGCAAAGGGTGGATAAAACACATTTGGATTTGTTTAACACTTATTTCATAGTTTTGATGTCTTCACTATTGTTCTACAATGTAGAAAATAATACAAAATAAAATAAATACCTTGAATGAGTAGGTGTGTCCAAACTATTGACTGGTACTGTATATTTACTGAGATGCGACCCTGCTCTGAACACTACATTCATTCTTTAATTCACAATTTTGAATCAGTAATTATTTGTATATTTTTTACATAATCTTTTCGCTTTATAAAATAAATATTATGAGACATTATTTGAGATATTCTCTACACAGAAACATTATACTTTTCTTTCTCAAATCTTTTGAAATTGGACTACATGATCTTATGCTAGAGACATGCTCTTGTGTTAATCATTCAATGTATCACATTTGAATGGAGAGCTTATACCTATGGAACATGCCATGAATGCTGAAACTAGCTCTCACAGTCAGTTTCTCAAACCGTCAAAGTTGTTGCAAATGTCAAATTTCAAAGTGTTTTAGGTTAAGACATTGACTCCGAAATCTTACATTTAGGCATTAACACCGAATGGTTAAGGTAAGGGATAAGGTTTGGGATAGGCTTAAAACAAATCTCAAAAACAACATTCTATGGCTTTCTTACGCCTATTGATCATCGCCGTCCACAACGCCATATCAAAACCAAATCTAAACTCAGCAAAAAAAAGAAACATCCCTTTTTCAGGACCCTGTCTTTCAAAGATAGTTCATAAAAATCCAAATAACTTCACAGATCTTCATTGTAAAGAATTTACACACTGCTTCCCATGCTTGTTCAATGAACCTGTTATGCACGTGAGTGAGGACCCAAAAGCGGTTTAACAAAAACAGAGTCCTTTAATGTCAACACACAGGTAAGACATAGATCCTCTTCACATATATGTGATGGCAAAATAAACAACCCGCAGAGAGGGCGACAAATGAAACATAAATTCCTTCTGAATATCACAGAAGAGTTCACCTTCTAGCAGCAGAGGAGAATAGCTGGGTTAGAGTCCCCTTCTAGCAGCAGAGGAGAATAGCTGTGTTGTAGAGGACAGAGGTACCTGATCACACGTAGCCTCAGATGAACAGGCAGATTCCGACAGGACAGGACAAGGTAGAAGCAAACAAGACGATAGTTTGGTTCTGGCATGAGAAACTCAAACGAGAATCTGACAAAGACAGAAGCAGGAACAGAGAGAGAAATAGAGACCTAATCAGAGTCCTGGGGAGAGACCTGAAAATAGCATCTAACATCTCTGGAGAGACCTGAAAATAGCTGTGCAGCGACGCTCCCCATCAAACCTGACAGAGCTTGAGAGATTCTGCAGAGAAGAATGGGAGAAACTCCCCAAATACAGGTGTGCCAAGCTTGTAGCGTCATACCAAAGAAGACTTGAGGCTGGAATCGCTGCCA
Organism: Oncorhynchus mykiss; assembly: GCF_013265735.2. NCBI lineage: Eukaryota > Metazoa > Chordata > Actinopteri > Salmoniformes > Salmonidae > Oncorhynchus > Oncorhynchus mykiss. Next base: position 26,449,352 of record NC_048566.1, on the reverse strand, counting down.
ATGGTGCTTCAACAAAGTCCTGAGTAAAGGATCTGAATACTTATGTAAATGTAATATTTCAGTTGACATTTTTTTAAAGACATTTGCAAAAATGTCAAAAAAACTGTTTTAGCTTTGTCATTGTGTGTAGATTTATGAGGGAAAATAACAATTTAATCCATTTTACAATAAGGCTGTAACATAACAAAATGTGGAAAAAGTCAAGGGGTCTGAATACATTCCGAATACACTGTACCTCTGCAGTCGTGGTTACAGTTAATGATGAGTTTGCTGTATAGTTAGACATTAACTGAAACAGATTTAATGTAGCTTATCAGTGGACATTTTTGGGAAGGAATTTGTTGCACCCTGAATGGCACCCTATTCTCTATAGTACACTACTTTGACCAGGGCCCTAGTGCACTATGTAGGGAATAGAATGTCATTTGGGAAACACCCATTAAATACAGTGAAGGAGAACCTCTCCTCAGCATTGACACTCAACCATGAACTAACTGTACAGTAAGTCCTCACATTTCCTTATCTAAAACAGGCTGATTGTCTCCTTCTCCCTCTCTCCGAGCTGAAGGCGGATTCCTCTTAGCTGTTGTGGAGAAAATTCCTCGAATTGCAGCAGTTGCAACCCACCATTCAGCAATCAAACGCCTTCACAGGAGAATATTCTGCCTGCCTCAGAGACAAAGAGAGAGAGAGAGACATAGAGAGAAAGAGAGATAGAAGGAGAAAAGAAACAGAGTTCTCATTCCGCAAAGTCTCTGTCTTTAAATAGACCAAAATAAATCATGTTCTGACCTAAGTACAGCCTGGTGAGCAGTTAGCTGGCTAATGAAAATACTAATTCTCATCCCGCCTCTTCCCGTCTCAGAATAGCCCTCTCTACCTGTCAATCAATCGATGGTCATGCTGCAGGATTTCCACGGTAACCCTCTGTCATTATGTTCAACGTGATGTTGTGATCAGAGGGAGAGGGAGGGAGGTCACTCAGAGCTGTTACCCAGACAATCAGCTCATTGAAATTCAGAATCTCAAAGTGGCAAAGTCAACAACTCTCACTGGGTTTTGTATAGTGAGATCCAAATCAGTGTCACTTTAAATAGTGTTACTTTATACATATAGTGTGCACTTACAGTGGGGAGAACAAGTATTTGATACACTGCCAATGTTGCAGGTTTTCCTACTTACAAAGCATGTAATTAATTAGCATTTTATTGCATGAAATAACTATTTGATCACCTACCAACCAGTAAGATCTCCCTGCTCAAGCCAGCGCATGTCCAGGCCCGTCTGAAGTTTTCCAATGACCATCTGGATAATCCAGAGGAGGAATGGGAGAAGATCATGTGATCTGATGAGACAAAAATATAGCTTTTTGGTCTAAACTCCACTCCCCGTGTTTGGAGGAAGAAGAAGGATGAGTACAACCCCAAGAACACCATCCCAACCGTGAAGCATGGAGGTGGAAACATCATTCTTTGGGGATGCTTCTCTGCAAAGTGGACAGGATGACTGCACCGTATTGAGGGGAGGATGGATGGGGCCATGTATCGCGAGATCTTGGCCAACAACCTCCTTCCCTCAGTAAGAGCATTGAAGATGGGTCGTGGCTGGGTCTTCCAGCATGACAATGACCCAAAACACACAGCCAGGGCAACTAAGGAGTGGCTCCGTAAGAAGCATCTCAAGGTCCTGGAGTGGCCTAGCCAGTCTCCAGACCTGAAACCAATAGAAAATCTTTGGAGGGAGCTGAAAGTCCATATTGCCCAGCGACAGCCCCAAAACCTGAAGGATCTGGAGAAGGTCTGTATGGAGGAGTGGGCCAAAATCCCCGCTGCAGTGTGTGCAAACCTGGTCAAGAACTACAGGAAACGTATGGTCTCTGTAATTGCAAATAAAGGTTTCTGTACCAAATATTTTCTGATGTATCAAATACTTATGTCATGCAATAAAATGCAAATTAATTACTTAAAAATAATACAATGTGATTTTCTGGATTTTTGTGATAAAAATGACAGACCTCTACATGCTTTGTAAGTAGGAAAACCTGCAAAATCGGCAGTGTATCAAATACTTGTTCTCCCCACTGTATGTACGTCTATGCATGCATAAAGTTTATGGGCATATAGAATGCATGACAGACAATCTAATTTCACCAGAAAACCTCCATGGGGCTGTTTTGTCTGAGAGACATGCAGCAGAAGTTGCATCAGAACCCTATAGATTCATTCTGAGACATACATCAGAACCCTATAAATACATTCTGAGACATACAGTGCCTTGCGAAAGTATTCGGCCCCCTTGAACTTTGCGACCTTTTGCCACATTTCAGGCTTCAAACATAAAGATATAAACTGTATTTGTTTGTGAAGAATCAACAACAAGTGGGACACAATCATGAAGTGGAACCACATTTATTGGATATTTCAAACTTTTTTAACAAATCAAAAACTGAAAAATTGGGCGTGCAAAATTATTCAGCCCCTTTACTTTCAGTGCAGCAAACTCTCTCCAGAAGTTCAGTGAGGATCTCTGAATGATCCAATGTTGACCTAAATGACTAATGATGATAAATACAATCCACCTGTGTGTAATCAAGTCTCTGTATAAATGCACCTGCACTGTGATAGTCTCAGAGGTCCGTTAAAAGCGCAGAGAGCATCATGAAGAACAAGGAACACACCAGGCAGGTCCGAGATACTGTTGTGAAGAAGTTTAAAGTCGGATTTGGATACAAAAAGATTTCCCAAGCTTTAAACATCCCAAGGAGCACTGTGCAAGCGATAATATTGAAATGGAAGGAGTATCAGACCACTGCAAATCTACCAAGACCTGGCCGTCCCTCTAAACTTTCAGCTCATACAAGGAGAAGACTGATCAGAGATGCAGCCAAGAGGCCCATGATCACTCTGGATGAACTGCAGAGATCTACAGCTGAGGTGGGAGACTCTATCCATAGGACAACAATCAGTCGTATATTGCACAAATCTGGCCTTTATGGAAGAGTGGCAAGAAGAAAGCCATTTCTTAAAGATATCCATAAAAAGTGTTGTTTAAAGTTTGCCACAAGCCACCTGGGAGACACACCAAACATGTGGAAGAAGGTGCTCTGGTCAGATGAAACCAAAATTGAACTTTTTGGCAACAATGCAAAATGTTATGTTTGGCGTAAAAGCAACACAGCTGAACACACCATCCCCACTGTCAAACATGGTGGTCGCAGCATCATAGTTTGGGCCTGCTTTTCTTCAGCAGGGACAGGGAAGATGGTTAAAATTGATGGGAAGATGGATGGAGCCAAATACAGGACCATTCTGGAAGAAAACCTGATGGAGTCTGCAAAAGACCTGAGACTGGGACGGAGATTTGTCTTCCAACAAGACAATGATCCAAAACATAAAGCAAAATCTACAATGGAATGGTTCAAAAATAAACATATCCAGGTGTTAGAATGGCCAAGTCAAAGTCCAGACCTGAATCCAATCGAGAATCTGTGGAAAGAACTGAAAACTGCTTTTCACAAATGCTCTCCATCCAACCTCACTGAGCTCGAGCTGTTTTGCAAGGAGGAATGGGAAAAAAATGTCAGTCTCTCGATGTGCAAAACTGATAGAGACATACCCCAAGCGACTTACAGCTGTAATCACAGCAAAAGGTGGCGCTACAAAGTATTATTAACTTAAGGGGGCTGAATAATTTTGCACGCCCAATTTTTCAGTTTTTGATTTGTTAAAAAAGTTTGAAATATCCAATAAATGTCGTTCCACTTCATGATTGTGTCCCACTTGTTGTTGATTCTTCACAAAAAAATACAGTTTTATATCTTTATGTTTGAAGCCTAAAATGTGGCAAAAGGTCGCAAAGTTCAAGGGGGCCGAATACTTTCGCAAGGCACTGTACATCATAGCCATACAGATGCATTCCGAGACACAAAAGAACCACATTTTAAATGTTTTTATTTTATTTAACCTTTATTTAACTAAGCAAGACAGTTAAGACTGAAGTATTATTCACAATGACGGCCTTCACCATAGATCTATTCAGAGACACATCAGAACCCTATAGATCCATTCTGAGACACATCAGAACACTATAGATCCATTCTGAGACACATCAGAACCATATAGATCCATTCTGAGACACATCAGAACCATATAGATCCATTCTGAGACAGATCAGAACCCTATAGATCTATTAGAGACATACCGTATATGGAAGTTTGATAAGAACTATAGATTCACCCCCACCCTCCCTCTGTCTGAATGGTCCTGGCTGTTCTTCCCTCCTCGGCCTTTCCTCGCCCTCCTTTCCCCTCCCACCGTTAGAACAGTCCTGGCTGTTCTGCCTTCCTCACCCCACCCGCCATCATATATCCAAATGGCCCTGGCTGTCTTCAAAGATAAAGACATAAATCAGAAACAGACCTGGATCTGTTATCAACTGTTTATCATGGTTTTATTGAGAGGTAATCTCTGTTAAGACATACATCAAATCTTGCATAATTGAGAGGGTATTGTAGGCTGAGGGCTGGATCTGTTTGGCATGTCAAGCATGGGTCATATTTCTCCTGGCTGCTGCCTTTATTTCTAAAATTGTTTAAAGCTCATATATGACTTCATGAAAAGCCCTTGTTGTACTGTAGTTATATCTAGCAGATCCAGTTAGGCACCAGATTGTCTAAGTCAGTCTTGGCATTTTTCCACTGTGCTGTGAGTCTCTTACAATAGATTAATTGGTTGGAGTAATGAGGACAATCAGAGGAACATATGGAGATCATGTGCTGCATGGGAAGCAGAGTATTCCAATGACAACACACAACAGTTCTCAGATAAATCTAGTTCGCTACCTCCCCCTGCTGGCCAGTGTAAGAACTACAACTAGACAACACCATTACCTGATCTATCTGAATGTAATTAGTGAGTACATGGGGCCAGTGGCGATTTTAGCATGTAAATCTTGGTGGGGCAAAGAATAAACAAGTGGGATGCATGCCAGCAAAGCCACTACACAACACTAAACAATACAATACAATAATTGCACTATAAAGGTGACAAACGGTACTCACAAACTGTTAGGGCTTAAGAACATAAAGCTGTCCCAACAACAGTCCCAACATCTTACCACTGATACACCTGGCTATCAGTGGAGCCTTGTCTGACAGCGAAACAGTTCATTCAGCCTCATTTACTGCCTTTAAAAAAAAACAGATGAAATGGCTGACTTGCTTAAACAAATGTGGTTTCTAATGACAATTGAGATGTACAAACTATGGCATAAGGGGACGACAAGCGGATAAGAGGCAATCTGCAATTCCGATTAAGACGTTAATGAGCGAGCTAGGATGGACGTTTTATATATATATATATATATACATATATACATATTTTTTGTAACCTTTATTTAACTAGGCAAGTCAGTTAGTCAATATACTATTTGTTAAGCACTTTTGAAATGTACAGTACCAGTCAATAGTTTGGACACACCTACTCATTCAAGGGTTTTTCTTTATTTGTACTATTTTCTACATTGTAGAATAATAGTGAAAATATCAAAGCTATGAAATAACACATATGGAATCATGTTGTTACCAAAAAAGTGTTAAACATCAAAACATATTTTATATTTGAGATTCTTCAAAGTAGCCACCCTTTGCCTTGATGACAGCTTTGCACACTATTGGCATTCTCATCAACCAGCTTCATGAGGTATTCACCTGGAATGTATTTAAATTAACAGCTGTGTCTTGTGAAAAGTTCATTTGTGCAATTTCTTTCCTTCTTAATGCGTTTGAGCCAGTCAGTTGTGTTGTTACAAGGTAGGTGTGATATATAGAGGATAACCCTATTTGGTAAAAGACCAAGGCTATATTATGGCAAGATCAGCTCAAATAAGAAAAGAGAAACAACAGTTCATCATTACTTTAAGACATGAAGGTCAGTCAATTCTGAAAATTACAAGAACTTTGAAAGTTTCTTCAAGTGCAGTCACAAAAAACATCAAGCGCTATGATGAAACTGGCTCCCATGAGGACCGCCACAGGAAAGGAAGAGCCAGAGTTACCCAGAGTTTCTTCAGAGGATAAGTTCATTAGAGGTAACTGCATCTCAGATTGCAGCCCAAATAAATGCTTCACTGAGTTCAAGTAACAGACACATCTCAACATCAACTGTAGTGAGGGGACTGTGTAAATCAGGCCTTCATGGTCAAATTGCTGCAAAGAAACCACTACTAAAGGACACCAATAATAAGAAGAGACTTGCTTGGGCCAAGAAACACAAGCGATAAACTTTTAACCGGTGGAAATCTGTCCTCTGGTCTGATGAGTCCAACTTCCTTGTCTTTGTGAGACGCAGAGTAGGTGAACGGATGATCTCTGCATGTGTGGTCCACCGTGAAGCATGGAGGAGGAGGTGTGATGGTGTGGGGGTGCTTTGCTGGTGACACTGTATGTGATTTATTTAGAATTAAAGGCACACTTAACCAGTGTGGCCACCACAGCATTCTGCAGCAATACGCATCCTATCTGGTTTGCGCTTAGTGGGACTATCATTTGTTTTTCAACAGTACAATGACCCAACACACCTCCAGGCTGTGTAATGGCTATTTAACCAAGGAGGAGAGTGATGGAGTGCTGTATCAGATGACCAGGCCTCCACAATCATCCGACCTCAATCAAATTGAGATGGTTTGGGATGAGCGCACAATGAAGGAAAAGCAGCCAACGAATGCTCAGCATATGTAAAAACTCCATCAAGAGTTCTGGAAAAGCATTCCTCATTATGCTGGTTGAGAGAATGCCAAGAGTGCGCAAAGCTGTCAACAAGGCAAAGGGTGGCTACTTTGAAGAATCTAAAATCAAAAATTTGTTTAACACTTTTTTTGGTTATTACATGATTCCATATGTGTTATTTCATAGTTTTGCTACAGTATACACATCTCCATGGCATATTACATAATTTATGCAGCAGCATATAATACATTTTTGGACTCACCTTGTCGTGCTGTGCTCACTTGAACAGGAAGGTGGAGCGGTGGTCCTTCGTGGGCAACTTTTGTCATCAAAGTTTGGCAATCTCTGGATTTATGGTGCTTTCAAAACATCTGGATGCCGGATTTACAATTCCGAGTTTGGATGACCGTTCAAAACTTATTTTCCCAGTCGGAGCTCGTTTATTCTCGAGTTAACAGTTGTTTTGGTCGCGACACAAATCATACGTCATTGACAGCATGGCCAATGTTGAATGTTAATCATTTCAATTTTGGAAAAGAGCCCCTTAATCCCAGATTTGAGACCACACAGCCACTGTCACTGATTCCTTCCAAACCACCCTTTGCGATTTCCAACTTTTTGTGTAATGTTTATGTCCAATGGCAAATGAGCACCGATACATAATTTATCTTCATTATTTCTCTTCATATGACAAGGATTAAAAAAGATTTGCAAGTAGATTGTCGACTTGATTCATGATGATGACTGCTATCTAAGATTTTGAAAGTAAGATGTTGACATGATCAGTCCAATCAAAGCTGCTGTACATATAATGTGATTTGATGTCATTTTATCTGTGGCCAGTGACCTTGAGCCTTCTTGGATGGGCACTTCTAATGTAACTCTATGGCAACACCGAATGACTAGAAATTTTGAGGTTTCCTTTTAGACTTTGCGGTGACGTAATGTCCCCATGAGTGTAGAAACACTGAGCCAATTTTTTCTGCTGGCTTGCCCCACCACCACAGAAAGCACTGAGCTAGGCTGAAGCACCTGAATTTTGGAGCTGCCTTACTCAAGAAAACAAAAAAGAGATCATGTTTGTATGCGGCTTTATTAACTCAGTGATATATATTATTTCTACATTGTTTTAAAACTGATATGTGACTTGTATTAATGAAAAAAAATAACATGCAAAACAGGCAAGCCCCCTAAAAAAAGCCCTGAATGACGGGTCGCCACTGCATGGGGCATCTGCAACAACCCAGCACACAGAGTATAACCAGACAGAGGAAGCGGTATTGATTTGATAGAGGTCAAAGTAGAGGATATGATGTCATTCTACATTGCAGAGGGTGCTGAGATGTTGGCCGGGGTAAGGTTAACCAGGTGGAAAGCATGGCCAGCTGTAGAAAAATGCTTATTGAAATGATCGATTATCGTAGATTTATCGGTGGTGACAGTGTTTCCTATCCTCAGTGCAGGGGGCAGCTGGGAGGAGGTGCACTTCTTCTCCATTAGTGCTACAGGATGAAAATGTATTTTTGAAAAAGCTTTCGTAACTGACTGAGTATATTGGTTCCTGACTTCCCTGAAAAGTTACATATCGCGGGGGCTATTCAATGTTAATGCAGGGCGCCACAGGATGTTTTTGTGATGTTCAAGGGCAGTCAAGTCTGGGGTGAAACAAGGGCTACATCTGTTCTTAGTTCTTTTTGAATGGGGCATGCTTATTTCAGATGGTGAGGAAAGCACTTTTGAAGGGCAACCAGGCATCCTCTACTGATGAGATGAGGTCAATATCCTTCCAGGATACCCGGGCCAGGTCGATTAGAAAGGCCTGCTCGCTGAAGTGTTTTAAGGAGCGCTTGACAGTGATGAGGGGTGGTCGTTTGACTGCGAACCCATTAGGCAGGCAGGCAACGAGGCAGTGATCACTGAGATCCTGGTTGAAGACAGCAGGGGTGCATTTGGAGGGCAAGTTGGTCAGGATGATATCTAAGAGAGTGCCCATGGTTACGGATTTAGGGTTGTACCTGGTAGGTTCCTTGATAATTTGTGTGAGATTGAGGGCATCTAGTTTAGATTGTAGGACGGCCGGTGTGTTAGGCATGTCCCAATTACGTCACCTAACCGTACAAGCTCTGAAGATAGATGGGGGGCAATCAATTCACATATGGTGTCCAGGGCTCAGCTGGGGGCTGAATGGGATCTATAACAAGCGGCAACGGTGAGAGACTTGTTTCTGGAAAGGTGGATTTTTAATAGTAGAAGCTAAATAGTATGACAGAACTCTGCAGGCTATCTATGCTGCAGATTGCAACTCCGCCCCCTTTGGCAGTTCTATCTTGTTGGGAAAATGTTATAGTTAGGGATGTAAATTTCAGGATTTTTGGTGGCCTCCCTAAACCAGGATTCAGACACGGCTAGGACATCCGACTTGGCGGAGTGTGCTAAAGCAGTGAATAAAGTACATTTAGGGAGGAGGCTACTAATGTTAACATGCATGAAACCAAGGCTTTTAAGGTTACAGAAGTCAACAAATGAAAGCGCCTTGGGAATGGGAGTGGTGCTGGGGGCTGCTGGGCCTGGGTTAATCTCTACATCACCAGAGGAACAGAGGATGAGTAGGATAAGGGTATGGCTAAAGGCTATAATCGTTGTCTAGTGCGTTCGGAACAGAGAGTAAAAGGAGCAGATTTCTGGGAGCGGAAGAATAAATTCAAGAGATAATATACAGACAAGGATATGGTAGAATGTGAGTACAGTGGAGGTAAACCTAGGCATTGAGTGAATATGAGAGAGGTTTTGTCTCTAGAGGCACCATTTAAGCCAGGCGGGGCCACCACATGTGTGGGGATGGAACAAAAGGAGGCATATTGGCATATTGAGCAGGACTAGGGGCTCTACAGTGAAATAAGACAATAATAACCAACCAAAACAGCAATAGACAAGGCATATTGACATTAGGGATAGGCATGTGTAGCCGAGTGATCATAGCGTCCAGTGAATAGCTAGGCGAGCTGGAGACACGGCGATTCAGACAGCTAGCGGGTTAGCAGATGGGCGTCCGGGGGACATCGTAACGGAAGAGCCTGTTGAAACCCTCTCAGACATTTACGTTGGCAGATCAGTCGTGATGGATGTCGGCAGTAAAAGGGTCCAGGCCAATTGACAAATTAGGTATTGTAGCCCAAGAAATATCTGAAGGACTTCTTCGGCTAGCCGGAAGATGGGCCTAACTTGAGGCTAACTCCAGGCTAACTGGTGCTTGTGGGACAGACGTTAGTCAGGAGTAGACACTCAGATAGCAGCTAGCTAGCTGTGATGATCCAGTGTAAAGTGTCAGAGCTTGCGGTAGGAATCCGGAGATGTGGTAGAGAAAAAGCAGTCCGATATGCTCTGGGTTGGTATCGCGCCATGCAGACTGGCAGGAATTTACCGGGCTGAGGCTGGCTGATGTCCGAGCTAACGGTGATGATCGCTAGCAGTGGCTAACTGACTACTAGCCAGTAGTTAGTTAGCTGGCTAGCTTCTGATGGGGGTTCCGGTTCTAAAGTGTAAAAAATAGCAGATCCGTACCACATTGGGTGAGGTGGGTTGCAGGAGAGTATGTTCAGTCCGTAGATGGAAATTGAGATTAAAAATATAAAAAATATATATGAAGAAAACGATATATACGTGGGACGGGACGGGACAAGACGAAACAGACGTCCGACTGCTAAGCCATCTTGGATTTTTCATTAAAACAGAATAATATGCCCCTCCAACATCAGACAACTACACAGAAAACCCTAAAATTAAAAAAAATAATAAGTACATCAAATCAATGATGAGAGAATGGCAGATTAACTGATTGACACAGATATTATGTCATAACAGGAAGATCGGAATGCCGTGAACCAAAAGGTTGTGAGTTCAAATCTCAGGTGAGGACATGTTGAATAAGAATTTCTGCAAAAATTAACATGCACAAAGTAATCATGTATGTCAACCTGTGTAAAATATCTAAATTGAAAACATTGTATGTTAAAGCATTGTGTATGTAACTAGTTGCACAGCCTTTTTTAGTTAAGCTGCCCAAACAATAGTGGAATGAAAATATGAGTCAAGCTGAGCAAACACATAATTTTATGTTGACGGAAGTTTGGGCCAACTTTAACTGAAAAGTTGACTAAACCAGTTACTTAATAATGGAACCAACTACTTAATAATAATTGGTTGAAACACCTAGAATTTTATTACAGTGAGCAGCAGGATTGGGGTGGGGGCCGGGGAGATCTGTTTCTAGACACAGCCGGTGCCTGAGGGGTTAAATAAAGACACAAAGCAGAAGAAGAGAAGAGTTCAGATCAAACATCCTTCCAGCAAAGGCAGTTAATGAATAAACAAATCCCCTCAGGAGCAGAGTATAACACAGTAATAACACATAAAGGCCCCTATGAGGTTCAGGTATATCTTACACCTAGGACTCACTGAGAGAAAGAGCATTGTTCCAATGACCTATTAAGACATACAGTATACAGCAGGGTTGGGTTCAATTCCATTTAACTTCCAGTCAATTCAGAAAGACAGCTAGCGGGTTAGCAGATGGGCGTCCGGGGGACATCGTAACGGAAGAGCCTGTTGAAACCCTCTCAGACATTTACGTTGGCAGATCAGTCGTGATGGATGTCGGCAGTAAAAGGGTCCAGGCCAATTGACAAATTAGGTATTGTAGCCCAAGAAATATCTGAAGGACTTCTTCGGCTAGCCGGAAGATGGGCCTAACTTGAGGCTAACTCCAGGCTAACTGGTGCTTGTGGGACAGACGTTAGTCAGGAGTAGACACTCAGATAGCAGCTAGCTAGCTGTGATGATCCAGTGTAAAGTGTCAGAGCTTGCGGTAGGAATCCGGAGATGTGGTAGAGAAAAAGCAGTCCGATATGCTCTGGGTTGGTATCGCGCCATGCAGACTGGCAGGAATTTACCGGGCTGAGGCTGGCTGATGTCCGAGCTAACGGTGATGATCGCTAGCAGTGGCTAACTGACTACTAGCCAGTAGTTAGTTAGCTGGCTAGCTTCTGATGGGGGTTCCGGTTCTAAAGTGTAAAAAATAGCAGATCCGTACCACATTGGGTGAGGTGGGTTGCAGGAGAGTATGTTCAGTCCGTAGATGGAAATTGAGATTAAAAATATAAAAAATATATATGAAGAAAACGATATATACGTGGGACGGGACGGGACAAGACGAAACAGACGTCCGACTGCTAAGCCATCTTGGATTTTTCATTAAAACAGAATAATATGCCCCTCCAACATCAGACAACTACACAGAAAACCCTAAAATTAAAAAAAATAATAAGTACATCAAATCAATGATGAGAGAATGGCAGATTAACTGATTGACACAGATATTATGTCATAACAGGAAGATCGGAATGCCGTGAACCAAAAGGTTGTGAGTTCAAATCTCAGGTGAGGACATGTTGAATAAGAATTTCTGCAAAAATTAACATGCACAAAGTAATCATGTATGTCAACCTGTGTAAAATATCTAAATTGAAAACATTGTATGTTAAAGCATTGTGTATGTAACTAGTTGCACAGCCTTTTTTAGTTAAGCTGCCCAAACAATAGTGGAATGAAAATATGAGTCAAGCTGAGCAAACACATAATTTTATGTTGACGGAAGTTTGGGCCAACTTTAACTGAAAAGTTGACTAAACCAGTTACTTAATAATGGAACCAACTACTTAATAATAATTGGTTGAAACACCTAGAATTTTATTACAGTGAGCAGCAGGATTGGGGTGGGGGCCGGGGAGATCTGTTTCTAGACACAGCCGGTGCCTGAGGGGTTAAATAAAGACACAAAGCAGAAGAAGAGAAGAGTTCAGATCAAACATCCTTCCAGCAAAGGCAGTTAATGAATAAACAAATCCCCTCAGGAGCAGAGTATAACACAGTAATAACACATAAAGGCCCCTATGAGGTTCAGGTATATCTTACACCTAGGACTCACTGAGAGAAAGAGCATTGTTCCAATGACCTATTAAGACATACAGTATACAGCAGGGTTGGGTTCAATTCCATTTAACTTCCAGTCAATTCAGAAAGCAAACCAAATTCCAATTCTAATTCCAGATGTTGAAAAGCATAGAAGATAATTAGAATTGGTATGTCAATGTACTTCCTGAATTGACTGGAATTGACCTCAACCCTGGTATGCTGTGCCTAGGGGTCTTTCCAAAATCAACCACTGTTAGGGTCATTTCTTTACTGTGTTTCCATACACAAAGAGGTTCAGAATCAAACGTGTCCGATGGTTGATAAAGCAATTGCGTGCCATGCTCAAGTTAGTCCAGTAGATGGCGGTGCTGGATAAATGAAAGTAACCCAGTCACATCCATACAACACAGTGGAACATCATTCTCCGCAGCGTACCCATAGCAACAGATGGGGAGAACTTCCTATTCACGCTAGTCACGCAAGTCCAAGATATACTGGCACCCTATAGTGCACTAATTTTGGCCAGAGCCCCATGTGGGCCCTATGGTGATAGAGAATAGGGTGCCAGTCTTTAATATTCCACACTAAATGATATACTAAGCCTAAATCCATTTTTTTGTTATCTACTGCTGAAGGAGGATAAAGAGATATGGATAGAGAAATTAGCACAACATAGATTTGCATTAGATTGTCAGAGAAGGTTATGAGTACACAGTAGCGTGATTCAGGCAGTGGAGGTAGATGTCGTTTTAAAACCAGGCTTTCACCTGGAATTATTGATTTATGTCTGAGAAAAAAATAAACATATGATCTAGTACATAATAAAAAATATAATAAAACATATACAAATATGATGATATGATAAATTAAATGTGAATGAATGAATAAGCCTTTTCATACTTTATCACATTTCCATATATATAGTTATAATCTGTTTTAGGAACATCTACACAAAATATTTCCCCTTCTTTATTCATTTACCAAACCTATCATGACAATAGTGATAGTCAAAATCTGTTACATTTGTGAATGTCTAAATCAACATTTGGGCCACTTAAACAGTGGGGGACAAGGGCTATAGACAGGGGACAAGGGCTATGTGAAGGGCCCAGTTTTGTTGTTCTGAGAATATGCAACGTGTCTGTCTCCAAAATAAGAAACAAATGTTTTACTTCCACACAAAATTACTTCTTTATTTATTTTAGGTTTTGTCACCCCTGATCTGTTTCACCTGTCCTTGTCTCCACCCTCTCCAGGTGTCGCACATTTTCACCATTATCCCCCGGGTACTTACATCTGTGTTCTCTGTTTGTCTGTTGCCAGTTCGTCTTGTTTGTCAAGTCAACCAGCGTTTTATCTCAGCTCATGCTTTTCCCCAGTCTCTCTTTTTGTCACCCTCCTGGTTTTGTCCCTTGCCTGTCCTGACTCTGAGTCCGCCTGCCTGACCCTGACCCTGAGCCTGCTTGCCATCCTGTACCTTTGCCCCTACTCTGGATTACCAACCTCTGCTTGACCTGACCCTGAGCCTGCCTTCTCTCTTGTACCTTTGCCCCACTACTCTGGATTATCGACCCCTGCCTGCCTTGACCTGTTGTTTGCCTGCCCCTGTTGCTGTAATAAACATTGTTACTTCAACAAAGTCTGCATTTTGGTCTTTCCTGAAACATGATAGTACGAACTGGCCATGACTGACCCAGCAGACTTGGACCAGCTCCGCAATGCCATCTCCTCCCAAGGAGCAACCATTGGTAGGCTACGAGGAGTTGCTTCGCAGTCTGATGGAAGGGTTCCAGGACGTGGCCGAACCTCACGATCTAACATTGCACACATTGAGGGAGCAATTCCGTGGGTTGTCTACTAGGCAGCCTACCACGAAGGTAATCTCCCAGCACCTCAGTAACCCGGCTGGTAGCAGCACTGTCATCCCGGTTTCCAGGGAACCCCACTTACCTCTCCCGGAGCCTACGATGGAGAGTCCAGAACCTCCCCGGAACATTCTCTCCCTTTGCTGTCTCGTTTTTGAGCTGCAGCCTTCTTTGTTCCCCTCGGACCACAAGAGGATAGCGTATATTATTAAGCTGATGTCCAGGAGGGTGTGGGAGCAACAATCCGCCATCTGCATCAGTCTGGAGGTATTCGTGGCAGAGGTGAGAAACGTTTTTGAGGTTCCGGTGTCCGGGATAGAGGCTGCCCGGAAGTTACTCCAGCTTCAGCAGGACTCCCTCAGTATGACCGACCATGCAGTGGATTTCCGCACGCTAACAGCAGAGGGTGTCTGGACGCAGAAGCACTGTTCAACACGTTCCTGCACGGATTATCGGAGAGGATGAGCCCCGCAGCAGGGTGGCATGGAGAGGGGGGCGAGTAAGGGGAGAAGCAACATTGTCCTTAAGACCCACCAGAGTGCTAATTCCTACCAATGAGCTAGGTCTCTTGAAAGGACAGGTAGAAACATAAAGATCAGCAGTACAGCAATACAGATAACTTTGGGTGTTAAGGCTGCGTTCGGCAGCGTAGCCCTGCCGAGCTGCATCGAGGTAAATCAGCAGACTTCAGAGGCTCTTGTACGAACTTGGTTAAGCTCGAATCCTCTCAGAGGCGTAGATGCCCGGGGACTTCCGGAGTCCATCAGATGCAAGGTGGGATCCTTGAGTGAGTGATTGGGACCGTAATCTTTCCTTTCATTTGTGGCCTTCAGTGCACAATACAACAGATGCCTCTGGCCAGGTGAACAAACCTTTCCAAGCCAAACCTTTATAGAAGCTAACAGCTACACACAGCCTACATCGTTTTCACCATATACAGTTGAATTCAGAAGTTTTCATACACCTTAGCCAAATACATTTAATCTCAGTTTTTCATAATTCCTGACATTTAATCGGAGTAAAAATTCCCTGTCTTAGGTCAGTTAGGATCACCACTTTATTTTAAGAATGTGAAATGTCAGAATAATAGTAGAGAGAATGATTTATTTCAGCTTTTATTTCTTCATCACATTCCCAGTGGGTCAGAAGTTTACATACACTCAATTAGTATTTGGTAGCATTGCCTTTAAATTGCATAACTTGTGTCAAACATGTCGGGCAGACTCTATAAGCTTCCCACAATAAGTTGGGTGAATTTGGGCCCAATCCTCCTGACAGTGCTGGTGTAACTGAGTCAGGTTTGTAGGCCTCCTTGCTCGCACACGCTTTTTCGGTCCTGCCCACAAATGTTCTACAAGATTGAGGTCAGGGCTTTGTGATGGCCTCTCCAATACCTTGACTTTCCTGTCCTTAAGCCATTTTGTAACAACTTTGGAAGTATGCTTCGGATCATTGTCCATTTGGAAGATTTGCGACCAAGCTGTAACTTCCTGGCTGATGTCTTGACATGTTGCTTCAATATATCCACATCATTTTCCTACCTCATGATGCCATCTATTTTGTGAAGTGCACCAGTCCCTCCTGCAGCAAAGCACCCCTCACAACATGATGCTGCCACCCCAGTGCTTCACGGTTAGGATGGTGTTCTTCGGCTTGCAAGCCTCCCCCTTTTTCCTCCAAACATAACGATGGTCATTATGGCCAAACAGTTCTATTTTGTTTCCTCAGACCAGAGGACATTTCTCCAAAAAATACAATCTTTCTCCCCATGTGCAGTTGCAAACCGTAGTCCGGCTTTTTTATGGCAGTTTTGGAGCGGTGGCTTCTTCCTTGCTGAGCGACCTTTCAGGTTATGTCGATATAGGACGCGTTTTACTGTGGAAATATATAATTTTTCACCTGTTTCCTCCAGCATCTTCAGAAGGTCCTTTGCTGTTGTTCTGGGATTGATTTGCACTTTTCGCACCAAGTAAGTTAATCTCTAGGAGACAGAACGCGTCTCCTTCCTGAGCGGTATGATGGCTGCGTGGTCCCATGGTGTTTATACTTGCGTACCATTGTTTGTACAGATGAACGTGGTACCTTCAGGCATTTGGAAACTGCTCCCAAGGATGAGCCAGACTTGTGGAGGTCTACAATTTTTTTTATGAGGTCCTGGCTGATTTCTTTTGATTTTCCCATGTAAGTTTATGACCGTCTCGAATTGTAATACAGTGAATGATAAGTGAAATACTCTTTCTGTAAACAATTGTTGGAAAAATTACTTGTCATGCACAAAGTAGATGTCCTAACCGACTTGCCAAAACTATAGTTTGTTCATAAGAAATTTGTGGAGTGGTTGAAAAATTTGTTTTAATGACTCCAACCTAAGTGTATGTAAACTTCTGACTTGAACTCTAAACGTCATAGTCGACATAGCTACTAGAGCTAACGTGTTTGTAAACACACTAAAATCATACAGCACAGTGTACAGCATGCTGTTTAGAAGTTACACCAGCGGGCCCTGGTGGCAATAAATGAATAAAACCATTAGCTTACCTTGGCTTGGAAGACTTCCAGTTTGGGATAGCCTTAGCCAGCTAGCTAACATAGCGTCCCTCTCTTTTTGAACCGGGTGTTTGAGCAGGCTAAACTAACTAGCTTCATTCACTAGCTGAGTAAGTGAAAGTAAAAAAAAATAGATTTACACTACAAAATATAGCTAGTGCTCTCTCTCTCTCTCTCTCTTGTTCTTGCTTCTCCTTCATTTTTGGAAGAAATTAATTTGTTCAAAACTGTTCAACTATTATCTTTCTATCTGTTTGAGTCAACTACTCACCACATTTTATGAACTGCAGTGCTAGCTAGCTATAGCTTATGCTTTCAGTACTAGATTAATTCTCTGATCCTTTGGTTGGGTGGACAACATGTCAGTTTATACCTGCAAGAACTCTGATAGGTTGGAGGACGTCCTCTTGAGTTATCATAATTACAGTATAAGTCTATGGAAGGGGGTGAAAACCATGAGCCACCTAGGGCTTGTATTGAAGTCAATATACCAAGAGAAGGACGGAAGCTAGCTGTCCTCCGGCTATACATGGTGCTACCCTACAGAGTGCTGCTGAGGCTACTGTAGACCTTCATGGCGAAACAGTGTGTTTTAATTAATTATTTGGTGACGTGAATATATTTAGTATAGTTTTATCTAAAAAGGATTTTAATGTTTCACAATTTTTATTTTTACAAAATTCACTGATGAGGCTGGTCTTCCCCTTCCTCTTCTGAGGAGCCTCCACTGGATTCAGGCGATTGAATCTTTGTCTTTGTTTACATTGTCTCCACTGTGTCAATCCTCTCTTTGTTTGTTTTTTCTACATATCTATTCCACACTCTCATTCGATGCTTCTGTTTAGTTTGGTCTGTGCCAAAAGCCAACACACAGTATAAACGATGTAGAACTGTTGACATTTTAAATACATCTACAAGACGTCTTGCCTACTGCATCTTCCCGGTATCCCTCGTGCCTACGTTCGGCAGAGGTTTGTGTGCTATGTGGGATAGAGCTGAAAAGTAAGATAGGAGAGAAGAGAAGAGAAGAGGAGAGGAGAGGGGAGGAGAGGAACATAAAGCAGTCAACCTCTGGAAGCCTTACTACGCTCTCAGTGTGCTGCAGCCTGCAGGCTCTGATACCAACCCTCTTTCTGTCTCTGACCTGGGTCTGCTGTCTGCACCAAACGCCCCAAAACACCTGCAGCAACTCATCCAAAACGTCATAAACAAAACCCAACAACATAACTCTCTATTTACTGAGCTGCCAGCTGAACACTCCAGAAGTTGTTTTCATCATCAAATAAATGATGGTTGGAGTGCTTTATTTGAATCCTCTCTCCTATTTTACACACACACACCTGCCCCTGTTACTGTGACCTTTACATTAGGGTGTAGATGGATGCGTCTTTAGGGGTCAGCTGATAACTAAGCCCTTTCCCATTTAAGGAACCAGCTGTGATGATGGACTGACAGCATTACACTCTGCTCAGGTGTGTGTGTGTGTGTGTGTGTGAAACGTAAGAGGGGATTAAAGTTCAATTAAAACACTGATGACCCTTATTAAGCAGAAACATGAGCCTGGTTCAAGTCTAATGACATCCTGTCTCATGAGCAATCTAGCATAATGAATCTCTGTGTTTGTGTGTGTGTGTGTGTGTGTGTGTGTGTGTGTGCAGTGTGTGTGTGTGCAGTGTCCTATGTTTCCCAGCTACATGCTGAGGCAGAAAGTGATCCCTGTAGTGCTCTATATACAGTACTGTATCAGAAGTATCACAATGATCCAGAACTGATACATACAGTGTGTATACTGTAGTTAAGCTATAGCCTTCAGAGATAAACTATGAGTACAGATCACAGATGACCAGTCTGTGACCTCACCAATACACTAACAATGCCTCAGTTAGTCAATCTCTCACCTCTATAACTACACCACCAACGAACATTCCAGACTGGCTTTCAAAAGAAAGAGAAGAATGCACTTATTAATTGCCTGAAATATTTTTCCCAGACAATTTAGTTTGAAGATGTCAATCAGAGGGATTAGGCTTGTTTTTCGTCAACGCTGCTGACAGTAGAGACTTATTAAATGGGGAGATTATGTGACAGGGAATTTGTGCTGATATCATTAAACTTTCATCATGACCTGGGTTTAAAGCTTTAAATTGCTTAATAACTTGGCTTTTTATGGCTGTTCGCCTATCAACACTTCAAATAAGCCAGATATCAGAGCCACATTGCGCCCTTGTTTTTGTTCTGTTATTTTGCTGGTGAAACACGGTTGGCATACCTTAGCTATATGTACACATAGTATTCACAGTGATCACGTTTTAAAGGCCCAATGCAGCCGTTTTTTAATTTGTGAAAATTTATTTCACCTTTATTTAACCAGGTAGGCATGTTGAGAACAAGTTCTCATTTACAATTGCGACCTGGCCAAGATAAAGCAAAGCAGTTCGACACATACAACAACACAGAGTTACACATGGAGTAAAACAAACATACAGTCAATAATACATTATAAAAAGAAGTCTATATACGATGTGAGCAAATGAGGTGAGATAAGGGAGGTAAAGGCAAAAAAAAAAGGCCAAGGTGGTGAAGTAAATACAATATAGCAAGTAAAACACTGGAATGGTATATTTTGAGACTGCAAAGTAGAAATAAAAATATGTTTTATGTCAATATCAATCATTTAAGTATCTTACTAATAACAGTACTATTAAGTAGTTTACCAGTAACAGATCTCCATTAAAATGGGCAAAAAATGCTTTTAAAGCAAAAAACTATTTCTCAAGCAATATTTTTGCTAGGACTGTCTAGGAGTGTTCTGAGTGGGGAGGGGAAAACTAAAAACTAGCTGTTATTGGCAGCGGGTTTGGAACTCTCTTTCTTATTGGTATGTTAACCAATTTACCGTATGGTGATGTCACTATGGAAAGCCAAAACTCTCACTCATGCAAACCTGCTGATTAGAAGCGCCTGTGTAGATTATACTCTGAGTGTACAAAACATTAGGAACACCTTCCTAATTAGGAACAGCTGCCTTCAGAACAGCTTCAATTCATTAGGGCATGCACTCTACAAGGTGTCGAAAGCGTTCCACAGGGATGCTGGCCAATGTTGACTCCAATGCTACCCACAGTTGCCTGGATGTCCTTTGGGTGGTGGACCATTCTTGATACACACAGGGAACTGTTGATCGTGAAAAACCCAGCAGCGTTGGAGTTCTACTAAATTAACATATGGAATTGTTTTTAAGATGGTCATACCAAGGATCATTTAGCTCTTTGATAATGAATTTTAGGACCCCTTTTGATGAAACACTGAATTTGGCCTTCCTGATATTAGCCCACAGAAACACTTGAATAACATATTCATACATGGAAAACAGTCAAAACATGTATCAAAAGGAAGTTTGTTTTAGTGTCTGTCCTCTATCAGAGAGATAGAAGAAATATCATGATTTTTGAAACAAAAACATGACCCATATTTAACATATTTTTGTTTTGCTCTAAACTACTTCCATTAGTTTTTTTTTACTGGTAACGGACTACCTTCAAACGAGTCTTGTGAAGCTTGTGGGCGTTCCAGAGCAAAACAACTGACATGTACGTGTTCGTAGGCTAAACCGTTCGGAAGCTACAGACAGAAGTTAGCAGATCAGCAGTAGCGACTTCAGATGAAACTTATGATGCGGAGGATCGCCATTAGCGGATGCGGTGGATTGAGACGCAGCCCATGCAAAAATCCGATATCTACAGCTTAAACCAATGGATTTTGATGAGTATTTTTGTATCACATCAACTCCGTCTGCACAAAACAGAAAACCCCTGGAACTCATTAGTAATGATACAGTTTACCAGCTTGACTGCACCATGCTCCATGATGTTCAAAGACTGAACTGAGAGCCTCTATGGTTGTCGTTACACTTTATTGAGCAGGCTGTTGGGTCAGGACCACATGGTAATACCCACATCCATGTTGGTATGGTGCAAGAGTGTTGGGTAGGGGACATTGTAACACGTGTGATTCCCCCCTCTCTGTATCTCCTCTCTCCTCCCCTCCCCCAAGCAAACAGAAGGTGTAATAAAAACAAGACATTTATTATTACATTTCAATTTGCCAGACATGCTGTCTGTTCATCAATGCCTAGCAAGGCTAATGTTTATTTTCTGTCTGTGGAAAAAGATCACACCTCCACTTGGGAGAGTGAATGGAGCCAGTGTACTGTATATAGGAGGGAAGGCAGATTCAGTGGACACTGTGTTAAAAAGTGCAGAGAGAGAGGGAGAGAGATGCTATTTCACTGTGATAAATATTCATCACCAAGAGATTAATTATTCATAGAAATGACCACATTTATTCAAAATTTTAACTTATTAAACCCAGACAAAAAACAAAAAAATACTCATGGGCGAAGGAGCAATTGCTCCTCTTGCAGCCAAATATCTATTTGCCTGCCATTCCATGAGGGACACTGAATAATAACATCTGCATAGGAAACAGTAACTTAGTTATTATTAGTATTATTGTTATTACAATTATTACAATTGGTAGTGTTATGGGTATGTCATGTCTTTGGCATCATTAAAGTGAAGACTGTTATCTTATCAAATCAATTCTCTGTAAGTATTATTACATGATTAAACTAATCATGTAAATGTAATTAACTAGGAAGTCGGGGCACCAAGGAAAATCTTCAGATTACAAAGTTATAATTTTCCTAATATAACTCTTCAGATATTTTAATATCTGATCAATTAGTCGTCTAATTAATGAATTATTCTTTACCTCACGTTAGTCTCATTCCAAACGTCGTAAATTGTTGGTTATCTGCACGAACCCAGTCTTCACTATGAGTCATCCATACATCAATTGTCTTAATAATTTATTTACTAACTAACTAACTGATCACAGAAATGCATAAACAAACAAACAGTAGATATGGTTACAAGGAAATGATAGGGGAGGTTCCCTAGTGGGCTAAGCCGATATGACGGCTTGGTGGACAAAGGGTGGACTGAGAAGGGCGGGAAAGACAAGTGTCACTACACAGTCGATAATTATATTAATTGAAATGCTAATCCTTTGCACATGAACGCTCACTCATTCGGGAATAATTGTAATCAATATATATTTACGCTCAGGGTGTCGTCGTGATCTCTGTTGGAATTGTGCGTCTTTCTGTTGCTCTTACTGAGGGAAGGAGGTTGTTGGCCAAGATCTCGCAATACATGGCCCCATCCATCCTCCCCTCAATACGGTGCAGTCATCCTGTCCCCTTTGCAGAAAAGCATCCCCAAAGAATGATGTTTCCACCTCCATGCTTCATGGTTGGGATGGTGTTCTTGGGGTTGTACTCGTCCTTCTTCTTCCTCCAAACACGGCGAGTGGAGTTTAGACCAGAAAGCTCTATTTTTGTCTCATCAGACCACATGACCTTCTCCCATTCCTCCTCTGGATCATCCAGATGGTCATTGGCAAACTTCAGACGGGCCTGGACATACGCTGGCTTGAGCAGGGGGACCTTGCGTGCACTGCAGGATTTTAATCGATGACGGCGTAGTGTGTTACTAATGGTTTTCTTTGGGACTGTGGTCCCAGCTCTCTTCAGGTCATTGACCAGGTCCTGCCGTGTAGTTCTGGGCTGATCCCTCACCTTCCTCATGATCATTGATGCCCCCCGAGGTGAGATCTTGCATGGAGCCCCAGACCGAGGGTGGTTGACCGTCATCTTGAACTTCTTCCATTTTCTAATGATTGCGCCAACAGTTGTTGCCTTCTCACCAAGCTGCTTGCCTATTGTCCTGTAGCCCATCCCAGCCTTGTGCAGGTCTTCAATTTTATCCCTGCTGTCCTTACACAGCTCTCTGGTCTTGGCCATTGTGGAGAGGTTGGAGTCTGTTTGATTGAGTGTGTGGACAGGTGTCTTTTATACAGGTAACGAGTTCAAACAGGTGCAGTTAATGCAATTAATGAGTGTAGAACAGGATGGCTTCTTAAAGAAAAACTAACAGGTCTGTGAGAGCCGGAATTCTTACTGGTTGGTAGTTGATCAAATACTTATGTCATGCAATAAAATGCTAATTATTTTCTTAAAAATCATACAATGTGATTTTCTGGATTTTTGTTTTAGATTCCGTCTCTCACAGTTGAAGTGCACCTATGATAAAAAATTACAGGCCTCTGCATGCTTTGTACGTGGGAAAACTTGCAAAATCGGCAGTGTATCAAATACTTTTTGTCACGCCCTGGCCTTAGTTATCTTTCTTTTCTTTATTATTTTGGTTAGATCAGGGTGTGACATGGGGGTTTTATGTGTTTTCCTGTCTAGGGGTTTGTATGTTTATGGGGCTGTTCCTGTCTAGGTAAATTGTATGTCTATGTTTGCTTAGATTGGTTCTCAATTAGAGGCAGCTGTCTATCGTTGTCTCTGATTGAGAACCATATTTAGGCAGCCATATTCTTTGGGTATTTTGTGGGTGATTGTTTCCTGTGTCAGTGTTTGTGCCACACGGGACTGTTTCGTTGCCAGTTCACTTTATTATTTTGTATATGTGTTCATGTTCAGTTTTTCTTATTAAAAACCATGGACACCTTCCACGCTGCATATTGGTCCGATCCTTGTTTCACCTCTTCAGAGGAAGAGGAGGAAATCTGCCGTGACACTTGGTCTCCCCACTGTAATTACATTAATTCCCCAATGAGCGGTGTTGTGACACTAAGAGATTGTATGGGGACTTTGTTTATGGCTCTATCACTTACTGAGTTTCAAAGGAACTGAACTGAAAAGGAATGAAAGTATAAACAAAAGATATACAAAATATAGTTCTCACACCAAAATCATCTATTTGGACTGTATTCTATATACGTCCAATGTCCTGGCTAAATGACTATCATGGCATTGTCTCTAATGTCATGTCTAGGGTTTTCCTATTTGGTGTGTTGCTTAGGCACTGTCCTATGTTGATTACTACAGTGCCTTGCGAAAGTATTCGGCCCCCTTGAACTTTGCGACCTTTTGCCACATTTCAGGCTTCAAACATAAAGATATAAAACTGTATTTTTTTGTGAAGAATCAACAACAAGTGGGACACAATCATGAAGTGGAAAGACCTTTATTGGATATTTCAAACTTTTTTAACAAATCAAAAACTGAAAAACATGGCGTGCAAAATTATTCAGCCCCTTTACTTTCAGTGCAGCAAACTCTCTCCAGAAGTTCAGTGAGGATCTCTGAATGATCCAATGTTGACCTAAATGACTAATGATGATAAATACAATCCACCTGTGTGTAATCAAGTCTCCGTATAAATGCACCTGCACTGTGATAGTCTCAGAGGTCCGTTAAAAGCGCAGAGAGCATCATGAAGAACAAGGAACACACCAGGCAGGTCCGAGATACTGTTGTGAAGAAGTTTAAATTTGGATACAAAAAGATTTCCCAAGCTTTAAACATCCCAAGGAGCACTGTGCAAGCGATAATATTGAAATGGAAGGAGTATCAGACCACTGCAAATCTACCAAGACCTGGCCGTCCCTCTAAACTTTCAGCTCATACAAGGAGAAGACTGATCAGAGATGCAGCCAAGAGGCCCATGATCACTCTGAATGAATTGCAGAGATCTACAGCTGAGGTGGTAGACTCTGTCCATAGGACAACAATCAGTCGTATATTGCACAAATCTGGCCTTTATGGAAGAGTGGCAAGAAGAAAGCCATTTCTTAAAGATATCCATAAAAAGTGTCGTTTAAAGTTTGCCACAAGCCACCTGGGAGACACACCAAACATGTGGAAGAAGGTGCTCTGGTCAGATGAAACCAAAATTGAACTTTTTGGCAACAATGCAAAACGTTATGTTTGGCGTAAAAGCAACACAGCTGAACACACCATCCCCACTGTCAAACATGGTGGTGGCAGCATCATGGTTTGGGCCTGCTTTTCTTCAGCAGGGACAGGGAAGATGGTTAAAATTGATGGGAAGATGGATGGAGCCAAATACAGGACCATTCTGGAAGAAAACCTGATGGAGTCTGCAAAAGACCTGAGACTGGGACGGAGATTTGTCTTCCAACAAGACAATGATCCAAAACATAAAGCAAAATCTACAATGGAATGGTTCAAAAATAAACATATCCAGGTGTTAGAATGGCCAAGTCAAAGTCCAGACCTGAATCCAATCGAGAATCTGTGGAAAGAACTGAAAACTACTGTTCACAAATGCTCTCCATCCAACCTCACTGAGCTCGAGCTGTTTTGCAAGGAGGAATGGGAAAAAATGTCAGTCTCTCGATGTGCAAAACTGATAGAGACATACCCCAAGCGACTTACAGCTGTAATCGCAGCAAAAGGTGGCGCTACAAAGTATTAACTTAAGGGGGCTGAATAATTTTGCACGCCCAATTTTTCAGTTTTTGATTTGTTAAAAAAGTTTGAAATATCCAATAAATGTCGTTCCACTTCATGATTGTGTCCCACTTGTTGTTGATTCTTCACAAAAAAATACAGTTTTATATCTTTATGTTTGAAGCCTGAAATGTGGCAAAAGGTCGCAAAGTTCAAGGTGGCCGAATACTTTCGCAAGGCACTGTATATGATAAGTCTACAGCTGTAAGGCACTAGTTTTGGGCAGCCTACAGGAATGACCTATGAACTTCTGGGAAGAAAACTGGTGAGTACTGTAACTGTAGAGTCAAAGGCTTCGAAGTAGATATTCAACTTTACTAAGGCTGGTATTTTGCTCGGACCCGTAAGCTATCCTAGCATAAATCCTAATTGGATGTTCCGTTGTACATGTGCGTTTATGCTTACACAAGCGCGCATGTCAAGGGAAGAAAACCAAGTATCCTGGCAGATTATAACTTGTTCAGATTGAGTCTGACATACTCAGGGAATTTTCAGGTCAATGCCTGGAAGTCAGTCAGAATTTGTGTCGAGGGAGCCTGTAGTGGTTTTACTACTGTCTTCCACCATTGTAGTGGCGATAGGTATAAAGTCTATTTCATAGCTATGTTATCCACGGAGGAGTTAACCTCACGACGGAAGTACTCTTTAAGTATTGAACCAGTCGTATGTGGTATGATCATGGTTCATGACCTCTAATAACTGTCCTCCTGAATGGAGGGTTCTATTTATTAGTGGCGTGTGTTAACCATTGGAAGAGTGCTCCGGAGATTCCCTTCCCCGTGTTGCACTCTGAGTGATTCCTATGTTGCTGTTGTCAAGGGTAATTTGATTGGTTACGTCTCTAACTTTCTTACTGATTTTAGCTGGACTGACTGTTGATGGTATTGGTACTGGTACTCAAGGGGACCAGTTATCCTACTGATTTATTCTTCTGAAATATCATTCTACCGGAACACATGATTAGAGTATTTTACTAGTTGTATTGTAGTTGAACCTACACATGGCAAGGCATGACTATTTTTTTTGCCATTTGTTTGAGGTGGAAGTCCACTGGACTTCTACTACGACTTCTTCTATGACCAGTGTGGTACACCTTAGTAATATCTTAGATGTGTTCTAAGATTATCCCCGTCTAGGGGCCTGTCTGCTCCTCACGTTTCTCATAGGGGAGTTTACAACTGGATTTGTTTTATGCTCTGATGGCCTCGTACAGTGTTGCCCGTAGTCTCGACCCCCCCACCGGCCTCGATAAGGCTCATCATGGGTCTGAGCTACTATTCCCCCCCTTTGTGTCTCGGGAGCCCCCACCAGCGGGTGGTGTTGGTATCCAAGGCGCAAACAAAAAGGTCGGACCCTATGTACGAGTTGTCAGCGGCCTCGTTGTTATGAGAATGGCTGTAACCTTTCAACCAAATCTCCTGGTGTTTGTGCTTCAAAACGCTCAGTGGCTGTCGAGGGATGTCAGTCACCACCACGTCCGCGTGTGGCAACCTATTCAGTACCTGCGAACTGAGACGAGGATGTCTGTCTGTGATATCGCAAAGAGTTTCACCTGTGTGAGTCATCGGGTCAGTTGCTGGACTGACGCCATTAGTGTCATTGCAAGGGTTGACAGTCCCCCACAAAGCGGAAGGTGCATCATCGGAAGCAGAGTATACTCTGCGCATCAATGTTTTTCTTGCTGAGACGGCCTCAGTGCTTGCGGAAGTGTCCGAAGGGCAACAGAAGTTTATCTCAACTACAGTATTGCACGACTGCGAGGAGGAGGGAAGTTGCTCATTCACAAAGACGGCTGGCTCGAAATCATGAAAAGAATGGTCAATCAGATTGGCTGATGGAATGTGTCGAGATATCGTAATATCTCCTTGGATTGGATTCTGCCCCAAGAGGTTTCTAAACGTCTTTTTCCCAAGGGGTGCTTTCGACAGATAAGTGTAGTTTCAGCATGACTCAATGTGAGGGGCGAGGTAGTCTGTGGGACCCCTCAAAGTGTAGTGTCGCATCGTTCCACTTTTAACCAACTTTAGTTGGCTTCAAAGCCCTTTTGAGATCATCGAACAATGTTTGAGAGATGAGTGATATTGTCGTGCCCGAATCAATTAGTGCATGACAAGTTAAGCAGTCCTCCAGGACTGTTTCCAGGTATTTGTGTTTAGATTTGTGTTTAGTGGACATATTCCCACAAAGTGGTCGTTTGCAACAACGTGATGTGCCAATTCTGTTCAAGGTGGAAGCAGATTGACATTTCGGATTTTGAGGGGGCTTGTTTTTAACGAAGCGTTTGACCTTTTTCTTCGCAACCTTTGTATCAGAGTCTATAGACAAAGCCCCATTGGCTTGGTTCTTGATCAAGCGGGACCTGGATAGGGTCTTGAGTGAGAGCAGGAGAAATTAGAATTTTAACGTCCTTGATGTCCTTGATGTTAATTCCTGGGGACCTGGTGTCCGTTAATTCCCCGTCTAATCCTTGTGACTTATCTTTTACCCTTTACCCTTGTGCAATTTTTCTCGCTTAGTTCTTCATGTAGTGGAACTTCTGGAGAACTTTGGTCTATGTTTTGATCGTCCTTCAACCCTTTGTTACCCTTGTTACCCTTGACACTTTTTGTGGGTTGGGTGCAGGAACGTAGCGAACAGGTTGATTGTAGCGGTAGTTGTTTTGATGGCGACGTGCTTTACAGTTATTTCGACCATGGTGGTTATTGGAATCGTGGTTTCGTGGTAGAAACTGTTGTTGTGCGTCATCTCTCAACGCTCCAATACCTGATAATGCACCCTCTAACTGGAGTGAGTGCTCCTGGTCAAACTTCAAAACCGAGTGGTCAGGGCTCTTAGCGTTGTGAACTTTTGATGCCTCAAAAGCTGTGCTTGCAAGCTCTCTGAGTTGTAAGATAGGCAAGCAAACGTGGGCTGCAGGGCCCAAGTAGGTGGGATACATGTTCGACAGAAACAGTTGTTTGAATGGTAACAGCTCTTCCATTCCTGTTTCAGTGAGTAGGCCAAAGTAAGCTGAATGGAGGCTATGGTAGTAAGCTTGTGGGTGTTCGTTCCGAGCTTGTTTGATGGTGTTAGCCAGTGAGCTTTCGTGTTTGCGATAAACCCTGTCAGAATACGTAGTGTTCGGGTAGCCATCCAATGAGTCCTCTATGTCAGCTAGGAATGTCTCAGTATCGTTTGGCTGACCTGGAATGGGGTCAAATGTGGGGAACCTCTTGACGAGTTCGTCAAGGTATTCCGCGCCAAGCGGGCAGAGAGGGTTGGCTTCATCCTGTGGGGAAATTGGGGCCGAAAGGCCAAGAGGAGAAGCCAAGCTTTGGCTTTGTTGGCCAAGAGGCGCCATATTACTAGTAGGGGTGATGGTAGTAGGGGTGATGGTAATGATAGCAGTTTAGTGATGGTAGTGGTAGTAGTAGTAGTAGTAATGATGATGGTAGTTGTAGTACAGGTGTAATGGTGAGGATGACAGTTAGTTATAAGTTAGTTACAGTTTCATTGTCCTTGTTTAGCCTTTTTATATGTATTATAGTTCTACTATTGACTATAAACCATTTTATTGTTTTTCTTTCTTTCTTTCTAATTTTTATAATTATTATTTACTACAATTTTCTATTATTATTTGTCACTCGCACGCCCTTCTCTCCTCCTCTCTTTTCCCTCATTCCCTCCTATTCTCTTCACCCTCTCTTCTCCCCTCTCTTCGTCTCCCCCATCCCCTCTCTTTCCCTCGCTGGTAACTTTCCTCCTGTAAACTGTAAACTGGTAACCTACAGTGAAATGCCCTGTACTACAGTATGTAAACCTGACAGGAAGCAGTAAAGATGTCCACATATACAGGTGGTGTTACTGTACTTGAAATAGGTCAATGTGATATACATCACGATCAGTCACAGAACTACCTGTCCAGTTAATCCAGCCTTATTGAATGTGTCAGTAGCAGACAGGGGTGGTTGCTGAGAGAGTGTGTGAGCCGTTCCTCCTCTCCCAAACTGTTTCAGTATGGCAACACACACACACACACACACACACACACACACACACACACACACACACACACACACACACACACAAACATCATAGAACAACATACTGTAAACAATTAACAGCGCCCATTTGGACAAATGTCTTGAATTCCACTGTTCTACTGACAGATGTGATCCTGCTACTCACCTTTATAAGGGGGCAGAAAGCACAGCAGTGGTGTGATCTCATTCCTTCAGCTCTACTAAATGGGAAACTAGGGACACATCCCAAATCCTCTGTAGAGTACACTACTTTTGACCAGGTCAAACGTATTGCACTATGTAGGGAATAGAGTGTCATTTGGGATGCAGTTTAGGGGCATGCTGGTTGCATGCTGCGGTTAGAGCGTTGGACTAGTAACCGAAAGGAATCGAATCCCTGAGCTGACAAGGTAAAAATCTGTCATTCTGCACCTGAACAAGGCAGTTAACCCACTGTTCCTAGGCCGTCATTGAAAATAAGAATTTGTTCTTGATCTTAACTGATTTCTCTAGTTAAATAAAGGTCAAATAAAAAAGTATCCTTCAGGAGACTTCCTATCCTGCTATGTGCATTTGTAGAAACACAGGGGTGGGGGTTTGTCTATAATAACAACAATGAGAGAGAAATGTGTTCTGTGTGATCTTAACATTTCCTTTCATGACCCAGTGTTTAACCACCGTGAAAAGCAGCAATGTTGAGTGACAGATAGAGAGAGGCTAGAGGCAAAAATCTGTCATTCAAACTAAACATACCTGGGAGTGTGTGTGGAACGTCTCTATGTGTGTGTGTGTGTGTGTGTGTGTGTGTGTGTGTGTGTGTGTGTGTGTCTTTTCTTGTCATCAGAGACCAAGATGACCATGGCATACATATTGATTATGAAAGGGTCATAACATAGCTATAACATTGACATAACTTAGTATAAATAACAGCCTTGCCCTTTTTACATTTCCCTTAGACTTTCTGCAGTTAATTTAAAGTCAGTAGGGCACAGACATTATGGAAAGTCAGTGACTCACCGTTCCCGTGTCAGTGTCCTCAGTGTCTTCAGTGTCCTCAGGCATCAGACAGAGTGGAGAACCGTGAAGCATGTGGAACCCAGTCAGGGAAAAGGATATCATTAAACTCAATGTGGTTCATTCTAACATCTGGAACTTCCCATCACTACATGCACCAACACAAACATCATTTGGCGCTGAACTCTGTGTGTGTGTATGTCTGTGTGTGTTTCACTTCTCAGAGTGTGGATAAGATTCAGCATTGCTTGTTTATAATTCATAATTGCCTTGGCCTGGGGAGATGCAAGCTGGTAGGAAACAAATTTAGTCTGGTTTAATGACGCATTGGAGGTGGAGATATGCACAGGCAGACACAGTAACTCTCTCTCTCTCTCTCTCTCTCTCTCTCTCTCTCTCTCTCTCTCTCTCTCTTTCGCTCTCTCTTTCTCTCTCTCTCTCACGCACGCACGCACGCACACACACACACACACAAAATCCAATTTTCCCTAACCACTAAACCTAATCCTAACCCTTACTGTAACCTTAAACCTAACCGTAACCCCTAAAATATACATTTTTATAGGTGAGGACCGGCAAAATGTCCTCACTTCTCTGAATTTGAGATGGTATACTATGCTTGTGAGGACTTCTGGTACGTGTACACATACACACACATGCAAATGCGCACACACACACACACACATACACACCTGGAGGACATGTGGAGAAGTTCACGTCTCCTGCTACATAGACAGACTCAGTGAGAAGCATCAAAGACTACTCTCTGTGGAACAAAGTATTAAATCCATACAAAGTGATGGGCTCTACGGCTGCATGGGCCAAGTACATCAATCATCCATGTGCCGTTGGCCAACCAACCAGGAGCAATTCTAGGATTTCTTTGATGGTGTGGCCAATGGGGGATCAAGAACCAGTCATGGGTGGCCATGCAAAATCATCAAATTGTATGACAAATAGTGTTGAAAATTAGCTACCATTCATTGTATTGAACAACTGTTTCAGCTGTTAATTTGTATCTGCACTAACTCATACAAATGAATCAATTTGAAGTGAAGTGATCCATATTGATACATATTGATTCATTCATAGTGATCCATAGTGATCCATGTTGATCCACATTCAAGTTGAAAACGATTTACTGCATTTCTAAAATGTTATTTTGAGAACAGCGAAAACAAGAAAAAATGACTCCAGCCATTATCACCGTAACTGCTATAACTTCAGTCACCACAGTCGACAAGGGACATATGGGCACTAAAAGGACCCATGAGCACCAACATGTGAAGTTCATTGGAGCATTTCAAATTGTGTGTCAAATGAAGAATCTATATTTAAAATTAGGAATAAGCAAAGAATTTGATTTCTGGTCAAACAGGGGTCATGGACAACATAATTATACCAGAAAAAGCATGATGATTTAATAGAAATACATCAAAACCCAATAATGAGGAAGTAAAGACCCCTGCCAACTAATATCAACACTTATATTTTGTTTCAAAAAATGATTTGCCTTTGTAAGGTTAAGAAACATCGCCTTGTGCCTTGAAATGTTGTTACCAACAACCCACATATCTTTAAGATATTTTCTAATTTCTCTTCCTCATGAGGAGGGATGATAAGTAAAGGTTGACCTACCAATTAGTTATAGTGCCTTGCAAAAGTATTCATCCCCAGTGGCTTTTTTCCCCAAATTGTTGCATTACAACCTGTAATTAAAATATATTTTTATTTTAATGTCATGTACTGGACATACACAAAATAGTGAAATGAAAAAAAATTACTTGTTTCAAAAATTCTAAAAAATAAAAAAGGGAAAAGTGGTGCTTGCATGTGTATTCCCCCCTTTGTTATGAAGCCCCTAAATAAGATCTGGTGCAACCAATTACCTTCAGATGTCACATAATTAGTTAAATAAAGTCCAACTGTGTGCAATCTAAGTGTCACATGATCTCAGTATATATACACCTGTTCTGAAAGGTCCCAGAGTCTGCAACACCACTAAGCAAGGGGCACAACCAAGCAAGCGGCACCATGGAGATCAAGGAGTTCTCCAAACAGGTCAGGGACAAAGTTGTAGAGAAGTACAGATCAGGGTTGGGTATAAAAAATATCTGAAACTTTGAACATCCCACAGAGCACCATTAAATCCATTATTAAAAAATGGAAAGAATATGGCACCACAACAAACCTGCCAAGAGAGGACCGCCCACCAAAACTCTCAGACCAGGCAAGGAGGGCATTAATCAGAAAGGTAACAAGAGAGCAAAGATAACCCTGAAGGAGTTGCAAAGCTCCACAGTGGAGATTGGAGTATCTGTCCATAGGACCACTTTAAGCTGTACATTCGACAGAGCTGGGCTTTACGCAAGAGTGTCCAGAAAAAAAGTGAAAAAGCAAACACTTTTGGGGTTTGTCAAAAGGCATGTGGGAGACTCCCCAAAGATGTAGAAAAAGGTACTCTGGTCAGATGAGACTAAAATTGAGCTTTTTGGCCATCAAGGAAAACGCTATGTTTGGCGCTAAATACAGGGAAATTCTTGAGGGAAACCTGTTTCAGTCTTCCAGAGATTTGAGACGGGGACGGAGGTTCATCTTCCAGCAGGACAATGACCCTAAGCGTACTGCTAAAGCAACACTTGAGTGGTTTAAGGGAAAACATTTAAATGTCTTGGAATGGCCTAGTCAAAGCCCAGACCTCAATCCAATTGAGAATCTATGGTCTGACTTACAGATTGCTGTACACCAGCGGAACCCATCCAACTTGAAGGAGCTGGATCAGTTTTGCCATAAAGAATTGGCAAAAATCCCAGTGGCTAGATGTGCCAAGCTTATAGAGACATATCCCAAGAGACTTGTAGTTGGAATTGCTGCAAAAGGTGGCTCTACAAAGTATTGACTTTGGGGGGTGAATAGTTATGCACGCTCAGGTTTTCAGTTTTTTTGTCTTATTTCTTGTTTGTTTCACAATAAAACATATTTTGCATTTTCAAAGTGGTAGGCATGTTGTGTACATCAAATGAGTTGATTGGTTGTAAGGCAATAAAATATTAAAAATGCCAAGGGGGTGAATACTTTTGCAAGCCACAGTGCAAACCACTATATAGTGTTTATGCTGATTTCAAGTATATTTATTAATTATTAAGTAATTAAAACTGGTAATTCTATTACCAAATCTGTACATTGCTGCAATTGAATTGGCTACAATGGGAAATCATAGTAGTTACCAACCACGGTCGGGCCCCCTGCTACTGTCCTCCCTTCCACTTGCATACTGTCATGTCTATACTGTCATGTCTATACTGTCATGTCTATACTGTCATGTCTAACTGTCATGTCTATACTGTCATGTCTATACTGTCATGTCTATACTGTCATGTCTAACTGTCATGTCTATACTGTCATGTCTATACTGTCATGTCTATACTGTCATGTCTAACTGTCATGTCTATACTGTCATGTCTATACTGTCATGTCTATACTGTCATGTCTAACTGTCATGTCTATACTGTCATGTCTATACTGTCATGTCTATATTGTCATGTCTAACTGTCATGTCTATACTGTCATGTCTATACTGTCATGTCTATACTGTCATGTCTATACTGTCATGTCTATACTGTCATGTCTAACTGTCATGTCTATACTGTCATGTCTATACTGTCATGTCTATACTGTCATGTCTAACTGTCATGTCTATACTGTCATGTCTATACTGTCATGTCTATACTGTCATGTCTAACTGTCATGTCTATACTGTCATGTCTATACTGTCATGTCTATATTGTCATGTCTAACTGTCATGTCTATACTGTCATGTCTATACTGTCATGTCTATACTGTCATGTCTATACTGTCATGTCTAACTGTCATGTCTATACTGTCATGTCTATACTGTCATGTCTATACTGTCATGTCTAACTATCATGTCTATACTGTCATGTCTATACTGTTATGTCTATACTGTCATGTCTAACTGTCATGTCTATACTGTCATGTCTATACTGTCATGTCTATACTGTCATGTCTAACTGTCATGTCTATACTGTCATGTCTATACTGTCATGTCTATATTGTCATGTCTAACTGTCATGTCTATACTGTCATGTCTATACTGTCATGTCTATACTGTCATGTCTATACTGTCATGTCTATACTGTCATGTCTAACTGTCATGTCTATACTGTCATGTCTATACTGTCATGTCTATACTGTCATGTCTAACTATCATGTCTATACTGTCATGTCTATACTGTTATGTCTATACTGTCATGTCTATACTGTCATGTCTAACTGTCATGTCTATACTGTCATGTCTATACTGTCATGTCTATATTGTCATGTCTATACTGTCATGTCTAACTGTCATGTCTATACTGTCATGTCTATACTGTCATGTCTATACTGTCATGTCTATACTGTCATGTCTAACTGTCATGTCTATACTGTCATGTCTAACTGTCATGTCTATACTGTCATGTCTAACTGTCATGTCTATACTGTCATGTCTAACTGTCATGTCTATACTGTCATGTCTAACTGTCATGTCTAACTGTCATGTCTATACTGTCATGTCTATACTGTCATGTCTATACTGTCATGTCTATACTGTCATGTCTAACTGTCATGTCTAACTGTCATGTCTATACTGTCATGTCTAACTGTCATGTCTATACTGTCATGTCTATACTGTCATGTCTAACTGTCATGTCTATACTGTCATGTCTAACTGTCATGTCTATACTGTCATGTCTATACTGTCATGTCTATACTGTCATGTCTATACTGTCATGTCTATACTGTTATGTCTATACTGTCATGTCTATACTGTCATGTCTATACTGTCATGTCTAACTGTCATGTCTATACTGTCATGTCTATACTGTCATGTCTATACTGTCATGTCTAACTGTCATGTCTATACTGTCATGTCTATACTGTCATGTCTATACTGTCATGTCTAACTGTCATGTCTATACTGTTATGTCTATACTGTCATGTCTATACTGTCATGTCTATACTGTCATGTCTATACTGTCATGTCTATACTGTCATGTCTAACTGTCATGTCTATACTGTCATGTCTATACTGTCATGTCTATACTGTCATGTCTATACTGTCATGTCTATACTGGCATGTCTATACTGTCATGTCTATACTGTCATGTCTATACTGGCATGTCTATACTGTCATGTCTATACTGTCATGTCTATACTGTCATGTCTAACTGTCATGTCTATACTGTCATGTCTATACTGTCATGTCTAACTGTCATGTCTATACTGTCATGTCTATACTGTCATGTCTATACTGTCATGTCTATACTGTCATGTCTAACTGTCATGTCTATACTGTCATGTCTATACTGTCATGTCTAACTGTCATGTCTATACTGTCATGTCTATACTGTCATGTCTAACTGTCATGTCTATACTGTCATGTCTAACTGTCATGTCTATACTGTCATGTCTAACTGTCATGTCTATACTGTCATGTCTAACTGTCATGTCTATACTGTCATGTCTAACTGTCATGTCTATACTGTCATGTCTATACTGTCATGTCTATACTGTCATGTCTATACTGTCATGTCTAACTGTCATGTCTATACTGTCATGTCTATACTGTCATGTCTAACTGTCATGTCTATACTGTCATGTCTAACTGTCATGTCTATACTGTCATGTCTAACTGTCATGTCTATACTGTCATGTCTATACTGTCATGTCTAACTGTCATGTCTATACTGTCATGTCTAACTGTCATGTCTATACTGTCATGTCTATACTGTCATGTCTATACTGTCATGTCTATACTGTCATGTCTAACTGTCATGTCTATACTGTCATGTCTATACTGTCATGTCTAACTGTCATGTCTATACTGTCATGTCTAACTGTCATGTCTATACTGTCATGTCTAACTGTCATGTCTATACTGTCATGTCTATACTGTCATGTCTAACTGTCATGTCTATACTGTCATGTCTAACTGTCATGTCTATACTGTCATGTCTATACTGTCATGTCTATACTGTCATGTCTAACTGTCATGTCTATACTGTCATGTCTATACTGTCATGTCTATACTGTCATGTCTATACTGTCATGTCTATACTGTCATGTCTATACTGGCATGTCTATACTGTCATGTCTATACTGTCATGTCTATACTGGCATGTCTATACTGTCATGTCTATACTGTCATGTCTATACTGTCATGTCTAACTGTCATGTCTATACTGTCATGTCTATACTGTCATGTCTAACTGTCATGTCTATACTGTCATGTCTATACTGTCATGTCTATACTGTCATGTCTAACTGTCATGTCTATACTGTCATGTCTATACTGTCATGTCTAACTGTCATGTCTATACTGTCATGTCTATACTGTCATGTCTATACTGTCATGTCTATACTGTCATGTCTAACTGTCATGTCTATACTGTCATGTCTAACTGTCATGTCTATACTGTCATGTCTATACTGTCATGTCTAACTGTCATGTCTATACTGTCATGTCTAACTGTCATGTCTATACTGTCATGTCTATACTGTCATGTCTATACTGTCATGTCTATACTGTCATGTCTAACTGTCATGTCTATACTGTCATGTCTATACTGTCATGTCTAACTGTCATGTCTATACTGTCATGTCTAACTGTCATGTCTATACTGTCATGTCTAACTGTCATGTCTAACTGTTACCTTTTTTTTCTTTTTCTGACATCTGGTGCTCAAAGCAAGACTGTGAAAAGAGTCTGAAGAACCCCTCACTCTCTTTACTCTAGCAAGTATCCTCACCCACTGAGCACCGACTGACACCGGACGTCCATTTGGTCAGTTCACCCTGGTCGGACCAAATCTGAACCCATCATAGGCGTCTATGTTTCACAAGTTTGGACAGCACAGTTGAATACAGTTCAGTACCCTAGAACACCGTAAAGAACAGTACAGTAAAGAAAAGTAGTGTACAGTATTGTACAGTAGAGTTCAGTATCGTAGAGCCCATACATAACATTTTAGAATAAACATATGCCATAGCCTACAGCAATTAGCAATTAGATATCTCAGCAACGAGATCCCAACTAGTTTAGTTTCCTGTCAAGTCAAATAGTTACCTAGCCATTTTTCACCTCTGCACTGCTTTCGTCAACTGAGAGAGAAGTCACACTGTTCGATCACTGCAGCTGCACTCTCCAAAGTCCTAAAGCCAGCTAATCAAACAGCCTTCCGGCTGGCTCTGAGCCGTCCGTATGGTCCTAAAGCCAGCCCATTGATACTGCTAAACTGCCAGAACAAACACACATTTTTTTCTCTCCAATTTGATCCAGATTGACAGCGCTCTGACCCAATGAGAATAGGGGGGGCTAAGGGTGGCCAATCATATTTCAGGGGCGGAGGGAGGTGCGATACCACCCCTTTCACCACTCTAAAACCACCCCTGCAACCAACCAACCAAATGTCCCTGTTATGCTTTTATAAATTCACAGAATCACAGCACAACATTCAACAATATCTAAAACTAAAACAGCATACAGTGCCAGCGCAATATAACTTTTCCACATTTGCCAATTTTGACCATGAGTCAAAATTCAACCTTTCATCTTTTATCTAGTAACCCAAAACGCCCTACATGCAATGAAAGAGCAGCAGTTGATACATGAGGAGTCAAGAGTCTGGTATGAATATTGACAGTAACTTGCGGCTCTATCAAACTTTTGACTTTTGAGCATACGGATACCGGCGCCATCTGTGGGGATGACTACATATTACAACCAGGATAAGAAAGCTATAAATATGTTTCCAATAAGGAAATAATTGAAAACATGTAGAAGTTGTCTTCTTATGTCTCAAATGGTCTATTGAAGCTGGTAATTTTTCAGCAAACTATTTACCAATTGTACACAGATAAAAATCCATATATTTTGTATATAGCCTATAGAAGGTGTACAGCGTGGCATATATTTCTAAAAGTGTCATTTAACAAGATGATGGTGAAGAAATGTGATATGTTATGCTGCTCCTTTATCTAACAATGGAGGCCTTTCTGCAAAGTCGTCCAAAAAAGGTTCATATTAAAGCTGATTTAATGATTTTCAGAGAGGAAAGTTCCAGGCAAACGGTTCAGGAAATGATATATTTATGGAAGAATAAAATTGCCTGCAACAAAAAGAGCAGAGGGGGGAGAAATTCCTAAAAATAGTATTTCTTAATGCAACAACAGTTACACATCAGAGGAACAAGTAGGTTGCACCATTGGGCTATACAGTACATCTACCTAAACTGATTGATTTGTTCGTCACTGCTGTGTTGCCCCTTGATGTTGACAATAGTATATGGAATTGCATATGAGCTCAATTTATTTGAAAAGTTCGGTTATAATGTAATGACTGGAGATAATCATCATCCATCATAACCGCCATCATAATCCCCATCCATTGGATCATTATCATGTCCACATATCACCTTGATGTTTGTTTCACACAGCTTGTCATGTTGATCCTTCACATTAAACCAGGTCAGCCATGAGAATCAGTTGGAAAGTGGCTGTAGTGAGAGGAGAATGGAGTCTGTTCCCAGTACTCACTAGGTAGGCTAAAATGACTCGTCACTAAAGTGTTTTCCTACCCTGGGCTGGCTGGCTGGCTTGGAGCGCTGACCCTCCACATGAAACACTAGAGTGTTTTCCTACCCTGGGATGGCTGGCTGGCTGGGAGTCCTGGCCCTCCACATGTAACACTAGAGTGTTTTCCTACTCTGGGCTGGCTGGCTGGCTTGGAGTCCTGACCCTCCACATGTAACACTAGAGTGTTTTCCTACTCTGGGCTGGCTGGCTGGCTGGGTGGGTGGGAGCTTTGGCCCTCCATATGTAACACACATCCCCTGGCTCCTGGCTTGGTTTGACACTCACTGATGTGCGGTGCACAATTGGGCGGTGCACAGTTGGCCGAGCGTCGTCCGGGTTTGGCCGGGGTAGGCGTCATTGTAAATAAAATACAAATCTTAACTGACTTGCCTAGTTAGGTAAATGTTTTAAAAATAAATGTGAAGTCTAAATCTTTTTATTTGTAAGACACAATTCCTTATTGTTCTTACTGGTTGTTTTCTAGAGGTTTCTACAGAGTCTGCCAGACTTAGGAGGTTATCACTCTTTCCAGAGAAAAGAGATGCATTTTACATTTTTTATTTTTTTATTTTTATTTTTTATTTCACCTTTATTTAACCAGGTAGGCTAGTTGAGAACAAGTTCTCATTTGCAACTGCGACCTGGCCAAGATAAAGCATAGCAGTATGAGCAGACAACACAGAGTTACACATGGAGTAAACAATTAACAAGTCAATAACACAGTAGAAAACAAAGGGGGAGTCTATATACAATGTGTGCAAAAGGCATGAGGTAGACGAATAATTACAATTTTGCAGATTAACACTGGAGTGATAAATGATCAGATGGTCATGTACAGGTAGAGATATTGGTGTGCAAAAGAGCAGAAAAGTAAATAAATAAAAACAGTATGGGGATGAGGTAGGTGAAAATGGGTGGGCTATATACCAATAGACTATGTACAGCTGCAGCGATCGGTTAGTTGCTCAGATAGCTGATGTGTGAAGTTGGTGAGGGAGATAAAAGTCTCCAACTTCAGCGATTTTTGCAATTCGTTCCAGTCACAGGCAGCAGAGTACTGGAACGAAAGGCGGTACATGCCCCTCACTGTTACACAATTACCAGTGCTTTGCCCTACACAGTGTAGTTTCACCCATACACATTTCAAGACTGCCACTGACTGCCACGATAGATCCATGTTCTACAGTAGGCCCATTTACTCAACCTAATTCATCCCCTTTGTATATCCATCTATCACATTACAATCCTTTAAAACATGTTTCCAGACATGATTCACCTTCTGTTACTGAGGTATATTCCCTAACCCTGTTCTATCCAGACCTAGAAGTGAAAACCACTGCTACCTGTAATGGGTTCTATGCATCACACCCATGAGGGTCTTAGTCTCTGGAGGGTATTTCAATCAGATGAACCCTGTCAAGAATAAAACACTTTGACCCTAGAGGAAAGTCAACCCTGTTTGATTTATCCTCTTCTCTATCTTTCTCTGCCCTTACTTGTCCAGCGCTATAGGCTTCCTGTATATCATCCTCTCCACATAC
The DNA here is from genome assembly GCF_013265735.2 of Oncorhynchus mykiss. NCBI lineage: Eukaryota > Metazoa > Chordata > Actinopteri > Salmoniformes > Salmonidae > Oncorhynchus > Oncorhynchus mykiss. The sequence goes on along the minus strand of NC_048566.1, from coordinate 26,408,667 downwards.
ATACACATATTATGTGAGATAGCCCTCAGGGCGACGGCATCCTACACCATGGGAATGACTCAAAGCCTTTGTCTTTGCGGTAAACATATCATGTCATAATTTATTGAAGACAAAATGGTGTAGACAGCACCATGTCCTCCCCTATATGGCATTATTTACCATAACACCTATGTAACATCAGCTCCTAATGCACCATGGGTACACCTGCACACAACAATGGGTGGCTTTCAGGCCCATCGCTACTTTAATCCTCACAATAGAAAGACTCACACACATGAAAAACTACTATAGTATGGTATACTTTTTTGGACCTTACTGTAGTATTAACTGTAGTGTTTTTCTGGACTGAAGTCCAATGTTGCAAATAATTTAAAAAGTTATCATTTTTAGATAAAACTATACTAAATATAATCACATGGCACCAAATAATTGATTAAAAAACACTATTTTGCAAAGAAGGGTAGCATGGTGTAGCCGGAGGACAGCTAGCTTCCGTCCTCCTCTGGGTACACTGACTTCAATACATAACCAGAAGGCTCATGGTTCTCACCCCCTTCCATAGACATACACAGTAATTATGACAACTTTTGGGGGACGTCCTCCAGCCTATCAGAGCTCTTTCAGCATGAACTGACATTGTCCACCCAATCAAAGGACCAGAAAATTATCAAGTACTGAAAGAATAAGCTACAGCTAGCAGCACTGCAGTGTATAAAATGTGGTGAGTAGTTGACTCGAAGAGAGAGAAAGACAATAGTTGAACAGTTTTCCACAAATTCATTTCTTCCAAAATGAAGGAGAAGCAAGACAGAAATAAAGAGAGAGATTTTTTTTTTTCTTCAATTACACTTACTTAGCTAGCAAATGCAGCTAGCTAGTTTAGCCTACTGAAATACCCAGCTCAAACAGAGGGATGCTATGCTAACTAGCTGACTATGACTTTCCAACACAACACTGGAACTCGTCCATGTCAAGGTAAGCTTTTGGCATTACAAATGTATTGCCACCAGGGCCCGCCGGTGTAACTGCTTACTGACTTTACACTGTAACGTTACTGCATGATTGTAGCAGATTTACTAATGCGTTAGTTCCATTAGCTATGCTGAGTACGACATTTTTTGCCTGGTCACATACAGCTGATGTGTTGTGCATTGAAGTCCACAAGCGAAGGGAAGAGGTGAGAGGATGAGAGCGCAGAGATGCAACAAGGAATACAAAGTGACTGCTATGAAAGTGAGCTGTGTTTACGCGTGATCAAGGGTGTATTCATTCCGCCGATTCTGTTGAAAAACGTTTATTAAACGGAAGCAAACGGAACAAAACGGGGATAAACATACCTGAATTTGAACAATAGAAACTACATGATACTAAAATGTTAGTGTCATGTAGTAGCCTAAACCTATCACTGTTACATTGAACTGGGTGAATGGAATATGAATGAGAGTCAGCCAATATGCTGTAATACAAATAAGGCCATGCTCATGAAAGAAAATCATCCTCCTTCATTTTAAACGGCACTGACCATTCAAGTATAGTATAAATACTGAAGGAAAATAGAACTATATTATATACTATCATAATGAATATAGTGTTTTTGCGGATTGTAGTAGCCTATACTGTAGTATTTACTGTAGTGTGATTGCAGAATGTAGTATATTGTAGTATTTATTATAGTGTTATTGCCAGCTGGAGTGTACTGTAGCATTTACTGTAGCGATTTTGCAGACTGGAGTATACTGTAGTATTTACTATAGTGTTCTTGCAGACTGTAGTATACTGTAGTATTACTGTAGTGTTATTGCAGACTACTATACTGGAGAATTTACTGTCATGCAGACTGGAGTATACTGTAGTATTTACTGGAGAATTTTTGCGGACATAACTGTAGTATTTACTATAGTGTTTTTGTTTTAATATCTTTGATATAGAAGTTCTCCTACTGGAGAAATACTAATACTTTTCCATAAATTGTAGGTAGGTAGGACTGGGGTCTGAACGGATAGTTCAGAACTTCTGCTCTTTTCTATAACCTGTAGGGAACAACATATGGTCTATACCTGGCATGTATGGTTCTCACTTGTGGGTGGCACAAATTAGGATATGGGGAGAGGAATGGGCAGGGTACATAAAAAGAGTTTAAAAAGTGTAATGTTTTTGTGGAATTTAGTGTTTTTGGGGACATTACCTTAGTATTTACTATAGTATTCTACCGTATACTACAACATTCTATAGTAAGTACTACACGTCAGAGGGATACTACAGTGTTTAGTATAGTATAGTATACTACAATTTACTACAGAATTCTGTAGTAAGCACTGTAGTATTCAATATTAAATTGTTGTATTTTTCCATGTGGGCAGACACACCATTGAAAGGCAAGTATGTATATTGTTTGGTAATATTCCCAGACACCATTGAAAAGCAAAGATATTATTCTGTGAAACTCTCCTTGAATAGTTCAAAGTTTCACTATGTTCTGTTAGTTCTGTGGTACAAACCTTTCAATGAGGTGAATGCATTTGGCACTGGCAGTGTAACTTACTTTAAAGCATAGTGATTGAAATAACATACAACAATATCATTTTCACTATTGACACTAACAATAAACCCTGTGACTTCTTTCAACCAAACACTGTACAGAATAAAATATATATTCTAGGAATAATAATGTGTGTTTGTCAGACGCTCACTGATCTCTCTGTTATTAGAAAACAGCTATGTGTGTGTGTGTGTGTGTGTGTGTGTGTGTGTTTGTTTATGTGTGTTTCCTTGGTTGTGACAGAGACAAACTAAGGGCAGGAACTGAGCTGTAAACATGCAGCATCTCATCTCATCAGCATGCAGAGATGCCTTAACATTACCATAGCAATGGTGGAGAACGTTAAGAGGTGAAAACTGTGAGGTATTTGGCAGCAGATTGATACTCAGGGCCCAATTACAACCATTCGGCTGCATTCTCCTTTACTCAGGGGATTTCACATCTCACAGGCCTCTGCTCCTATCAATATCTTCAAACTGTCAGCAGTCAGACTCAGAGAGTGTTTGTGTGTGTAAAAGTGTGTGAGTGTTTGTGTGTTTGTATGCGTGTGTGTGTCAGGAGGAGCAGCACAGCTCAGTACTAATGAGGACAGAGACAGATCCAGCCAGAATCCTTTCCTCTACATGAAAAAAATACTATAGCATGCTAAGGTATAAATACTATAGAATTCACTGTAGTGTTTTTCCTGAGTTTACTGTAGTATTCAATGTAGTGTTTTTGTGGACCTTAGTCAGACCTTTTGATATGAGACTCAAAATGGAGCTCAGGTGGCATCCTGTTTACATTGATCATCCTTGAGAAGTTTCTACAACTTGATTGGAGTCAACCTGTGGCAAATTCAATTGATTGGACATGATTTGGAAAGGCACACACCTGTCTATATAAGTTCCCACAATTGACAGTGCATGTCAGAGCAAAAACCAAGCCATGAGGTTGAAGGAATTGTACGTAGAGCTCCGAGACAGGATTGTGTTGAGACACAGATTTGGGGAATGGTACCAAAACATTTCTGCAGCATTGAAGTGAGCAATCAGGGGGGAGGGCCTTTGTCAGGGAGGTGACCAGGGACCCAATGGTCACTATGACAGAGCTCCAGAGTTCCTCTGTGGAGATGGGAGAACCTTACAGAAGGACAACCATCTCTGCAGCACTCCACCTCTCAGGCCTTTGTGGTAGAGTGGCCAGACGGAAGCCACTCCTCAGTAAAAGGCACATGACAGACTATGAGAAACAAGATTCTCTGGTCTGATGAAACCAAGATTGAACTCTTTGGCCTGAATACCAAGCTTTGTGTCTAAAGGAAACCTGGCACCATACCTACGGTGAAGCATGGTGATGTCAGCATCATGTTGTGGGGATGTTTTTCAGCGGCAGGGACTGGGAGACTAGTCAAGATTGAGGGGAAGATGAACGGAGCAAAGTACAGTGAGATCCTTGATGAAAACCTGCTCCAGAGAGCTCAGGACTTCAGACTGGGGCGATGGTTTACCTTCCAACAGGACAACGACCTTAATTAAGCACACAGCCAAGACAACACAGGAGTGGCTTCGGGACAAGTCTCTGAATGTCCTTGAGTGGCCCAGCCAGAGCCCGGCTTTGAACCCGATCGAACAACTCTGGAGAGACCTAAAAATAGCTGTGCAGTGACACTCCCCATCCAACCTGGGGGGTTGTCGAGAGAGAGAGAGAGAGAGAGAGAGAGAGAGAGAGAGAGAGAGAGAGAGAGAGAGAGAGAGAGAGAGAGAGAGAGAGAGAGAGAGAGAGAGAGAGAGAGAGAGAGAGAGAGAGAGAGAGAGAGAGAGAGAGAGAGAGAGAGAGAGAGAGAGAGAGAGAGAGAGAGAGAGAGAGAGAGAGAGAGAGAGAGAGAGAGAGAGAGAGAGAGAGAGAGAGAGAGAGAGAGAGAGAGAGAGAGAGAGAGTGTGTGTGATTCTACCCATAGGACAGAGCAGACAGATGGAAATAGGTTTTACATATGGAGAGAACTGGGCAGGTTTCAATCTTCTGACTGTGTCCGTTCCAACCATAGAGATACATTTAATTACTGCACCCAATAAAAGGCTGGAGTGACACCAGCGCCAGAGTGGAAAAGCCCTATGTGCATGTGTTCTATTTTATGTTGTGGCCCCAACCCTACCCTGGGGGAGTACACATTGAATTACTATAACAGGAATATAATTTTATTTCCAGGGGGAAAACGTCTTCTTCATTTAATTTCAGTTCTAATCTACCCTATCAATCAGCCCCCTAGTAAAATATGATAAGACTTGATTTGCCTTTTCCCTCTGCAGTTTACCATACCATAAGCTCCTGTCCTGTCCAGGCCGGTGTCATTATTTCCACACCGATCCTGTTCCCAACACAATGCATGCTGACCGTTCTCTCTATACAGCACTGCTTTGATTATACTGCTGTGTTTTGAACATGCTCTCATCTCATTGTGTGTGCGTGTGTGTATGTGTGTGTGTGTGTGTTTGTGTGTGTGTGTGCTGTAAGCATGCTCTCATCTCATTGTGTGTGTGTGTGTGTGTGTGTGTGTGTGTGTGTGTGTGTGTTTGTGTGTGTGTGTGCTGTAAGCATGCTCTCATCTCCTTCCTCGTTAGTTTCTCCACCATGCCATAATGTTGTAATCGATCATCTATCCACCACTATCCGCCTCACCAGCCCCCTTTCTCCCCGCAGACATTTTGAATTCTGAAGATATTTACCCAAACCAGCGGGGTGGTGTCTTTCAAGTTACGATTGTGCTGTAAGGTATCTATTAAAATCCAAGTCTTTAGGGCCTAACTCCCCCCTCTCTGTTAAACCAACAAATAGCAATGAAAAGAAGAACAATCATTCTGGCTTGGCTGAGAAGAAAAGATAAATTATTGGTTCACCAGGGACCTGCATAACCTGTTGCTGTTCCCCTCAACATCTCAGTAAAGAACTGATAAGTGTGTCCCACTAGACAACTGGTCAATATCAGAAACAGATAACCAGCTCAACCACCACCCCTGGGCAATTTGACCAAATTGACCTAGAAACAGAGTTAGCGAGAGGTAAGTAGAAAATAAACTTGTGCCTGTATGACTGCATGAAGCTTGTGACCATGGCTACATCAGTTGTACTCTTTGTATACTGTAAGATAATGATGGAATGTCTTAAACGTGGTACTCCCAAATAATTCTAGGACGTGATCCCGCAAGAAGCATCATCTAAATAGCACAAAACCCCACAGGATAATGTCACTAGCCAATTTGGCTTGAGCTTAAGATATGGTAACTTTGGCATGCTATTTAGACCAATCTTTCTGTGTGCCCATATCCTCAATAATTTGAGCTAGCTTGTCTATCCCAAGCCACAGAGGACTCTAGCTCTGAAAACTGACACCAGAATTCTTCATCTGCCTCAAATAAACACTACATTTCATTCGCTAAAGATTTTTACATTCTGAATGGGCCATTCCCTGAGAGGGCGAGACTTAGAAAATATTTTCCACATTCTCCTAAAGCCAAATGCAATATCCCAAATACAAACATGTGTAGATTACACAAACAACAGGATATTCCTGCTTATTGGCAGATATGTGAGTCTGTATTTTATATAGCGTTGGTTGGGGCTTAGTGCAGCACATGTGTTGGCCATTAGGGGAGAGACAAGGTCCGGTTGAGGTTGTTCTCTGGGGAGTAAAATCATGACTTCACTATCTTTATACAGGATTAGAGAGTTGGAGAGCTGGAGCTGGGGAGGGAGGAGGGTTTGAGTGCTGTTTGGTTCAGTTCTAGCCAACCACAACTACTAGGTTCAAATAGTGTTTGAAGTCCCAAATGGACAGTGTGGTTTGCACTTTTGGGACTATTCCATTGGTTCCATTGCACCAGATGAGCTCGCTCAAGCACAGCTGAAGTATTTCAAATAAAGGAATACCATTTGAACCCAGGTTGGACTGGTTGGCTTGCTGCATGTTCTAGAGTCCCACTTCCAGCCCTGGAGGAGTCCAGCTGTGTGTCAGGACCTTATGAGAATCCCTCTGGTTCTCTTTCTGGGGTCTGAGAGGTTATGTTTCAGCCCCAAACAACAGGGAGGAGAGTCACATAGAGGATCAGATTCACAGTGAAGCTTATAACTGAGGAACTTGCTGCTGATTCCCAATGGCAAAACAGCCTACAGGATTGGGGGATGGAACAAACCCAGGCATCTCATACATTTGGCTCCTTTACTGTGGGCCCCATTTTCTAAACACAACCAAGTCAATATCACTTTAGTTTTCGGGGTATTTTGGCTGTTTACTTAAAGGTGGATGGCTTGTACAACTGACTAGGTATCCCCCTTTCCATGTCCTTGGCTGAAAGGTGTATGTATACAATTCCCAATGAGCATTCACAGTGATACCTCAAAGGACCAGGATCTCAGACACACTAAAAAATGGGAGTCTTTTGTAATCCAATCCATACAGTTTAATGCTGCTAGTCGTATGTACACTTCAGTATCCCTATCCATAACTAAAGCAATGCAGTTCTTTGGATCGTATGACAGCTAATGCATACTGTACACATTAAATCCTCAGTGTTTCGCCTACATTCATTTTGCTGCGGCGGGCCACAGCTGCTAAATCATTGCCGCCACTCCAAAAACTATGATACATGTAAGTTTTTAATTATAAAAAAATAAATAATAATTATGTGTGGAAAAACTTTTCAATGTAAACTTAAAAGACTAAAACCAGATATAAAGTATGTAAACAAGATAACGGACCTACATATATATATATATATATATATACGTATATATATATATATATATATATATATATACATATATATATATATATATATATATATATTTTTTTTTTTAAATATAAGATCATCTTTGAGAACTAGCAATGACCATAATAAAAAAGTCAGGGAATAAAAAAATCCAAAAAGGTCATGGCATGATTTTGTTATAATGTTTGAGTCATTCAGATAGCATAAGAACATTGGCAAAATGTAAAGAACTGCAGGAAACTAGCTTTAAAACTATAAAATGATTTCTCTGCCCGAGGGCAAAATGTGTAGAATTGCAGGAAATGAGCTTTTAAAAAAGCTAAATATTTTCTCTGTGACCAATAGGAGGGCTTCTACCACATCCCCGTCACATTAATGTAACAGGATCCCCTTTACCATAATTGAGAACTTTTGTAACGCTCGTCGGATGAAGAATGAGGAGTGGACCAAAGCGCAGCGTGGCACGTGTTCATGATTTTTTATTAACTCAGAACACTTTGAACAAAAATAACAACGAGACAAACAAACAGTTCTGTAAGGTAACCAATCTAAACAGAAAACAACTACCCACAAACCACAGGTGGGAAAAGGCTACCTAAGTATGGTTCCCAATCAGAGACAACGATAGACAGCTGTCCCTGATTGAGAACCATACCCGGCCAAAACAAAGAAATACAAAACATAGAAATAAAGAAACTGGAATGCCCACCCTAGTCACACCCTGGTCTAACCAAAATAGAGAATAAAAACCTCTCTATGGCCCAGGGCGTGACAACTTTACAGGAGTTGATCAGGTTCCAGGCTAGTTTTCCTTTTACATTATAACAGAAGATATTTGTTTGTATAGGAGAAGGAAAAAAAGGAATATAGGATTATTGATATCTTGGAAAAATTGAAATTACTAAAAACATCTCCTTGACATATGTTTTATTATCTTTAGGCATCCTGCTTCCTGCATCCATCATCCAATAAACTCTACAGTGTGCGGAGGGTCATTAGGTAAAACCTTTTTTTAACGTTAGCTCATTCAGGGAGTAGCTAGCTCTTCTGGGGTTACAGAGTGTAGCACATCATATTCTCCTCTCCTTGCCATCTTTATGCCTTGACAGACTGTCCTATCTGCTCTTGTATGAGGTTGGATTTTCACATTAAAGAGATTGAAAGGGATCTTAAGCACTTACAGATTTGTAACATGTTCTACAAATTGGAATTTGTAAGATATCATATGGCGGGATTGCAGAAGAAAAACAAAAATGGATTATACATATTTGGGCAAAATCTTCAGGGACTCATGAGCACTACTTTCAAAAACTACAGGCTGTGATAACACATCTTTAAATAATGCAATGGCCCCTATTTTCAGGTTATTTAGACTCAGAATCCAGACAGCATCAATCCATCCAGAGTCAGCATTCCACATTGATTCAAAACAAGATTTAACCATGTACTGTATAGTACTATCCTCTTGCTATACAGTCAGATTGAAAGCTGGCATGTTAGTTACACAAGAAACCCCTTACTCTGTACTTTTATTTGACAAGGTCAGACAAGGATCTATTTAAGTCATATTACCAAACTCCATTGAGAGGCAAACACATACAATTGGCATTAGTAGGTTCTGTTGGCAGGACCCTAACAGCACAGTGCAGTGCTTCTCCCCGCTCTGCTCTACCTGTAATTATACAGTACTTGTAAATCCTCCAACTTGGATATTATCATGTGTGTGAGAGAGAACCTGGCCTGTAAGATCTCTCAGCCTGCTAATGAGAAGACATGGGGGATACAGTATGATAGTTTATTTAAAAAATTTTTTTTTTTTGAAAAAAACACACAGCAACACACATCCTAATCCATCCATCTATTCATCGTCAGCTAACAGCAGCGAGCGGCAGGGATGTTGATCTAACTCTGCTATCTACAGTATGTATCTCTCCTGTGGCGAGCCTGTCACAGACCTGGGCCGGGCTCATCTCTCACTGTCTGGTTTACCTAACCAAAGCCATGTAAACACAGTCCCTATTACGTTGAGCAGAGATGGCTGAGACAACAGCAGATGAAGGGAGGCTTACTCTGTCAGAGGGTTGTGTTTCTGCAGTTACAGGGTTAGAGAATACTGTAGCAAATTGTGCAGTCATCTAAGATTGTCAGAATCAGCTAATATAGTTGTTCCAAAGATCGAAGTGGGTTTGTATTTCAGCTAAAAATACAGACAAACACTCCTAGAGAGAACAGAGGGAGACAGATAACATTAGAATGAGAGATATAGAGTTGAAGTCGGAAGTTTACATACACTTAGGTTGGAGTCATTAAAACGTTTTTCATTTTTCAACCACTCCACAAATTTCTTGTTAAGGACAACAAAGTCAAGGTATTGGAGTGGCCATCACAAAGCACTGACCTCAATCCCATAGAAAATTTGTGGGAAGAACTGAAAAAGAATGTGCGAGCAAGGAGGCCTACAATCCTGACTCAGTTACACCAGCTCTGTCAAGAGGAATGGGCCAAAATTCACCCAGCTTATTGTGGGAAGCTTGTGGAAGGCTACCCGAAACGTTTGACCAAAGTTAAACAATTTAAAGCAATGCTACAAAATACTAATTGAGTGTATGTAAACTTCTGACCCACTGTGAATGTGATGAAAGAAATAAAAGCTGAAATAAATCACTCTCTACTATTATTCTGACATTTCACATTCTTAAAATAAAGTGGTGATCCTAACTGACCTAAAACAGGGATTTTTTACTCTGATTAAATGTCATGAATTGTGAAAAACTGAGTTTAAATGTATTTGGCTAAGGTGTATGTAAACTTCCAACTTCAACTGTAGAATCACTGTGCATCACTCTATCCATCCAGCCCCGGTACAGATGGCTTGTGCCCAGAGACAGTGCTTGCTGGGCAGGGGTTGAGAGCTAGGACCAAAGTCAACATGGTCCCTGTGCTGTGCCCTGACACCAGATCTTTGTTGACATCTGCTACCATGCTTTGTGCTCCAGAGCTCCAGAACAGAGCAGCATTACATTCCTCCAGGATGTTTGCGTTCCTCTCCTCTCTCTCTTCCGTTTGTTTCTGGTTTTCTTTGTTTCAGTCAGTCTGGCCCTCAGGCATGGCAGAAGTGGCCCAGCTTCTCCAAACACTGTTTGAGCCAAACACCGTTTTGATCGAGCCGGCCCGGCAGCCATTGGCCCCTGAAGACACGGAAGAGAGAAAAAAAGACACTAACCAGCCATGTTCCATTGTTTCACTGTTGTAGGGGATGAATGTACAACTTTCGCTGCCTCCCGGGTCAGGCCCAGAGAAGGCACATGGCCCCCTGGTGGGGTTTCGGAGGGTAGGTGGGAGTGAGCTGCGTCTCTCTCTGATCGTTCTCTATTCAGTCTTCTGGTCAACGCTCATCAGAACATGAAGTTGCAGCCTGGTATATCCGGCATCCAAATCTCATCCAAGCCCTCCTATATAGGATTATCCAATAAACTCTACAGTGTATGGAGAGTCATTACGTTAAAAAAAAGATACGTGAGCTCATTCAAGGAGTAGCTAGCTCTTCTGACGTTACAGGGTTATAGAGTGTATCATTTCATATTCTCCTCTCCTTGTCATCTTTATGCCTTGACAAGCTGTCCTATATGCTGGGGCGGCAGGGTAGCCTAGTGGTTAGAGCGTTGGACTAGTAACCGGAAGGTTGCGAGTTCAAACCCCCGAGCTGACAAGGTACAAATCTGTCGTTCTGCCCCTGAACAGGCAGTTAACCCACTGTTCCCAGGCCGTCATTGAAAATAAGAATTTGTTCTTAACTGACTTGCCTGGTTAAATAAAGGTAAAAAAAAAAAAAAAAAAAAAAAAAAAAAAAAAAAATGCTCTTGTATGAGGTTGGATTTTCACATTAAAGAGATTGAACGGGATCTTAAGCACTTACAAATGTGTAACGTATTGTACACATTGGAATTTGTAAGATATAGAGAGAGAGGGAGTGAAAGAGAAGGAGAAAGAAAAAGAGACAAAAGATAGGGAGAAAAGGAGAGAGAGAGAAAAGGAGGAAGAGAGGGAGGGAGGTTGACAGATGCACGTTGCTTGTTTGTGTTGCAACCTTCACCCCATACACGGCTGTAGTCTAATCCTAATGTAACTGGGAGGCGGAGGGATTCAGTGTTACAATGTTACACATGGTTGGAAGGTGTGATGTCATGTCAACAGGAAGCAAGACAGATCTTCTGGAGGTTCCACGCCAGCTGTTCCCATCTCAACTTCACGTCTTCAGGCTTTAAACACAATTTAAATCTATACTTCAGCAATAATCAACACAATCAATGATCCATTACCGTTTTTATAATTTTTACATTTTTAAATAAATGCTTTGTAAATGTTTATTTCACCAATGTGCTGGAACAAAACTCAGGGTCCAGACTTGTATGATTAAGACAGGGTGATTGTTCCTTCAATTTACAGTATGTAGACGTTCTTTTCTTTTGACTTGAGTACAAACGTGATGTTGATTATTGTCATTAAGCGTTTAAAGTGATTAAGATATGAAAGACAAAGCTGAGCCATCAAAGCAGACAAACAAACCTTCCTCTCTCTCCGATCGACTCAATGTGTATTTAATATGAAAATAATGTCTATAATATTTTCAACATGATATCAGTTTTCAGTGAAAGGTTCACAATAAAACAACATGGCAAGTATACAGACTTATATATACGGTTCCAAACCACACATGAACCAAACTCTCTGCCCCAATGGCGCCGACCATACAGTCTGCTGTCTACTAATACAGTACACCTACACATTAACCACACCCTGTACCAAATCTAAAGCACCATGCGGTCATAGATTCCTAACTGTTCAATGTGTGGCCATGTTCAATGTGGTCATTACCATGATTAATGGCAATAGATACCTAACTGCTTAATGTGTGGCCATGAACACACAGGTTTCCATAGTGGTCAGAAACACACCATTGATCCCCAGTAGCGTTTCACACCACACACAAAGAGTTAGCCAAAGAGTCCAAAGAAAAATATTGCGGTCCAAAGACAATATCTTGCACTGAGAGCCGTCTCACAGCGTCACTTCCCCCAAAATAATGCAGGAAAATTATTATTCTGTGCCTGGAATGTTTCAATATGGAATTCTCCTCGAACAACAGTTTCCTGTGTTCCCCCCGTTAGTGTGTGTGTAAGGCTGAGAGAGAGAGAGAGAGAGAGAGAGAGAGAATGGGAGGGGAGAGAGAGTGAGAGAGTGAAGAGGGGGCATGCTCTCTGACAGCACGACCTCTGAGACTGAGGAGTGCTTCACAGGGTTAAGACATGATGGGGGAAGGAGAGAGACAGAGTGGAGGAAGAGTAGAGGAGGGAAATAAGGGCAGAGGGAGAGGTGAAAGACAGATAGTGGGGTGTCAGGGGGTAAACAAGCAAGGGAGTAGGTGGAGGAAAGACAGCGATGCAGGCAACCTGGTGATATGTGTCACACCAACGGAAAGACTTTAGAGGGGAGGGAGGGAGGAGGTGTGTGAATGTGTATGTATGTGTGTATATGAGAGAGAGAGGGAGGGGAGAGGGAGGGGAGGGGAGAGAGAGTGAGGGAGAGAGAGATACAGAGAGAAATAGAGAGAGAGAATGGGGAACGAGAGAAAGCGCCAGAGTTCGAGAGAGAGGTCAAGAAATGTACTTTCCACAGTGCTCTGCTCTGGTGTCTAGGCAAACGGGCTGAGCTGAACGCTGCCTCCCCTGACACACCTTTGAAGTCTGAGTTCAGCCTCTGCCTGCCTGCTCCTTAACACTGGAAAATCTCCCAGTCTCTCTCTCACACGCATACGCATGCATGCAAGCTTACTGTCATGCACCTGCACATTCACACACACACACACACACACACACACACACACACACACACACACACACACACACACACACATACACACACACACACACACACACACATTCACACTCTCTCATTACACCGGCTTCAGTCTGACGGAGAGCTCTCTGAGGATACAGCAGAGATGAATACAGAGTTGAATATAGCTCAACACACTAGAAGATATAACTGACAGAGCCTGATAACACATATACTACCCTATTCCTCTATGTTTCCACAAGTAATGACCATCTTGGTAAAAGGTATCTTATTGAAATAAAACAAAATAAAGTCAGCATTATACCAGGAAAAAGGATATTGTAAGATTCCAATTCAATTTCAATTTGAGATTTCCAAATTGTAATTTTGTCTGAGTGGGCCGTGTAGTCTTTAGGATCCAAGACTGCCTCTAATATGTTCTAGAATGCTCTGTCATGGAGTGTTTCTGCTTCCATCAGTCGACCATCAGTGTCTGTGAAACAACAATGCAGTCAGATTTAAAGGCAGGCAGGCTGAGCTCTGAACTCTGTCCATGGTGTAAAGGAGTCAGTCCCAGCCGCCAACTGTCTGTGTTGGCTCCCAGGCTTAGTGCACAGAGGGAGGTGTGTGTTTTGGTTCAAAGCGAGAGGGCACGCTGTTTTGATATGGGATTGTGTTTGTTTTTGCCTGATAGGGAGTGGAATCTGCACGTCTGCAGGCGTGTTTCAGGGCACCCAGAGATCCTTGGAAGCGAAGCCAAGAAAGCCGAGAGTGAGAGAGAGACTCCGGCGGAGGGATGGAGATGGGAGAGGAGGGGAGGGTAGAGAAGGGGAGGGGAGAGGAGGGGAGGGTAGAGAAGGGGAGGGGAGAGAAGGGGAGGGGAGAGAAGGGGAGGGGAGAGGAAGGGAGAGAAGGGGAGGGGAGAGAAGGGGGAGGCAGAGTGGGCCAAGTGTTGTTATTGACATCCAAAGAGCAAATGGTCCGTTTCTGGCAGTTCCACTCATGAAAGGCTTCAGCCAGTGTTTGGAATCCATCTGAACTGGACAGACAGACTGACAGAGAGAGAGACGTGATATTTCCCAGACTGACTGCTCTTCTGCTCTTTGTTTTAATACTCTCAATCAGATCTTCTTTTTGAAACACAATCTCCCTTTGAACATGAGAAGATTTTCAAATATGAGCAATTATTGGTAGGACAAAAGACAATAACAAACACTTCATTGTTAAAAATCAACTATGTTTTCGTAGAATGCCTTCACCAGGGTATATCAATCTCGTTGGATTGGGACCTGAGTGGTGCCCTGACATCTACCCCTCTGTGCAGTTCCTGGTGATAAAAGTCATTGAAAGTCATAATAATGTCTTACAGTAAAGTTCAAAATGTAAATGGGTTTATGATCGAGGCACCAAAGCCCAAAGAATATAATATTTTTTAACTCATTCAATTCTTTCAATTAACTTGCATTTTATTGGGAGGTACATTGTTAACACACTGTTATTCTAAGCATTCCATAATGAAACATTTTGGGTACTAGATGATGCTTGTATTTCACATTGTGCCAGTGTTTGTGGTGAGACTGTTCTAAGTGCTGGATGTTGATGTTGGATTGGCTGTTCTACTGTCGGCTACTTCACTGAATCACTCTCTTGGTGTGTGGCTTGAAACCGTAAAGCTTCTGCAAAAAGTGCCCAACTTGAGATGGATGACATTTTGGGGAAAATGTATCCTCAGTAGATGGTCAGAATTGGCATGCATGTCGTTTAACTGGTGAGTATACGGTATGTTTAGCAAGGTGTTCTGTGCACTGTATAGCACCAGAATCCCAGTCAGCGTATCTAACAGTGTTGGAATTAAATGTGAATCACTCTCTGTGGTATTCCAATGCATTTGATGTTAGAACCACTCTTAATTATAATTCTGTTTAAGCAGGGAAAATCCTTGTCCCTGACACATCTTTCACATACTCTTTAACTGCTTGTATAATTCACAGCATGCAAAGATGCACCACCACCATTCCTGCATCTCTCCCTCCACCTTAGAAAAACATACCCTTCATTCATCTGCTTTCACTGTTAATATATTCCCACCTTTAAGAGCCAAGCACCGCCTGTGGGATTCATCAACCAGGAATCAGCCTCCACACACACACATGCACACGCACTCGCACAAACACACACACTCTCGCTCCCCTCTCCCTCCACGCTACGCTCAACGCTGGGCCCTGGGGCAGGATATCTATAATTCATCTTTTATCTGGCCCTCGCAGTCCCGCTCGCTGTTCCACACAGCCATCGCCCACTTCACAGGGCAACGCCGCCCGCCATACAGCAGCACCGCCCCTCTAATAGAAATCTCACAGGGCACCCTGATATTGATTGTACTCCAAGGTAAACAGCCTGGCTTGCATAATCAGCCGTTTGAGAAGTGAAACTCCATAGCTAGGCCCAGTGTTGTTCTCCCTGCCTACTGATGGCAGGGAGACCACAATCTGGCACCAACTGCTTTACAGGGTCTCCATCTCAGCAGGGAGCTTGACTCTGAACCATATCAAAGAAGAACATGTTAGTGGAAAGGGATCTGTGTACAGATAAACAGAAACCACAGAGAGAGAGAGAGAGAGAGAGAGAGAGAGAGAGAGAGAGAGAGAGAGAGAGAGAGAGAGAGAGAGAGAATTTAAAGTACTTTGTCCTATGTGTAAGCCTATACATGTATTGTTTAGTTATACAGGTATATTGATACACTTGTTAGGTTCTAATTCTGAGAGTAAAAAACTCTATGGACACTATGAAAGCTTAACCAGGTTTATTCTCCCAGAGGATCAATACAGCTGCATCAGACGAAACATGTTTCCACCAACACAAGTATATATACTCCAATTTAGATGCACTCCACCTTCTCTCCAACCCTTACATCTATTATGGTTTGACTGGAAGACGAAATGATGGGGTAATAAACCATTCCTTCTCCCTTAAGGTGACCTGACCTTACCTCAACCCCCTTGTTGCCTAATCCAAAGCTCTCTCCCCTTATCAATGCCTGCCACATGTGATCGCTTCACTGACCAACTCATGGTTGTCATGGTGCCTGGTACCAGACTGTCTCTTCTCCTCCCAGAAGATCCCTCCCATAGGATCCCTGATGACTGACAATTACATATCCTGACATGATGTAAACATTATACTTGACCCTCTCTCCCTCAGTGACATGAATAAGTATATTTCATATTCTTAGAGCCCAACACACTATATGTGTGTATGTGGACACCC
Organism: Oncorhynchus mykiss; assembly: GCF_013265735.2. Classification (NCBI taxonomy): domain Eukaryota; kingdom Metazoa; phylum Chordata; class Actinopteri; order Salmoniformes; family Salmonidae; genus Oncorhynchus; species Oncorhynchus mykiss. The sequence goes on along the minus strand of NC_048566.1, from coordinate 26,392,281 downwards.
CATCAAATTAGTGGACTCGGCTATTTCTGCCATACCCGTTGCTGACAGGTGTAAACAATCAAATTTGTCACATGCTCCGAATACAACAGGTGTAAACCTTAGAGTGAAATGCTTACTTACAATCCCTTAACCAATAATGCAGGTTTAAGAAAATACCCCCAAAAAAGTAAGAGATAAGAAAAACAATTCATTAAAGAGTAGCAGTAAATAACAATAGCGGGGCTTTTTACAAGGGGTATCAGTACAGAGTCAATGTGTCAATGTGCGGGGGCACCGGTGTCGACGTAATTGAGGTAATTATGTACATGAAGGTAGGGTTATTTAAGTGGCTATGCATAGATAATAAAAGAGAGCAGCAGCGTATCGGGGGGTGCAAATAGTCTGGGTAGCCATTTGATTAGCTGTTCAAGAGTCTTATGGCTTGGAGGTAGAAGCTGTTGAGAAGCATCTTGGACCTAGACTTGGCGCTCCAGTACCGCTTGCCGCGCGGTAGCAAAGAGAACAGTCTATGACTAGGGTGGCCGGAGTCTTTGACAATTTTTAGGGCCTTCCTCTGACACTGCCTGGTATAGAGGTCCTGGATGGCAGGAAGCTTGGCCCTGGTGATTTACTGGGCCGTACGCACTACCCTCTGTAGTGCCTTGCGGTCGGAGGCCGAGCAGTTGCCATACCAGGCAGTGATGAAACCCCTCAGGATGCTCTCGATGGTGCAGCTGTAAAACCTTTTGAGGATCTGAGGACCCATGCCAAATCTTTTCAGTCTCCTGAGGGGGAATACGTTTTGTCATGCCCTCTTCATGACTGTCTTGGTGTGCTTGGACCATGTTAGTTTGTTGAGTACACAGCCATGCAATCTCCATAGACAAACATCGACAGTAGAATGGCCTTACTGGAGAGCTCAGTGACTTTCAACGTAGCACCGTCATAAGATGCCACCTTTCCTACAAGTCAGTTCATAGCATTTCTGCCCTGCTAGAGCTTCCCCAGTCAACTGTAAGTGCTGTTATTGTGAAGTAGAAACGTCTAGGAGCAACAACGGCTCAGCCACACAATCTCACAGAACGGGACCGCCGAGTGCTAAAGAGTGTAAAAATTGCCTGTCCTCGGTTGCAACACAAACTACCAAGTTCCAAACTGCCTTTGGAAGCAACGTCAGCACAACTGTTAATCGGGAGCTTCATGAATTGGGTTTCCATGGTCGAGCAGCTGCACATATGCCTAAGATCACCATGCTCAATGCCAAGCGTCGGCTGGAGTGGTGTGAAGCTCGACCCCATTGGACTCTGGAGCAGTGGAAACGCTTCACCATTTGGCAGCCTGACGGGAGGATCTTAGTTTGGGCGGATGACAGGAGAATGCTACCTGCCCGAATGCATAGTGCATAGTGCATAGTGGAGGAAGAATAATGGTCTGGGATGGTTTTTCATGGTTCGGGCTAGGGCCCTTAGTTCCAGTGAAGGGAAATCTTAACGCTACAGCATACAAAGCTATTCTAGACGATTCTGTTGTTCTGTCCCTGAACTGTTCAGAGGCCATCATTGAAAATAAGAATTTGTTCTTAACTGACTTGTTAACTTAACTAACAAAACGACACTACATGTTATAGCTGGGACCCTTTGGATGACAAATCAGAGGAAGATTTTCAAAAAGTAAGTGAATAATTTAATTGTTATATGTGAATGTATGAAACCTGTGCCGGTGGAAAAATATTTTGATGTGGGGCGCCGTCCTCAAACAATCACATGGCATGTTTTTGCTGTAAAAGCTACTGTAAATTGGACGGTGCAGTTAGATTAACACGAATTTAAAATTTCAGCTAATATAAGACACTTACATTTACCTAAATGTTTAAAGTCCATGATATTTATGATTATTTATTTGAATTGTGAGCCCTCCAGCTTCACCAGAAGTTGTCCTGCTAGCGGGACACCGATCCTTAAGAAGTTTTTAATGCCCATGATTTTGGAATGAGATGTTCGACGAGCAGGTGTCCACATAATCATTAAAGGGGCAGTGCAGTCAAAATTTGATTTGCCTGTGATTTATATATATTTCCATAATATGAGGTTAGAATAATACTGTGAAAATTATGATAATATCCTTTTAGTGTAAGAGCTGTTTGAAAAGACTGCATGACATTTCAGCTCGATTTGAATGGGTGGAGTTTTTCCCAGCCTGGCAACATCACCAGGCAGTATAAGTATAAGTTAGTAGACCAATAAAAAAGAGAGTTCAAAACCTCTCTGCCAATAATAGCTAGTTTTCAGGTTATATATCCCTCCCATTAGACTCATCCAATAAGGTCCCTCACTCAGACCACTCCCAGACAGTTCTAGCTATTTATTTTGCATGAGAAATATATATATATTTTTTACATTTGACCATTTTGATTGAAAATAATCACAGTAAGGTACTTCGTTATTACCCAGAAATGATTTCATATTGGAATAAAAAACATCTGCTTGCATTGGACCTTTTAAACAAGTGACAAAAACAAGCTGATTGAATTGTAACAAACACCAGTTTGGTTTTGGAGTGTCGTGTTAATGTCAACAGTCATCCATTGTGTCTCACTCTGGCTCCTGCTTATCACTGTTTGGCTGTGGTCGATGTGTCTCTGACAAAATGCTACGTCTCCCTCTGGTTCTCATCAACACTCTGGAACCACAGGGACGATCAAAGAGGAGTTAAACTGACCCAGAGCAGTGCTCTCTCTCTATGTTCTTTCCACGTCACCAGAGTTATGCTAAATATGAATGTGTCTCTGTGAGGATGAACGAGGTGTGAGGAAGAAGGATACAAGAATACATTTAGAATGAAAAAAAAAACAGGGAATACTGTAGTAACCTCTCTCTATGTACTCAAAAGACATTCTCTATGGCCCTGATCACTGTCACAGGGATGGAGTATTTAGAAAGGCTTATGAATGGTAAGATTTTTATCTGCCAGAGTACAGTACACACTAACATACAGTACCTCTTCCTGTACTTGTGAAGTAGTAGGACATTTTCATTAACAATGTCAAAGAACAATAGCAAAGTAGATTATTTTTCTTATAAAAATAATACTATGTTCAATGATTGTATGGATGACTCTTAGCTGAACTGTCTTTGTAGTATGACTGTAGAGAACAGAGGTTATACCTTTGACTGCACCGTTACAGTGAACCTGACTGTAGGGCTGATTGTGAAGTACTGTAGTTCAGAAACCATGACCTTATGTAGGCTAAATCAGTTTCTGGGGGGGGGGGGGGGGGGGGTCTGCCAGATCAGTTTGGCATCCTCACCGCCCTATTTCTCTCTCGCCCCTCTCTTTCTCTCTCTCCCTCCGCCCTCTCTCCCCTTCTCCCTCCTCAGTGCAGTGAAGGTCAGTAGGATTAGCAGCACATACCTTTCAGCTCTCCGAGGGGGTGGAGGTCATGGCCCTGCTGCTATTTCCAGTGCTATGCATCCCAGCCCAGCATAGCAGCCATTGTTACAAGGACAAGGAAGACAACACAACGTCGTTCCATCCACAGAGGAACATGGACACGCAGATCTAAAACTGATCTACACATGTTCAACTCATATGACCTCAATGTGATTGACATGATTAGAAACAGATGATTACTGTAGGCCTATCTGAACACTGTTAACACAAAATGTCTCTCCTTTTTCCCATTCCCCTGACTTCTCGTTTTACCATTTCCCAGCTCTAACAGAGATCCGTCTCTTTATTAGTCAGACTGAAACCCTTCTATTTAATGTCATGAATCTTGCCATGGAGGCAGCTCTGCAGAGTGGTCACTAGCTGGAAAAGCCACACAATAACACAACCTAACCTTAAATGTAATGCCTGGGGTGTAGTGGAGGAAGAAGTCAGACGCAGGAAACAGAGAGTTCAGAGTAGCGCTACTTCTTTTTTCACCACACATGTGAAAACGACGCCACTCAAACAAATGCCCCAAAACACGGGAACTAAACAGTCCCGAATCACACACGTACACGAACAACCGTGACTTACAGGCGAGTACACATAAAACAATCCCGCACACCCAGCAGGCGGGCCGGCTGGATAATAAAGCCCAACCAATTAACCTAACTAATTAACTTAACTAAACACAGGTGTAACTAATAAACAGACTTGGGGGGGGGGGGGGGGGGGGATCAGTGGCAGCTAGTAGGCCGGTGACAACGACCGCCGAGCGCCAGCCGAACAGGAAGGGGAGCCACCTTCGGTAGGAGTCGTGACATTAAATTAAGACCAAAAAGCTAATTTTTGTTTCCACACATTTTTACAATACAGACAATTGTGCCTTTGCAGTTGGCCTATCTAGTAGAAATCGTTAAGTTCTGTCTCCAGGGCAAGATTCATAACAGTAAAGGTCAACCTGCATAGAAGTCAGCTGTTAGACATTAGACAGAACTGAACTAGGAAAGAAAGAGGGAAGAGCGGAAAGAAGAAAGATAAAGGAGGGGGTAGCTGGATGGATTTCACAACAATAACCTGAAAATGACTTTGGCCTTTCACCTTTTTTATGAAATTGTATCTCCATATTGGTTTGTCCCTGGGAAAAACGCCAAAGACAAAATGTCTTATTCAGCCTTGTACAGTGAAGGGCTTTGTATTATGAGCTAGATCTGGTTCTTGTGGCTTTGAAGAGTCTAACTTTGTTTTTCTCTTGCCTGCAGCACGGACACTAAGAACAGTCAGATTGTGTCAGCAGTGGGTTACTAACTGTATAATATCGAGCCTCTAGAATCTCAGATATAGCAGTTGTGTTTGGATCAAACCCCAGATCTCATCCTGCCCAGTGGACCGTCACCACGGTGACCTCCACAATCACACTGACAGCCAACACAACACACATGGCTCTGATAGACATGTAGCATAATGTATGTAGTCAAACACAAATCACTATTCATGTGGTGCTGGTCTGAAATAAAAAATATTTTAGCAGCGAATTAGAGGGGCCTGCATAGTACGTTTCTCCAAAACATAGCTTTAAGTTAACTTCTGACTGACATGAATCACTGTGTGCCATATCCTGCCTGTCCCAGGAATTACCTAGAACAACTCATGACCTCAGTACAGGTCAGTCAGTCCCGTAGATCAAGAACATTGTGAAACGCCTATAGTTCCCTTTATTACAGACCAGACAGGATGTCCTGTACATTATCAAGCCTGGAAACAGGAGAGGATCCCAAAAAAAAAACAGAAGAACCAACCAGAATAACTTTCATAAGAAAGGGATCCCCTGAGAGAGGTAACGTTATGCTGCCATGTAGTATTAGACGTACTGCCATATAAAATATCACTACAGTCATGGAAGGGTCACAAGGAGGGTAAAGAGTTGAGTATTGCCCAAGGCATACTGGCTGTGTACCAGAGACATTGTGTTCACGTCTTTGGCATCCTCTTAGGGATGAAAACCGCACACAGACAACTGACAAGACAAGAGGAATCTTCAGCTTTACATGGACGCTCACACAAAAGACTGTTTATACTCAGTCACAGTGGGCAGAGACGCAATACATGTATGCTGCTCCAATCAGCAGCAGCATACCGTTACTCTATAGCCACAACTTTTCAAATATAATTTACCTCACTGAGATTTATAAAGTTCTACCCTAGGACAGAATGACCTATCCATGTGAAGTTGTCAGCCTATAGTTTTTTTGGGGGGGGGGTGGACCGTGGGTATCAGGTGAGATTAGGCCTGTAAGTGCCCACTAGCCTGGTTAAACCAGACTGAAAGCCATGCTCACCATTATTGCCTTTCATAATGACTGAGAGATCACATGTTGCATTGGAGCTTCTCTTATTTGACATTTCCTTCCTAGGAGGCCCCAGGTCAGGTTTCTGTGTTGACGCTGGCACGGCCCAGGCTTTAAGGTCGATCCTGGACCTGCTGTTGAATACATACTCTACATTCTTAACTAACTCAGTGGGATAGGGATAAAGGTGGAGTGTGCGTGTGTGTAAGGGGATGAAGGTGGAGTTAAGCATGCAGCTGGATCAACAGATCCCCTGCCAGATACTGTAGCACTGAAGACTTTGTCAGCTAAACACCTGGGTTCAAATCTTTCAAATACTTTGAGCGTTTGCTTGAGTCTGTTTAGAGTGCTAGGTAGGCAGGGTTTGCACATATGGGACTTTTCTAATGGTTTTATCAAGCCAGGCAAGATCAGTCAAGCACTGCGAAAGTATTTCAAATTATTTCAAATAGTATTTGAACCCAGGTCTGAATCAACATCACAGTAGATGTGGTGGACAAACCACATGCTTTTCAATTCCAAGAACAGGGCTACAACAGGGTCTCTCTCTATCTCTCCCCTCCTCTCCATTTGGCTGATAATTCAGTGGTTCAGAGCCAAGCTGTAATTTTTGCCACCTGGGTTATCATCGTTAGTATTATTTCCACTGGGGAGGGTTTACTGCCACAGCAGAATCTACACGCCTCCAAAATCCACATGCATGTGAAACCGTTTGGGAAAGAGCTATGAATTATAGATTAGAGGCCAGAGCTCCTACGGTGAGATGATTGCTAATTTAGCCTTGGTTGGCTGGGAACGTAATGCCATGAGTGCAGTTTGATACCACACATACTCGCACCCAAAGGCATGCATGCACGCTGTCACACAGGCACACACACATCAATGATAGTCAATAGTGATTAAAACAAGAGAGTCTGGTACTGCGGGGCAGCTCTGACCCACTTCCTGTTTAGGAGACTACAGTGAAAAACACTGCTCCTCATGGATACTGACCATCCAATTAAAACAAGAGTGGGTGGCTTCATTAATGAATTCACATGAAATGGTAAAATTGTGCTGCCTTTATGAAGTCTGAAAAGACCAAAATGGCTCTCTACTCCTTTTATTGCCCACTATTTTCTTAACCGAAAGAAGTACACTTTTTAATTACTAGGGAGCCATAAGCCTGGTCAAAAGTAGTGCACTAAATTGGGAACAGGGTGCCATTTGGGACTCACACATAGTGACTATTAAATGACTGACTGTGACTTTACATAACGTTACTATATGGTTAGTGGTTCCTGTATACTGACTAGGAGAGGTGAAAGTAGAGTCTTTATGAGTCAATAGAGGAATCTAAACCAAAGAAAGCTGGATGCATTTATGGGGGGAGACTACAATAGTTTTATAAATTGCCAAAACATACAGGTAGAAATAATGCCGTATTGATGATGTTGGCTTAGCTTAAAACCAAATAGAATTGCAGAACCACTACCATATGAGAAACATTCAAAGTAAATGCTGTGTGAAGAATTCCAAATTACTCCTAGGACTCTTTCAATTTTTCCATGGTGTAATGTTTTATATACAGACCTTGATGTATCATCATGTTTCAATTTCAGTTTATCCTTGATGAATGTACGATAAAGAGCTCTATTCAATCTGCATCGCTGTAAGAGTTACAGATTGAGTGCCAGAAACGTGATGTTTTTCTTTCCAATTGAGCTGACATATGCAGCGTTTACTATGAATGCAGCCAACGTGGGAACGTTGCCGTTCAATTTCAATTGGGTTTATCTTCCGCGATATGGATTAAATACAGCCAGAGGGATATAATGACAATACATGAACTAAACTCCAGTTGTAGGCTTACATTCCAGGGCAAGGATATAAATGTTACATACATTTAAGTTAAGATTTAAGACTTAAGGTTTTTCCTTTGAGAACAGGTGCTGAAGCAATGTGCATGGCTGTGGCATTTGTTAAGTTGGTTTGGTTTGTCTCTCTGCTATATAGTCTCTGATGAACTAAATGAATCACAGAGCTTAAGCACACTTGAAAGATCCTTTATCTTCAGATGTTTCCTCTCCCTCACGTCACACCATATAGGATTTGACAACTGTAATCCATTAGTTCAACAGCACTACTTTTTACCTCTGCCGTCCCTTAGACAGAGAGGTGACAGAACCTTTTGATGCGGAACAAATAACGCCGAAAACACGGCTCTGATGGCATCCTATTCTACTCTGGGTAAGCACTGCTCTGATGGCATCCTATTCTACTCTGGGTAAGCACGGCTCTGATGGCATCCTATTCTACTCTGGGTAAGCACGGCTCTGATGGCATCCTATTCTACTCTGGGTAAGCACTGCTCTGATGGCATCCTATTCTACTCTGGGTAAGCACGGCTCTGATGGCATCCTATTCTACTCTGGGTAAGCACGGCTCTGATGGCATCCTATTCTACTCTGGGTAAGCATGGCTCTGATGGCATCCTATTCTACCCTGGGTAAGCACGGCTCTGATGGCATCCTATTCTACCCTGGGTAAGCACGGCTCTGATGGCATCCTATTCTACTCTGGGTAAGCACGGCTTGGCTTGACATTGTCACAACGTTGCTGTCACGTATGGGAAGCATTCCCTGATTTCTATCAGGTCACACACACACATACACACACACACACACACACACACACACACACACACACACACACACACACACACACACACACACACACACACACACACACACACAGAGGAAGAGATCTGTCGGCGGATTGGCTCATCGCAAGGCCCTGTCGGGGGAGATTCGAGGTGAAATGAGAATTGGCCAAACCGGCAGGGTGTCTCCGGATCCGATAACAATCTAAGCTGTCTGGAATTCCCAGGAATTCCCAAGCAGGAGACAGCGAGGAGCCAGTCTCTCTCACAGAGCAGAGCAGGTTTCTCTCTGTCTCTGTCAGAGCCTGGGACTGCTGACAGCTCGTATCAACAGCACTACACAACTGCTCTATGGTGCACTGTCTACCGATGGAGTTATGTACATAGGGTTGGGTGCTTGCCTTATTTCACGCTCATTCTCCACATGTACATACACTTACGCAAGCTCAGCCATTCATCATCACTGACAGCAGATTGATCTTGATCTTATGTCACACCAACAACAGACGTTGAGTGTGTTCGTCCCCCCAAATATCCATAATACATCCGCACATATCTGAGCTCAGACTAAAGTGGATTAGCACCAGTATTGTATCATGTCCAGAGCCATCGCACCATTTAACACTATGTGGGGAGCATACTAGAGTGAGTTCCCCGAAAGATTCCTAGCACTAAAATTAAGTCATGTGTATCTTCACGCTGTAAAGCATTCTGGGAAACTAAACCTGGGTTGAAATATGAGTGTGTTGTCTTGTTCCCTCTCTTTGCTGTTTCTGACACAATATTCTCACACCCTTATCTTTCCACTCAGAGTGTGTGTGCGTGTGTGCGCGTGTGTCTGTGTGTGTGGGTGTCATCTCTTCTCTCTTATCAGTGGATTCTATGAGCCGAGGAGAGGAGAACAAGTCAGACTACACTGATCTAAACCGCTCCACCGCTCCTCAGCCTGGCTGGCTGACTGCGGAATGTTGCCTTGCCATGCCGTGTCATTTTCTCATTATAGGCTAATCTGTGTAGCGTAGGCCTGTGTGTATGTG